>NC_041749.1:107324926-107624926 GCF_004115215.2 Ornithorhynchus anatinus | reverse complement strand
CCCAACTGCCTAACAGTGCTCTAACCAAAATGTGTAGTAATAAACTAATAAAGGAGAAGCAGCGTGGCCTATTGGACAGAGCACGGGTCTGAGAGTCGGAAGAAGCTGGGTGCTAATCCCGGCTCCGCCACTTGTCTGCCGTGGGGCCTTGGACAAGTCGCTTCACTTCTCTGTGTCTTCAGTTCCCTCATCTGTAAAATGGGGGTTAAGACTGTGAGACCCATGCGGGACACGGACTACATCCAATCGGATTAGCTCGTATCTACCGCAGCGCTTAGTACAGTGCCTGACACGTAGGAAGCGCTTAACAAATACCATTAAACAAATAAACACCAGCTTCGGGAGAACTGAGCATATTGGCTACTCTTTGGCTCACGGTTTATCCACAGATTGAGGGAGGTGTTTTTTTTCGGCAGAGGGGAAGATAGGAGAAAATTCAAGGGACAAAGAAGGGGAGCGAAAATAAAGGAAAGACTCCAGGTGACTCGTTACCCAACCTAGAACACGCTTTAAAATGTGATTGAGAGAACAGAGAGCTCGTATGACGGTATCTAATTATTAGACGGTTATATATAACCTAGAAAAGCAAGATGCTAAGTACAGGATATGTAAATTGGTAGCGGGGGGGTGGGGGGGGGAGATTTTGCTCTTGCGAGAGGGATGGAAAAAAAGGCAGTCGTGCTGCTAGGCAGTTTCATGTGTTCCCTCCTGCTCCGCCACCTCCGTATGGCAACCAGAAAGTGGTGGGAAATTACCTTCCCCGGCTTGAAATGGGATTTCTGGACCGATTTTTTAAAGTTCTGGGCTTTTCGGGGCTTTCACTCACAAAAGACCGTCGGCGACATCATTACCGGGTCAGACCAAGAGTCTATCTGGCTCCATAGTGGATCCAGAACGTTTGCAGGAACTACGTGATGGGTGCCCTTCTGGCTACCCAGTTCCATGCTTAGGGACAGACGACCCAACATCCCAACTTGCCCTTTGGTGGCCCAGCACGGCCCACGGCTGGATCCATGGATCTATCCAAACCCCTCTGGAACCTGCTGAGATTTTCTGAGATTCTGTTCCCTGTGGGCACAAATTCCTTATGCTCCTTCCTCTTGCTGGGGGAAGAAGTGTTTCCTTCAGTTTGTTTTGAACCTGTTTAGAGCCCCTGAAGAACCCAAGCACTCTAACGCCTAGCATACGAAAGTGCCTGGGGGCTATACACTGGCTTTGGGTGAGTCCAAAACTTGCAACGTGCCAACCTGAAGTTGGCAGAGTGTCTCTGCTCTGTCGAAAGGTCCCGAAAGCCATGGAAGCTTTCCACAACTCAGGCTCAACGGGGGCCCCTCAACCTGGTGCAGTGGAATCTGGTGAAACTACCAACTCCATGTCCACCCTGTCTGCCGCCCCTTTCATTGTGAACAGCAGTCCTGTCCCCTCTCTGCCTCCATCTTGCCAGACTAATAACGTTGGTATTTGTTAAGCGCTTACTCTGTGCAGAGCGCTGTTCTAAGCGCTGGGGTAGATACAGGGTAATCAGGTTGTCCCACGTGAGGCTCACAGTCTTAATCCCCATTTTACAGATGAGGTAACTGAGGCACAGAGAAGCTAAGTGACTTTCCCACAGTCACACAGCTGACAAGTGGCAGAGCCAGGATTCGAACCCATGACCTCTGACTCCCAAGCCCGTGCTCTTTCCACTGAGTCACGCTGGATACCTGGCCTTTTCAGTCCATCATCCTCGCGTTATGGGCAGGGAATCTGTTTATCGTTATATTGTACTCTCCCAAGCACTTAGTATAGTGCTCTGCACACAATAAGTGCTCAATAAATACAAAGTTAATCTTCAATTAATCTTCACTCAAAAGCTGCTCCAGTCCCTCTGACTGGTTGCCCTTCTTTAGCTCTGCTAGGACCTTCCTAAAACATGGCAACCAGAACTGCACAGATATTCCAGGTACTGTCAGACTAGGGTCTCATACGGTGGGAAGTGGCGTGGCCTAGTGGAAAGAGCACGGACCTGGGTTCTAATCCCGGGTCCACCACACACCTGTCCTGCTGGGTGATCTTGGCAAGTCATTTCACTTCTCTGTGCCTTAGTTCCCTCATCTGCAAAATGGGGAGTCAATGCCCGTTCTCCCTCCTAGACTGTGAGCCCCCCGTGGGACCTGATCATCTTGTCTCTACCCCAGTGCTCAGTGCTCAGCCAATAGTAAGCACTTAACAAATACCACCATTATTATTATTAGAATATGCCTTTTTATTTGGTTTCCTTCCCCCCTCCCGATGACATCCTTGCCCTCGGCTGGGCAATTTCAGTCCTCGCCGTAACCTGCTGCATTTTCTGCATCTATCACTTGAGAGAGCTCTCTGGGGTGAGAACACCTGGATCCTCCTAGAGCCCCTCTCAATTGCTGGTGACCTACAAGATTTGGGTGCGATAAGACTCTCAATCAGTGCCTCTGCTCCCCATCCTAAGGAGGTGGGCCCCAACACTGTCAGGAAAGAGCGATGTTCGGTGTAGCACACCAGTTCATCTGCTTTTCAATGCCTCGAGGCGTGTGGGCAGAGATTGTCATTTCAAACAGAGCCTGTTCTCATCCAGGACAGAGAAAAAGCCTTCTGCACTAAGCCATGGTGTTCATGGTAACGCACCTCTTTCAATGCTACGAGGACAGGCTGCCATCTTTGAACAAAAGTTCAATTTACCAAATGAAGCTGCTGCTGCTGCCCTCATGGCCCCTCTCCCTGGTTCCAGGCCCCACCCCTGACAGACTCAGGCAGCCTAATCCCCGGCGTTCAGGATGGCCCTGTGGGCTGAATACCAGCTTTGGCCAATTCCTTACGTTCTGCCGTGCCAAACTGGAGTTGGCAGAGCATCTCTGATCTGTGGACAGATTCAGGATGCCACGGAAGTTTGTCGCCTTCTCCTTGTGGGCAGGGATTGTGTCTACCGACTCTATTGTATTGGCCTTTCCCAAGTGCACAGTCCAGTGCTCTGGCCGGAGTAAGCACTCAATAAATACCACTGATTGACTGACTGGTTGAATGGGGTAGCTTGTATCTACCTCAGCCCCGTTAGTACAATGCCTGAAAGCCCTTAACAAATACCATAAAAAAGGGTACACTTCACAGAGCCTTGAGTTCAGCTCCAACCCACCCTTGATTGCTGGTTTGCCCAGGTACAGTGGACCAGTTTGCATTAAAGCAAGGGAAAGGAGGAAAGGAAGGGAGAAAATTAAGCATCCTCTCCCACTGCATTTCCAGCTGCCGACATTTTGATCTGTTTTGCTCTTGACAGAATCAATGCTGTGACTGCAGACCAGACAGGAAGACCATCCTCCACGTTCCCTCAGACCCGCCAGGGCAGAAGGCCAGATTTTCAGATCTCTCCCAGACACGACTCCCTCCCTCGTGTTGGTCAGGGGCCGGCCACCCAAATGCGACATTAGGCGTGTCGACTTTCAGAATTCATCCTGAGTGAACGCCACTAACCCTGGAGGGAAACCCCAAAAGCAGGGGCCACAGATCTGCCCTCTGGAATGAAGACACGAAGCCAGGGAAGCAGAAGGGGGGCCCTGTAAGCTCACTGTGGGCAGGCAACGTGTCTACCAACTTTGTTGTACTGGACTCTCCCAAGCGCTTAGTACAGTGCTCTGCACACAGTAACTGCTCAATAAATACCACTGATTGGTGGCAGGGCAGATAGCAGTCAGCAACGGGGGGTAAGAAAAAGGACAGGGGAATGCTGGCATAGCTCTGGGGATGTGAGAGGACGATACGGGGGGCCTGCTCCACTTGTCCCCAATTGGCAAACTACTCTTGGACATTCACTTCCGAAGCCCACTGGGAAAACCAGGGACACAGCCCCTTAGGAAAATCTCACGTAGCCATAGCCCAGGGCATGAAGATCAGATGTCTATGGTGCTCAAAGGGCGTGCCACCCCTTCGCCTCAAAAAAATTAAGGTAAGGCAAATGCAGACATGTGAAAGCAAGGCAATGGGAAGGCGGAAACAGAAACCCAGCTGGTGAAATTGAGAATCTTATGGCAAAATAATAATTGAGGGTTAAGCGCTTAGTCTGTGCCACACACTGTACTAAGTGCTGGGGTGGAGAGGGGATAATCAGGTCACCCAGTCCCCATCCCACATGGGGCTCACTGACTGATGGGGGGGAGAACGGGTATTTCATCCCCATTTTACAGATGAGGAAACTGAGGCACAGAAAAATCAAGTGACTTGCCCAAGGTCACAGAGCAGGCAGGAGGCAGAGCTGGGATTAGAACCCAGGTCGTCCTACTCTCAGGCCCGTGGTCTTTCCACCAGACCATCCTGCTTCTTGAGGGACAACCCTCAAGAAGGGCAAATTTACAGCCTTCCATATTACCTCTAGACTGTGAGCTCCTTGAGGGCAGGGGGCAGGGAACATGTCTACCCTGTTGTACTGTACTCTCCCAGGCGCTGAGTACAGTGCTCTGCACACAGTAAGCGCTCAATAAATATCATTGATTGACAGATTGATTCCATTTCAACAGACCACTGGAAGCGGGGATGGAGGGGAAGGTGGGGAAAGGGGGGAGAAGAAGGGAGGGAGGGAGAGAGAGCACCACCGAAATGCCAGAAACCTGGAAAACAGAATCATTCCTCTATTTCATTAGGTACACACATGTACCACATGCGCACGCACATGCACATATGTGCACACGCACACAAACACACACGCACACACACAAATAAAGAATAGGAGCAAATCAACTTACAGTGTCCGTGCCCGCCTAAGAAGAATCCCTCCGGATAATGTGGGGGATTTACTCAAGTCGCCTTTTAGAGCCGCTTTGGAAACGGTACCTTGAGGTACCTTTTACCTTGAGGTAAAAGGTGGAAGAGGCCTTCAGGGGGAAAATGCACAGACCCTGGGTTAGTGAGAAAGTTCAGGGGGAAACATTCTTTGGAGGGAAGAGTAGCCAAAAGGATGGGTGGGGAACCCAGGCTCAAAGTCCAATACAAAGTAATGCAGAAGAGAGAAACGACAGAAGGAAAAGATCTATTCCCCCAGAGGAGAAATTGAGGGAAAAGAAGATTCCACCAGTCAATAATCAAAACCAATAAAGTCTAACCGTCACAGTAAACAAGTAAATAGAGAGAAAGCCAACTCACTGAAAATTCACCAAGACGTAGAATTAAGCCAAACTGCAGCAGTCGACTCACCTGCAAGAAACCCAGGAGGAAATGTCTATTTAAATGAAGGTAGACGGTGAGATGCTAACCCACCGCCCTTCCCACTACCCCATGGACACAAAAGCTCTGTGTGCCTCTTTCCCATAATCTTCCTATCCAACCGACAGGGAGTGGGGAGGGGAGAGTAAGGGGAGGGAGTGGGGGGGGGGGGGCAGACAATCAGTGAACACGTAAATCCATTAGTTGGCATTAATAGAAACAGCCCGCGTACGTCAAGAGGAGAGCCGCAGGTCTCTTAAAGCTCATTATGTATTTGCAACAGACCTTCTGCAGTGACAAAAGTAAGCTCTCTAAAAGAACAACCTTTGGAGGTCTTGTTTTCTGGCTGAGCCTCTCCCCTCGGATGCTGGGGGGCGGGGGGGGGGGGGGGGGGGGGTTCTGCGGCTCTCCTAGCGAACCGAGGTTGCCCAGGCTAGGCTTCACACAACAGCACACAAAAAGCAATTTCCAAGATGCTTGGAAATGGAGCATGCAAAACGCACACATACACACATAAAAATATATATATGAGACGGGTTTGGTTTTCAAATATCTACTATCCCTTAGAGATCTCAAGGGTATCTAAGCAAATGCCCTCCAGATCAGGTGAACGGCTCTATACATCTGCCTTTTGCACCTGGATGGAGAAAAGTCTGGCGATTGCTAATTGTAAATTAAGGGGAGAGACTTAGATTTCCAGAACAATTAAGACTCGCCGGACTCGTCTTGCAACCCTGCCAACGGTCCATTCTCCCAAAGTCAACGGCTTTGCATTTCTTCCAAGGAATGTAACAAAGTACATTGGAAGACATATGCAAAAAAATCTCTCCTCTCTTTCCAGGCTCCTCTCCCCTAGACAAGTAAGGAATAAGTTTGCACGCCTAGCTAAACTCTTGCTAGAAGCCCTACCGGAAAACTTTGTCAAAAGAAGCCAGAGAGAGCCAGGCTTTGGTTTTATAAATAGCAGGAGGGGGTGGAGGGGGAAGAGGAGAGGGGGATCCCACCTGTAAGAGCCCAGTTCTATGGATGAAAATGGGGGAGGCGGCAAGACTAATCACAAACTGCTCAAGAGAGTGTGGAGACTTGAATCTCTAGAGGGAGGTTACTCAAACACAAAAATTCCCGGTATTTACCGAGCTACTCCAGTTCACAGCTAGAAAACACTGAATCCCACTGTTTCCTCTCCAAAGTCCGAACTGAATTCTTTTTAGATTGACCTTCTCAGTCAGGGAGACTGGGTTTCAAGGATGGCTCTTCGGATCCAAGACATACTGAAAGGTGGTAGAAGGCAAAAGAAATGGCACCTGGCATCCAAACGAGCTAAAAGCCAAACTGGGACTAGCCTCCCAGGCTGGGAATGAGGTACCAGGATAGCAACAGAGGGAGAAAAAAAACCCCAAAAAACCATCCATCAACTTCTTCTCCCCACTAGTCCAACAGGCCCTAAGAGTCAGAAGACCTCCGACAAAGAAAACCAGTCAAGAGGCAGAGGATGTTGTGTCTCTGTAGAGGCCAACGACCTGGATGTTGCCCATGTCACCCACAGGATGCTACTAAAACTCAATCAATCGACGGTATTGATTGAGCGCTTACTGTGTGCAGAGCACTGTACTAAGCACTTTGGGAGAGCACAATACAAGAGAGTTGACAGACACATTCCCTGCTCACAAGGAGCTTACTTATTATTTCTCTGTGACGTGTCTCACCTTCCGCTCGGCCAAAAAGGGAGTCTCCCCTCCCAGTAGGGCGGGAATATGGTTTCAGGGAGGGGTATGGCCCTCCACCTTTCACCCCTCCCCCCTGCCCCCCGCTGTCTGCGGTCTCTGTTGGGTCATCCCTACAGTGCTCTGCACACAGTAAGCGCTCAATAAATACAACTGACTCGACAACTTACTGACTGCTTGCTAGGGTGGGGCAAATTAGGGCAATCACCTCAGAGCCAGTCCCTCTCCACTCAAGCCACGGACCTGCTCAATCAGGCAATGTCAGCTGCTGCCGGAACCCAACAGGCCCTGGAACCAACTGCTCATGGCTCCATGTGGAGGGAAACTTGCTTAAAATAATAATAATAATGGTATTCGTTAAGTGCTTACTATGTTCCAAGCACTGTTCTATGCACTGGGTTAGATACAAGATAATCGGGTTGGACACAATCCCTGTTCCACTTAGGGCTCACAGTCTTAATCCCCATTTTACAGGTGAGGGAACCGAGGCACAGAGAAGTGAAGTGACTCACTCAAGGTCACACAGCAGACAAGTGGCGGAGCCGGGATTAGAACCCACGACTTTCTGACTCCCAAGCCCGTGCTCTATCCACTAGACCATGCTGCTTCTCATGAAAAAAGAGGCACTATAACACCAGATATTAGTTCTGCCCCCCTCTTCTCCTGACCAAGTTGTTCTGTGACCTCTGGACAGTTGATAAATCGTCCCACCCCCCTAACCCCACAGTACTTGTGTATCTTTAAATTCTATATTCTAAATTATTTATTCATATTAATGTCTATCTCTCCCTCTAGTCTGTAAGCTCATTATGGGCAGGGATAATATCTGCTAATTCTGTTGTATTGTCCTCTCCCATGCGCTTAGTAGTGCTCTGCCCATAGTAAAGGCTCAATATGATTGATTGTTCCTTGTCCTACATGCGCGAGTAGGGTCAGCCTTCTCTATTAGAACTCACCCCAGCTCGTCACAGCACCAGGTGTGTGTTAAGAATGACAAAAGGATTCCGCCTCCACAAAGACCTATACGTGCTCGCCGATTTTCCAGGCTCCAGATATTTTTCTGGGAACATAGTCCGGGGGCCCCAGTGTAGTCAGAAACCCCTAGAACAATCGGCACTGAACAGGAGGTCATCCACTCTAGAGCTACAAAGTGCTTCCAATTTGTCTTTCTCTTCTGCAGATGGCATAAAACCAGAAAGCCCACTGGACTCTTCTCAGTAGATCCCGACATATTACCGGCTTACCCGGCACGCATGGGATGTGGGAGAATGGGTTTGAGCAGATGAGAGCTAAAGCAACAGAGCCTCAGTGGGAGCTGCAGCTTCTCAAGACCTTCCTGATTTAACCCCTTTATGGACCCACCTCTCATTTCCAATCTCAAATTTTCCCCGTGTGGTTACCTTAGTCCAACATCCACCTCCTCACCTTAAATGTCATCCCACTGACCTCTTTCCATCCCTACCACTTTCCCTCCTGCTCTTTCCTGTTCAATCAATCAATTGCATTTACTGAGTGCTTACTGTGTGCCGAGCACTGTACTGAGCACCTGGGAGAGTACAATATAAGAGTGGGTAAATGAGCTAACAGCAGCGTGGCTTAGTGGAAAGAGCCAGGGCTTGGGAGTCAGAGGTCGTGGGTTCTGATCCCAGCTCCACCATTTGTCAGCTGTGTGACTTTGGGCAAGTCACTTAGCTTCTCTGTGCCTCAGTTACCTCATCTGTAAAATGGGGATTAAGACTGTGAGCCCCATGTGGGACAACCTGATGATCTTGTCTCTACCCTGGCGCTTAGAACAGTGGTTGGCACAAAGTAAGCGCTTAACAAATATCATCATTAGTATTATTATTAACAGTCTTCCTCTTTCTCCAGCCTGCATTTTTCTGATGCTTTTTAAGGAGGGGAGCACATATTCCTTTCCTCAACTGCTGCTCTGGTTTCTCCAGGCAGGAAAACTGCCCCAATCCCAAAAATTGCCCTATCCATCCTCTCCCCTTCCACCCCCGTCACCCACCCACTTCCAGACAACGACCTAACGTCGTTGGAACCAGCAGAAAAGAAAAGAAGCCACTGCTTAATCTGGATTAACGGACAAGGAAATCTGGTTGATTCTATTAGTGAGCCACAGCTCCATTTGGGAACTGCCAGCCCTGGGTGGGGGGAAGATGAGGGAGGGGAGGGGAGGAGAGAGAGAAAGGGAGGAAGGGAAAGAGGGAGGGAGGGAGAGAGGGCGAAACATACTGTGGGCTTTGTTCAGGTAGTCAAGTCCAACTGAAAAGCTCCCCTTTCTAGAGCTGCTCTTTCCGGGGTTCCCCTGGCCCTAGGCGGGGAAGACGATATGGAGCACAGTGATCCGATTCCAGTGGCTAAGGATGGAGATTCGGCCAGGCCCCTCACTCCCAGAACCGTGTTTCTCCACTCAGAGAAAGAACCGTCCCTGAAGGCACTGCCCTGACCCACGAACCAGGATCCCCTCCGAGGAATCCTGACTGAGTCTCTTCCCCTCTAGACTGTAAACTCATTGTGAGCAGGGGATGTGTCCGTTTATTGCTGCACTGCACTCTCCCAAGCACTTAGTACAGTGGTCTACACACAATAAGCGCTCAATAAATACTATTAAATGAATGACTTCCAGTGCCAACACCCTCAAAGTGCCGCCAACTCTCGAAACGGAATGGGCCAAAAGGAACTCAGTCCCTTTTGCGGGAAAACATCCGCTGCCCGTGGGAGTCCATCAACGAGCACGCGACGCCAGGAAAGAGAAAGGGAGGTTTTTACCAAGCGCAAGCCACTAAAAACCACTCACCCGAAAGAACTAAGCTGTGATACGGATGATAAATGCCCCAAAGCCCGCTGGGCTCAAAAAGGGACAAAGGCACACAAACACCCTACGGGTCTCAAACAAAAGGCTGAGCCCTCTCTCTGGTGGGATCAATCCAAAAGGCTTTTGAAGAACGTTAGTAGAAACCCCATTTCCACCTTCAAATTGTTCCCTATGGGCTGAGGGGTGGAAGAGGGCTGCCATGGTTCTCCTCAGTTCTCCCCAGCCCTCACCAAAAGGTCGCTGACAAAGATAGCACTGAGGAAATCCTGTTATTTTTCCTCCCCAAGGATCTGATGACTCAGTTACTGATTTGCTGTCACTACCCGAGTTTGACTTTAAAAGGACGAGCAAGCAACCCTCTCCCCCCAGGCCCCCCCCCCACCACCGCCACCCCCACTGAAAATCCTGCTTCCCAGCATCTATCTCCCTTCGAGAGAAAAAGCAACCCATCAGAGACTCACACGACAGAACCCGCCAAGGTGGCGGCATCCGAGACCCAGGCCACCCAAAGCAGGGGCTGCTCGGCCTTCGGGGCGGGGGACGGAAGGGAAAGGGACAGATCGCCGAGCTGGGTTTCCTGGCCTGGGCTCGGCGGGTGGCTCAACTCTTAACAGTTCATCTGAATTTCCTCTTTTTTTTTGTTTTGAATCGGCCTTCCAGCTGCTTGTGCACAGCCTCTAAGGCACATGAACGTGCGTGTCGGGAAAAACAAAAGTCCAAAAGACAATTGGAGCCATTTCAGGCCTCCATAAGCACACATTCAGGAGCGGCAGAATACATATGGCCCAATTCGGAGGGGAAACATTTCCTCATACTCGGGGGCATCCGGGCCATGGAAAAAATACAAAAAAATTTAAAACTCAACGAAGCCTTCTCTCTCCAGCCTCTTAAAGTGATCTCCAGGGAAAGAAAGCTATGTTGGGTTGGTCGAGCAAAATGCATTTTTCTCTCACGAGGCTAAGATCAGATCCTTCCAGATCCACACATTTCCTAACCTTTTTTTAGCCCCGCTGGCCTTCTCTGGTCCGTTGGCCTTTCCTTTTGCCTTATTCCACCCAGAAAGCAAACCCTGGCACTTGAAGGGGGCCAGCCCGCTCACGACACCCCAACCATTTCAGTTGACTCCTCAAGCTTTAGGCCGTAGGAAGCGAGTTTAACCTCCCCCTCTCCGCCCCCCGCAGATTTCATCAGCCTGTTGAGTGGCAATCGAAGCAATCAAGGAATTCCATCTCTCCATCCCTGCCGCAAATATTTAAAGATCAGCCTGTATTGAGAACAAATGGCCTGTCCATTTCATTGAAAAGGGAATGATGTTTTTGAGTCCAGCTAACAACGGTCTCCAGCCAGTGAGTTAAGGAGAGGAAGCATTTGTTTCAACTTAAAAGTCAAAATATTCAACTCTTGCCCTGGGACACGCTTTCCTGCCAAGCACAGGCTGAACAAAACACTCTCCCAGCCCCCAACCCATCCCATATAGCCAGAGATAGAGAGAGATATAGACCGCTAGATAGAGGAACAAATTATTAACCCCTGCACAGCCAGGGACAGCAGGGAAAAAAACTAATGTTTTTGCCTCAAACCTGCTAAATTCAATTGCGAAGGGTCTGGTTCGCCCAGGGTTTTGGTTTAAGGGACTCCTTCTCGTCGACCGACCATATTCCCCCTCCGCGCCCCCAGTGAAATTCTCCAATCAAAATGAACTCATTCTCTCCCCAAGCCGGACACGGCTCCGGGGGAATGCTGCCACGGTCCAATTCATCTTGCATCAACCCCTGCATTCTTCCAAGTCAGCCTGGCCTTGGGGAAGGAGTTCAGAAAGAAAAACTGGGGTGGGTCCTGCCCGCCCCCCACCCCTCAATGAACAGGCCCATGAATCTTCCCAGCCAGCTGCGTGAAGGAGCAGGTCCAAGTCACTCTGCTAGATGTGGTCTTTGTTGGACAGGTTTCTTGTCTTTTGTTTCCTCCGGTCCAGCTTACCAATGGATCACAGGAGGCCAACCCCCTGAAATAATCACATTTATTGAGCGCTTACTGTGTGCAAAGCACCGTATTAAGCACACGGGAGAGTACAATATAATATCAGACACATTCCCTGCCCACAATGAGCTCACAGTCTAGAGGGTCTCCATTTGGGAATCATTTTCTTCTTCAGTCAGTCAATCATATTCATTGAGGGTTTACGGTGTGCAGAGTACTGTACTAAGCGCTTGGGAGAGGACAATATAATAATAAAACAGACATTCCCCGGCCTGCTCTGGTTCCAAACAAACTGGGACCGAAATAGGTCCCGGTTCCCAAGGGACCTAGGGTGCCAGGGGATGAACCACACCACATAAAGACACTGGTCTCTCTTTCAGCCTCTCCCCTCCTTAGTGCAAACCCCACACTTTCCCTTTGCCTGAAGACAGGGAAAAAAAAAATCATCATTATCATCATCAATGGGGAGGCAGCAAGCCTAGTGGAAAGAGCATCGGCCTGGGAGCCAGAGGACCTGGGTTCTAATTCTGCCTCTGCCAATAGCTTCCTGTGTCACCTCGGGCAAGTTACTTAATTTCTCTATGTCTCTGTTCTCCCTCTTATGTAGACTGTGGGCCCCTTGTGTCCAACGTAATCAACTTGAATCTATCCCAGCGCTTAGAACGGTGTTTGACCCGAAGTAAGCGCTTAATACCATAAAAATGGTATTTACTTAGTGCTTACTACGTGCAGAGTACTGTACTAAACACCTGAGATAGTACAGAGTTAGCAGGCACATTTCCTGCCCACAAGGAGCTTACAGTCTAGAGGGGGAGATGATAGGCGTTACTAGAAATAGACAAGACACTACCGATTTATGCTGGATCGATCAGTGGTCTCAACTGTGTGCAGAACTCTGGACTAAGTACTGGGAGAATATGACAGTAGGGAGTTGGTTGACACAATCCCTGTCCTCAACCAGCTTACCGTTCTAGTGATAAAGACTTTCCTCAGGCTCTCTGACTGTGAGCCCGTTGTGGGCAGAGACTGTCTCTATCTGCTGCCGAACTGTACATTCCAAGCGCTTAGTACAGTGCTCTGCACACAGTAAGCGCTCGATAAATATGACTGAATGAATGACTTTGTGGGAGGGAGGACATCAGTGCTCAGGTCCCCAGCCCTTCCTGGATCCAGGCTGAGCACACATTCCCCCCCCTCCCACTCCCCACCCCAGTTTAGGCCCCGTGTAGCCTGGCTCTAAGAACTGCACTTTGGACAATAATAACAATAATGATGGTTTTTGTTAAGCACTTACTATCTCCCAAGCACTGTTCTAAGCGCTGGGGTAGATACAAGGAAATCAGGTTGCCCAAAGTGGGGTTCACAGTCTTAATCCCCATTTCCCAGATGAGGTAACTGAGGCACAGAGAAGTGTAGTGACTTGCCCGAAGTCATGCAGCTGATAAGTGGCGGAGCCAGGATTAGAGCCCAAGACCTCTGACTCCCAAGCCCGTGCTCCTTCCCCTGAGCCACGCTGCTTCTCTTGGATAGACATTAGTAGGACACGCCAGTCTTGGGAGAAGCAGAAATGGCAAAGGGGAGAAATCAACAGAGAAGAAAGCAGGTAAAAGCAGGACTCATACTTCCCCGCTCAACCCCTCCCCTGACGACCTTAACTAACCTCCCCACCCCCACCCTCTTTCAACAAGAGCACCGGCTTGCCTTTCAGTTTGCCTTCACGTCCCTCCTTCCACTGGACATTTTGTCCACAAATTGAGGCCGTTTCAGAAGAAGGGAGAGAGTACAGCATTATCACCCTGGCAACAAAAGTCAAAAGAACTAACGAGTGGCAAAACTGTGGTGGAAAGAAGGTAAGCAGGTTAGCAGTCAATCTGCAACAGACATCCCCCCGCCTCAGCCCAGTACGGAATGGACTAGACATGAAGAAGATAGCAAAGAAACACATGCCAGGGGCAGGAGCATCAAGTGGGGCAGCTGCTCAACTAAAATATATTAGAGTAATTAGTGTAATTTATGTATTTATTTCATTCAATCATATTTATTAAGCATTTACTGTGTGCAGAGCACTGTAATAAGCACTTGGGAAGGTACAATACAACAATAAAGAGTGACAATCCCTGCCCACAATGAGCTCACAGTCTACATAATTTTGTACATATTTATTTATTTATGTATATTAATATCTGTCTCGCCCTCTAGACTGTGAGCTCACTGTGGGCAGGGAAAGTGTCTGCTTGTTGTACTCTCCCAAATGCTTAGTAGAGTGCTCTGCACACAGTAAGGGCTCAATAAATATGACTGAATGAATGAGTGAATGAATTAAGAATGGATAAGTGTCTGTCCTTTCCAAGACATGTGCAAGGAACGCTTTATTGAAAGCCTACTTCTTCCAACCCTGAAGATCTGTGTCTGCGAATGATGAGGTGGATGAGAGATGGGGGGGGGGGGGGGGGTGGGCGGGGAGCAGGGAGCGGGGAGAGTGTTGACTTGATTTTTCACTCTTGCAGAGCTTTCTTTTTTGAAAAAAGGTTGAAAACTTGAAGTGGATGCTTTTCCATCTCCTCACGGTCATCTTCCTGTTCCACTCCGCCCCAGCAAACCTCCTCACTCTCCCTTGCACTCGGTTCTCCTGCCTCCAGCCAGCTGCTCATGCCTTTCCCCTGCCCGACAGACCCACAGCTTCACCAACCATGTACCTCCCCTCTTTCAGAGCCTCCTAAATAAAATGCTACCTCCTTCAGGAAGCCTTCTCTGATTATTAACAACGATAAGACTATAACTGCTATACAAATTCAGGGTATTATCCCAAAGCACTTTCACCAAAAAACCCTCATTTTTACCCTCGCAAAATCCCTGTGAGGTGGCAAGCAGCAAGTATTATTGACCCATTTTACAGAGGAGGACACTGAGGCCCAGAGATTTTAAATGGTGTCCCACAGCAGGTCGGTGGCAGAGCTAGAACTAGCCTTGCCTTGCCTTCCAACACCTTAGACCAAGCGCTTTACAGTAGACCATGCTACTTGAATCCCCCCCATCTTCCTGGTCATGCCATCTCCTCAGTCACCTCAGCACTCCTATGTATTTGCTTGCCTGTTACTGATCTATTCGGTTATCTTTCATGTTCATAATCTATTAATTATTGTGTCTCTGGCCATTTATTTCTGCTGACCTTCCCCATTAGATTGCTGGCCCCCCGAGGGCAAGGACCACACCTCACACTTCTGTGTCTATCAGTGGTATTTACTGAGCACTTACTGTGTGCAGAGCACTGAACCATTAGCACGTGGAAGACTGCAATATAACACTGACGGCACATCTCCTCCAAGAGGTCTTCCCTGATTAAGCACCCCCCTTTGCTCTTCTCCCACTCCTTTCTGCAGCACCCTGACTTGCTCCCTCTGTTCTTCCCCCCACCCAGCCTCACAGCACTTATATACATATCTGCAATCTATTTATCTGTATTGATATCTGTCTCCCCTCTTCTAGACTGCAAGCTTGTTGTGGACAGGGAATGCGTCTGTTTATTGTACTGTACTTTCCCAAGCGCTTAGTACAGTGCTGCATACCCAGTAAGCACTTAATAAATACGCCAATGAATTAATGAATTCTCTGCCCACAGCCAGCTTTCAGCCTAGAGGACTGTATGTTCCCCAATCACCCAGAATAGCCTTCTGAACCCAGATAGCACTCCGTCAACCTCAGCAACATCGGTATTCATTCATTCATTCACTCGTATTTATTGAGCGCTTACCGTGTGCAAAGCAACGTACTAAGCGATTGTTGATCAATCTAAGGGATACTGATACAGATGATCCTGGAGCAGCTTCAGACAAAGCAATGAACTCCAACAATCCACCAGTTATCATGGGCAGCTCAGGAAATGGCAAATGGAAGCCCCCAAAAATGGTGAACTAGGAAGTCTTACACATGACCAAATGCAAGACATCCTTTAGGTGACTGGAAATCAGGACCGGAGCCTTGGCCTCCCCTGAATCAACAGCCTCCCTTCACCACTGGTGGATAGTCTTCCCCAAGACAGAACTGCTTCAACGGCCTCTAGAAAGGCCACAGGCACATTGAGGTGACTAGCCATGGCTTTACATCCAAGAGGGTTAGATTTCCAAAGAACAAAGACAATTTGGGACTTTGGCTGAAGAATCAGAAATCAGTCCACGACTCATGCCATCCTAGGTTAGACATAGGGTCTTTTCAGCCTAGGATTCGGTCTCCAACGGGGGCCTCAGGACGCTTGGAGGAACGCCGTGACGGTGGCCCCTCCTAGATACCTGTTCTTATGGTTAGAGACGAACCATCTAACACCTCTCGCTCCTCTGCATCCCTAGCAACCCACTCATCTGTGGGGCAACCCACTCAGCCTCTCTTGAGCTTTCTAATATCCCAATTGTATTTTTCTCTGTCGCCTTCTCTCCTACAACCATTAGCAATGCCATCCGGATGGAGACCCAGTACACAAACCAGACCAGGCTTCTATTTCCAACATCACCATCGGGGCGCTTGGTGGAACCATTATGTGGCTGCCTTTTTTTTTTTTTCAATAGTATTTATTGAGCGCTTACTATGTGCAGAGCACTGTACTAAGCGCTTGGAATGAACAAGTCGGCAACAGATAGAGACAGTCCCTGCCGTTTGACGGGCTTACGGTCTAATCGGGGGAGACGGACAGACGAGAACAATGGCAATAAATAGAGACGAGGGGAAGAACATCTCGTAAAAACAATGGCAACTAAATAGAATCAAGGCAATGTACAATCCATTAACAAAATAAATAGGGTAATGGAAATATATACAGTTGAGTGGACGAGTACAGTGCTGAGGGGATGGGAAGGGAGAGGGGGAGGAGCAGAGGGAGAGGGGGAAAAGAGGGTTTAGCTGCGGAGAGGTGAAGGGGGGGTGGTAGAGGGAGTAGAGGGAGAAGAGGAGCTCAGTCTGGGAAGGCCTCTTGGAGGAGGTGAGTTTTAAGTAGGGTTTTGAAGAGGGAAAGAGAATCAGTTTGGCGGAGGCGAGGAGGGAGGGTGTTCCTGGACCGTGGGAGGATGTGGCCCGGGGGTCGACGGCGGGACGGGCGAGACCGAGGGACGGTGAGGAGGTGGGCGGCAGAGGAGCGGAGCGTGCGGGGTGGGCGGTAGAAAGAGAGAAGGGAGGAGAGGTAGGAAGGGGCGAGGTGATGTAGAGCCTTGAAGCCTAGAGTGAGGAGTTTTTGTTTGGAGTGGAGGTTGATAGGCAACCACTGGAGTTGTTTAAGAAGAGGAGTGACATGCCCAGATCGTTTCTGCGGGAAGATGAGCCGGGCAGCGGAGTGAAGAATAGACTGGAGCGGAGCGAGAGAGGAGGAAGGGAGGTCAGAGAGAAGACTGACACAGTAGTCTAGCCGGTATATAATGAGAGCCTGTAGCAGTAAGGTAGCCGTTTGGGTGGAGAGGAAAGGGCGGATCTTGGCGATATTTTGCTGGAGAACGTGGCCTAGTGGATAGAGCACGGGCCTGGGAGTCAGAAGGACCTGAGCTCTAATCCCAGATCCGCCAAACTGTCTGCTGTGTGGCTTTGGGCAAGTCACTTCACTTCTCTGTTACCACATCTGTAAAATGGGGATTAAGATCGTGAATCCCATATGAGATCTGTAAAATGGGGATTAAGATCGTGAACCCCATATGAGACGGGGACTGTGTCCAGCCTGATTAGCTTGTATCTACCCCAGCATTTAGAACAGTGCTTGACACGCAGTGAGCGCTTAACAAATATCATCATCATCACCCATCCTCTTGATAAGGGACAGATCCTCTAACATTTTTTCCCTCTAGTAATCCACCTTGGACCACGGACTGCTCACCCATTAACCTAGCTGAACCTGCTGATTCCCTTCTACCTAAATAGCTGCCTTTAGGAACAAATTACCTTTGCTTATCCCCCACTGGGTGAAGACATGTTTCCTTTTGTCTGTTCATGCTTCGGTGGATGCCCCTTTCAAAGGAAGGGAGGTATGCTCATGGTAAAGCTTGCTCTGGACCCTTCCGGATAACATCAGGGTCGACCGGGGAGAGTAGAGGGTGTGAAGTATCATGTGCACGGTGACCACTTTTTCACCACGGAAATTTTCTGGTATTCTTGAAGATGACCATTTTCCTCCTCGATGAGATAGTTAGGACAGATTTTTCCCACAACAACCATTCACCTGGAGAATTCAGAAGACACGCAGATGCAAACTGAAATGTCCCAAAACCCCTCTTGGGCAATCATCCACCACACTGTGGCCATCAGTGACGACTTGCAGATGAGCGGTGGGGCGGTGGTTTGGGGGGGGGGGGGGGTGCTGACATGGGGAAAGAGCTGCAGTTTGGTAGCACACACAGCAAATCTGCACCTCCCCTGGCAGCTCTGCAGTGGTGCCAGAGCACCCACAAATCCACAGGAAAATTCCCAGCTGTGACCCTGCAGCCTGCGAGTACTTCCCACATGCTCAGGTTTGTCTCTTCCACCCTACTTCTAACCCAAGAATCAGGTTGCAACCCCGCCTTCTGAAAAGGAGCTAACAAACACTTGCTTGCTGTGGGAATTTTTAAATGGCTTTGTGTACAGTTGGCCTCGTAAGCACTGGGTAAAAGGAAAATAAAAGCAACCTCGTCCAAGACAGCATCACATGTTTCCAATGTGAATGATAGGAGCCTGCAAAGGCACCCTGACCTGGAAACCAGCTTATTCTCCAATTTGCCACAATACTATAGATTACACAAGAAAATACCTGCTCCCCAGAAAGCCCCACAGGAAATCAATTACCCAGGAGAAAACAATTCATGCATCAAATCTTTTCACATGTGGTCTGGGTTCCCTACTTTCTACCAGAAGGGAATGCGGTGGGCTTGTTTGACCACGATGAAAAAAAGTTGCAGATGATCGAAAGCTTTCATCGGCATTAGTGTCATCCCAAGGGTGTTTTGAAAATAAACCCTTTCAACAAAACCCAAGAACTACAGTACCTTTGTACCTCAAACTTCTGCTCAACTTCCACTTCAGTTAAAGACCTAGTTAGTCAATCCTGCGTTAGTAATACCACATTTCCTGGATCGATAAATCACCGTGGCTGTCATACTAATATAAAAGTAGGTACGTACACACACACACACACGTACACGCACACGCACACAGATTTACAAAATTTCCAAACTGGCAAATTCCCCAGGCAGAGAATGGTCCTGCCCCTCAAAAAGGGAAAGCTTCCTCAAGAAAAGGATCTGAATTTAAGATGAAAAGATCCATCATCTTTTATCCCCGCTACAGGGCACAAATAAACGAAGCTATTTTTCTGAGTATCGCCAAATCAAAAAGCACAACATCTGGCCCCGGTCGCGGTCTTCCAAGTTGCTGGAACACCCTCCCCGATTCCCCCCGGCACCTAATGGAACACCTCTAATTCCACCCACCAACGAGCAGGAGATGGAAAGCAACTTCAAGAAGGAAACCCTCTAAGCAGCGGCTGGATAAGCCTTATCTGCCCCACGTCCCCCAATCCTCACGGTACCATCTGAGTTTAATATTCCTACTCCTCTCCTCTCGGCAACAGCTGTCACCCCTGTCAATCCTCCCTGCCCTCCCACCCACACGCACCACCCACACCTCCCCACCCTATGGGGGAGGCATGCCACCCACAGCCCTCAAAAACCATCATTCCCGGTACACCCTCCCCACTATCCATCGCCTGCCTAAATCTAAGGACTTCCTGCCAAGTATAACCCCCCCCCCTCCTGGGAGTCTGTCACCCCAAATCTCCAGGGGATCCCAGATGACCCACCCCCAGTTTCCCCCAGATATCACCCCCACCCCAGGACACTCGAGGCCACCTGGCTGACCCCACCCCAGAACAATTCCCAACGCACCCCGCCCCGTCCTCACCCCACTCGGCCCCTTAAACGACCGCCCCAGCAATCTGACTCCCAAGTACCACTACCCCCTAGAAAACCCGTAGATCCCTTGTCGGCCCTTCTGGATCTCCCCCTTCCCCACAGACCCTTTGCCCCCCACCCCACGCTACTACCCCACTCGGAGCTGTCCCTCCTCCCTCTCCATCTCAGACTCTCCCACCGACCCCGACCTCACTCCTTCCAGCTGCCTTTTCCTATCATCCCAGATCCCGACTCCTCTCAATCCCCGTTCCCTCCCCGCACGCCCCTTCGCCAGTTTCTGGCCTTCTCTCCACCCCGGCTCACCGGACCCCTGCTTCCACCCCCCCCCCCCCGCAAAAAAATAAAAAACGGGCATTTCCTGCACTCTTCCCCAGTTCCCCCTCAATCCTCGGATCTCCCTCTCCACCCTGGCTCACCGTCTCCCTCCCCCACCATTCCTTCTCCCACCCTAACCCTCCGGGTCCGCATGACTCCTGCCCCCCTAGAATCCTGACCTCCCCCCCACTCCCCCTTTCAGACTCACCCTCTCTCCCACCCCGATCCCTGACTCTCCCTGCCCCGCCGGCCCGGACCCCGCCCCCCTCCTCTCCCCCTCCTCACGGCGCCGGGCCCGGGACTGTACATCGGGGGGGGGGGGGGGGGGCTTCCTTATCTTCCCCTCTTCTCCTCCCCCTCCTCGGGGGTGTCCCGCCCGAGAGGGCCCGGGCCGGAGGCGGAGTAGGGAAAGGGGAACGGCCGCCGTCGCCGACACCCACCTCGACCGCTCGCCGCGCAGCCAACCCCGCCGCCGCCGCCGCCGGCTCAGACACCCACCTCGGCCACACCACCGCGCAGCCGAACCGCCCCAACGGCGGGGGGCGAGGACGGAGCGAAGAGGGGAAGGGAGGAGTGACAGCTCCTCGAGGCCAATCGAGAAGGGAGGGTCCGGGGGGCCCCCTCGTTAGGCGGGGAGTGGGGGAAAGGGGAAGACGGAGTGGGGAGGGGGAGATGGGGCGGGACGGGGAACGGTTAAGTTAGGTTGCTCGCTGGGCGATGGGGGGGGCGGAGCTGGGGGAACGGGGCAATCGGCGAAGGGGGCCGGGGAGGGGCGGGGAAAATGCAAATCGACTCGTTATCCATAACTGTTAGTGACCCGGAGGGCCGCTGCGGGGTCGGCCGCTGACCTCGGGGGGAGGCGAGGAGTCGAATCCCACCTGGGGGGGTGGCCGGGGCTAATCCCCGCAAGGGCAATTTTCCCTTTCGCCCGTGTGGGTCAGGGGGGAGGGAGGGGGGATGAGGCGGCTGGAGGAGAGGTTCCCCTCTCCGGGAACGAGGAGGTGGAGAAAAGGGAAAAGGGGGGCGGGGGGAGAAGGAAGCGGTGGAGTGGAGAGGTTTCCTCTCTGGCCATTGGACACGCCCTGAAAGGGGATCGGAGAGGTTCAGGGACCGGGCCGAAGTCGCACAGCGATGGCGAGGCGGTAAATCCCACATCATCTCTCTCTGACACCTATCGCGGCTACCGTTAGTCACTGTTATCCTCCGCCTCCGCATCTCTGGGCTCTGAGGTCTCTTTCGCCCCCTTCTCCGACTCTGATACTTGGGGGCTTCAGCCTCCACGTTGATGATGATCCTTCCGCCCCCTCAACCCCCGACGCACAGCGGCCACCCACTTC
Source organism: Ornithorhynchus anatinus (assembly GCF_004115215.2). NCBI lineage: Eukaryota > Metazoa > Chordata > Mammalia > Monotremata > Ornithorhynchidae > Ornithorhynchus > Ornithorhynchus anatinus. The sequence continues at coordinate 107,603,634 of NC_041749.1, read as the reverse complement.
CTTGAAACTGGTGGGGCCCAGTGGAAAGAGCCCGGACCTGGGAGTCGGGAGGACCTGGGTTCCGATCTCCGCTCTTGCCACTTGTACGCTGTGTGACCTCGGGCAAGTCACTCGACTTCTCCGTACCTTAGTCTCTTCGACTGTAAAATGGGGATCGAATACCTGTTCTCCCTCCCTCCTAGACTCCGAGCCCTCTGCGGGACAGGGACTTTGTCCGACCTGATTATTTTGTATCTACCCCAGTGCCTGGCAAACAGTAAGTGCTTAAGAAATACCGCAGTTATTATCCTACTTCTCAACTCTGCTGGCTTTTTGCTTCATCCCACCTCTACTCCTCATCAGCATGGGCGTACGGTAGCTCCCCTCGTCTTCAAATAATGCCCTGCCTCTAATGTCGTCCACTTCAACCTATTACATTCCAACTTCAACCCTTCTTCCCCCAGATTCGGTCCTCACCGCCCCTCCCGCCCCCCAGTGACCTCCGGACTCTGCTCCCTCTTCATCTGTCCCTGGCTAGCGCGACCCTCCTGGACTCCCCGCCAATCCTCCCTCCCCCGATGCTAAAATCAACAGCTTCAGCTCTGCTCTCTCCACCAGACTTAAACCCCCCTGTCCCCCATCCCTCTCATCACTCTTGCACCACCAACCCCCAGCCCTGAATCATCCTCACGGCCCTCTTCCTCTACTCCTGCACTTGTGCAACTGAATGCTGCCGGTGGCATCAAGCAAAAACTCCTCACGTCTGGCTTCGAAGTTCTCCACCAGGTCTCCACCATCTCATGTATTGGCTCTCCCCATCCCGCTTGCATTCTCTGATCCTTCCAAGAGGACCTCCTACCTGTATCTCACTCGCCACTCTCCCGCTTCCAACCCTTCGCTCATGCTGTTCTCCTTGCAGGTAAGGCCCTCCTCCCCCACCGATCCAAGAACAGAGCTCTCCCCGTCTACAAAGCCCTCCCAAAATCCTACCTCCAAGAAGCCTTCTATGATTAATTCCCAACACCCCAAATTCTGTCGACCCAGCGGCTCGCTTAACACTTAGATACTTCCATCCATCTGGAACATGTATATAATCAATTGTACACTCGATGATTGATTCAGCTACTTCATCCTGACTTATCTGTACAACTTCCTGCTATATCCTGCTAAGAAGCAGCATGGCCTAGTGGAAAGAGTGCAGGCCCGGGAGTCGGAGGACCTGGGTTCTAATCCCAGCTCCGCCACTTGACTGCTGTGTGACCACGGGCAAGTCACTTCACTTCTCTGTGCTTCATTTCCCTCATCTGCCAAATGGGGATTCAATCCCCGTTCTTCCTCTTATTTAGACTGTGAGCGCCATGTGGGACCTGATGGTCTTGCATCTCCCTCCAGCACTTAGTACAGCTCTTGGCACGTAGTAAGCGCCAAACGAATCCACAGTTATTATCCTTGTCTTCCTCTTGCTGCCACTATTTGTAAATACTTCTTGTCTGTTCCTCTCCCCCTTTAGACTCTAAGCTCCTTGAAGGCAGGGGAGGCGTGCTTCGCTTGTGTGGTACTCTCCCAAGCACATCAGAGTAGAACGCTTGGCATTCAGTAGGCACTCAGTAAATACCGTTGATTCATTGAGAAACACTCAATTGAGAAGCAGCGTGCAGCGTGGCTCAGTGGAAAGAGCACGGGCTTTGGAGTCAGAGGTCATGGGTTCGAATCCCGGCTCGGCCACTTGTCAGCTGTGTGACTTTGGGCAAGTCGCTTAACTTCTCGGTGCCTCAGTTACCTCATCTGTAAAATGGGGATTAAGACTGTGAGCCCCACGTGGGACAACCTGACTCCCCTGTGTCTACCCCAGTGCTTAGAACAGTGCTCGGCACATAGTAAGCGCTTGACAAATACCAACATCATCATTAGGAGAAGCAGCGGGGCTTAATGGATAGACCACGGGCCTAGAAGTCAGAAGGTCGTGGGTTCTAATTAATAATGTTGGTATTTGTTAAGCGCTTACTATGTGCCGAGCACTGTTCTAAGCGCTGGGGTAGACATAGGGGAATCAGGTTGTCCCACATGGGGCTCACAGTCTTAATCCCCATTTTACAGATGAGGAAACTGAGGCACAGAGAAGTTAAGTGACTTGCCCACAGTCACACAGCCGACAAGTGGCAGAGCTGGGATTCGAACTCATGAGCCCTGACTCCAAAGCCCATGCTCTTTCCACTGAGCTAATTCTGGCTCCACCCCCTGACTGCTGTGTGACCTTGGGCCTCACTTCTCAGTACTTCATCTGGAAAATGGGGATGAAGAGTGTGAGCCCCATGTGGGACAGGGACTGGGTCCAACCTGACTAACTTGTATCTACCCCAATGCTTAGAACAGTGCTTGGCACCTAATAAGAACTTAGCAAGTATCATCGTTAGTAATAGAGGCAGGACTGGATGTCAGGAGACCTTGGTGTGACCTTGGGCTATGTGACCTGGGGCAAGTCACCTAACTTCACTGTGCCTCAGTTTCATCATCTGCAAAATGGGGATTCAATACCCCCTTAGATTGTGAGCCCTGTATAGGATAGAGATTGGGTCTGGCCTAATTGTATGGTATCTACCCCTTGCTTAGCACAGTACTTGGTATGTAGTAAGTGGTTAACAAATACCACTGTTGTTATTATTATCATTATTATTATTACTATCGGTATCTGGAGGTTTGGTGGGATTTGGGGAACAGCAATTCTGCGTTTGCCCTGTCCCCCCTCCTTCAATCCTATCACAACTCAGCTGGCGTCTCCCCAGACCGAGTTGTCCCAACCCTCCCAGTCTGTCCTTGTCCATTAGCTGCTCAATCCCCCTGACCATCCTGGTGGCCCTTCTCTGGCCCTTCTCCAGCTGCACTCCCCACCCTACACTAGTTGCCTGGACCCCTCTGGCAGTTCTCCCATACATACCCCCTCCCACAACACCCCTGGGGCTTGGAAAAAGCTCCCATGGCCACCAGCCTCTCGCTGCCCTAAGGCTCCTAGAGGGAGAGAATGGGGTGTGGGGGTGTTCAGTTCATGGAGCTGAGAGCTCTGACTTGCCCCCTCTCCAACATTCCTGTCTTGGGACCCAGTTATCTAGCCACCATTTTCCTCTTACCCTCCTCAACCAACATTCAATTCCCTCCTGGGACCCAGTAAATTAATATTTATCGAGCTCCCGGTGTATGCAAACCACTCTACCAGAGAGCTTGAGGGAGTACAGTAGAAAGTACAAGATCCACATTCCCTACCCTCAAGGAGTTTATGATCCAATCGAGGAGACAGGCAGACAGAAGTTATTTACAAATAATTGGAGCAGGAGACACGACCAAGTTACAATTGGTAGACTAGGGAAAGATGAACAGATGAATAAGTAGCGTCATGGATCAATATTATACATAAGTGCTAAGAATGGTTATGGGATGACTCAACCAGGGGCGGTAGAAATTAATTGGGAGAATCTACTTGGAGCAACTTTATTTACCGAATGTCTGCTGGCTGCGGTGTCGGGCTAAGTGTGGGGAAAGGTACCAGGATGATCATTCAGACCTACTTCCTGGCCTCAGGGGATTTACAGGCTAAGAATAAAGGTGCTGAGGGATGGAATGGGACACCTAAGGAAAGACTGAAATGATAAAATCAGCAAAACAACAGAAGAAAACAAGGACAACAATAAAAATAACCAGGGTGGTAGAATAGTGCAGCAAAAGCAGCAGAGTTTGAGGTTTCTTGTCCCTCAAAAGTCCAGAAATCACAACAGCCACAACCTAACCAAGTGTTGTTACAGGGCAGGATGGGAACACCCTCCACCCGCAGATGGCATAGGGGATGGGTAGTATCCAGCAAGGGACTGAAGACAGGAAAGTTGAAAGCGAGGCATAGAAGGGGGGTTTAAGAGAAGCAGAGAATGTGAGCTGGAGAGTAACTGGGGTGTCCTCTAGACTGTAAACTCGTGGGCAGGTCATGTGTCTACCAATTCTGCTCTGTTGTTACCTTGTACTCTCCCAAGCGCTTGGTGCAGTGCTCTACGCACTGTAAGGACTCAGTAAATACAATTGAAACTGGGGAAGAGAGCAGATATGTAAGGAGAAAGCTGATGGAGAGCCCTGAAGCCAACAATAAGGAGTTTGTTTCATTTGGAGCAAAATGCCTAGCCATTGCGGGGATTGTGAGGAGGGGAGAAATGGGTTCTGGATGGTACTTTAGAAAGTTGATCCGGGTGACAAATGTGCGGGAGGGATAGCCTGAAGAGGAAAGAGGCTTTAGGCAGAGAGATGAGTGAAGAGACAGATGCCATAGTCTGGTTGGGAAATGATGAGTGTGTGAACCAGGGTGGTGTCTATTTAGGTGAACAGGAAGGAGGGGATCTGGGAATTACTGAGGAGGAAAACCCAGCAGGATTTAGCAACAAACTGAACATGAGAGTTAAAAGTCAACAAGGAGGTGAAGATGGCCCCAAGATTCCAAGTTTCTGGTCCTCGGGGACTTCCATATCCATGTGGATGTTGCTGCTGACCACCCCCCACCCACCCCATCCCCCACAGGACTCACACTGGATCACATCACCACTGATCATTTTCCCATTTCTAACTTCACCAGCTCTGAAATGCCACTCTCTGACCACAACCCGCCGTCTCTGGGAAGCAGCATTGATGTAGTGGCTAGAGCACCGGCCTGGGAGTCAGAAGGGCCTGGGCTCTAATCCCGGCTCCTCCATTTGTCTGCTGTGTGACCTGGGGCAAGTCACTTCATTTCTCTGTGCCTCAGTTACATCATCTGTAAAATGAGGATTAAGTCTGTGAGCCCCAGGTGGGACAGGGACTGTGTCCAACCCAATTTGCCTATATCCACCCTAGTGCTTAGTACAGTTCCTGGCACAAAGCAAGCACTTAATAAATACTATTCTTTCATTCATTCGATAGTATTTATGGAGCGCTTACTATGTGCAGAGCACTGTACTAAGCGCTTGGAATGTACAATTTGGCAACAGATAGAGACAATCCCTGCCCAATGACGGGCTCACAGTTTAATTGGGGGAGAAAGACGGCAGCGCAAAACAAAACGAAACAAAAACAAGACAACATTATCACGATTATTATTATTATTATTATTATTAACCTCCCAACCTGCCATCTCTCTCATGTCCCCTCCACCTAGGGACCTCTTCCATCTGTAGACCCTCTCCCTTTATAATAATAACGATGTTGGTATTTGTTAAGCGCTTACTATGTGCAGAGCACTGTTCTAAGCGCTGGGGTAGGTACAGGGTAATCAGGTTGTCCCACATGAGGCTCACAGTCTTCATCCCCATTTTACAGATGAGGAAACTGAGGCACAGAGAAATAAAGTGACTTGCCCACAGTCACACAGACATCGTGCTTCCCTTGGACTCTTATAATAAAAATAATAATAATGGTATTTGTTAAGCACTTACTATGTGCCAGGCACTGTACTAAATGCTGGAGTGGATATAGACAAATTGGGTTGGTCACAGTCCCTGTCCCATGTGGGGCTCACCTTCTGAATCCCCATTTTACAGATGAGGGAACTGAGGCACAAAGAAGTCAAGTGATTTGCCCAAGGTCACACAGCAGACAAGTGGTGGAGCTGCGATAAGAACCCATGACTTTCTGACTCCCAGGCCAGTGGTCTAGCCACTACGCCATGCTGCTTCTGTTCTCTTAGATTGGGAGTCCCTCAAGGAACAGGAATTGTGTCTGATTCCTATCCATGTCTTCTCTCCCAACCCTTAGTACAGTGTTCTGCACATAGTAAGCACTTAATAAACACTGTGAATATTACTGGTTGTAGAAGCAGCGTGGCTTAGTGGAAAGAGCACGGGCTTGAGAGTCAGAGATCGTGGGTTCTAATCCCAGCTCTGCCACTTGTCTGCTGTGTGACCTTGGGCAAGTCACTTAACTTCTCTGTGCCTCAGTTACCTCATCTGTAAAAATGAGGATTAAAAATGTGAGCCCCGCGTGGGACAATCTGATTACCTTGTATCTACCCCAGCGCTTAGAACAGTGCTCAGCACATAGTAAGCGCTTAATAAATGCCATAATAATTATTACTACTACTACTATTATCGATCTATCAATCAGTGGTATTTATTGAGCACTTACTATGTGCGAAGCACCATACTAAGCACTTGAAAATACAACGGAATTAGCAGACAAGTTCCCTGCCCACAAGGAGCTTACAGTCTAGAGGGGGGAACAAACATCAACGTGAATAAATAAATGAAAGATATGTACCTAAGTGCTGTGGGACGGAGGGAGGGGTGAATAAAGGGTGTAGATCCAACTGCAAGGGTGATGCAGAAGGGAGTGGGTGATGGGAGAAGGGAGGAGGAGATGTGCCTTCAATAAGGCTTTGAAGGCGGAGAGAGTGATCGTCTGTCAGATATGAAGAGGGAGGGCGTTCCAGGCCAGAGGCAGGACGTGGGCGAGAAGTCGGTGGTGAGAGAGACGAGATGGAGGTACAGTGAGTAGGTTGGCATTAGAGGAGCAAAGTGTGCAGATTGGGTTGTAGTAGGAAAACAGCAAGGTAAGGTAGGAGGGGGCAAGGGGATTGGGTGCTTTAAAGCCGATGGTGAAGAGTTTCTGTTTGATGTGGAGGTGGCCGGGCAACCACTGGAGATTCTTCAGGAGTGGGGAAACACGGACTGAACGTTTCTGTGGGAAAATGATCCGGGCAGCAGAACGAAGTATGAACTGGAGTGGGGAGAGAGAGGAGCCAGGGAAGTCAGCAAGGAGGCTGATGCAGTGATCCAGGCGGGATAGGATAAATGCTTGGATTAACGTGGTGGCAAGTTTGGGTGGAGAGGAAAGGGTGGATTTTAACGATGTTGTGAAGGTGGAACCGACAGGATTTAGTGACAGATTGTATATGTAGGTTATATGGGTGGGATGAGTCAAGGATGACACCAAGGTTATGGACTTGTATGATAGGGAGGATGGTGGTGCTGTCTACTGTGACAGGAAAGTCAGCGGGAGGACAGGGTTTCGGTGAGAAGATAAGGAATTCTGTTTTGAACATGCTAAGTTTGAGGTGTCGGCAAGCCATCCAAGTAGCAGTGTCCTGGTAGCGATGTCCTGAAGGCACGAGGAAATGCAAGACTGCAGAGAAGGAGAGAGATCAGGGCTGGAGATGGAGACTGGGGAATCATCTCCTTAGAGATGGTAGTTGAAGCCATGAGAGTGAAATGAGTTCTCCAAGGGAGTGGGTCTAGATGGAGAATAGAAGGGACCCCGAACTGAGCCTCGAGGGGCTCCCATGAGCTTCCGGCCCCATCCTGTTTCCACTAGGCCTCGACAACTTCATTCATTCATTCATTCAATAGTATTTATTGAGCGCTTACTATGTACAGAGCACTGTACTAAGCGCTTGGGATGAACAAGTCGGCAGCAGATAGAGACAGTCCCTGCCGTTTGACGGGCTTACGGTCTAATCGGGGGAGACGGACAGACGAGAACAATGGCAATAAACAGCGTCAAGGGGTAGAACATCTCGTAAAAACAATGGCAACTAAATAGAATCAAGGCGATGTACAATTCATTAACAAAATAAATAGGGTAACGAAAATATATACAGTTGAGTGAACGAGTACAGTGCTGTGGGGATGGGAAGGGAGAGGTGGAGGAGCAGAGGGAAGAGGGGAAAATGAGGCTTTATAATAATGTTGGTATTTGTTAAGCGCTTACTATGTGCCGAGCACTGTTCTAAGCGCTGGGGTAGACATAGGGGAATCAGGTTGTCCTGATTTAGCTGCTTTAGCTGCGGAGAGGTAAAGGGGGGATGGCAGAGGGAGTAGAGGGGGAAGAGGAGCTCAGTCTGGGAACGCCTCTTGGAGGAGGTGAGTTTTAAGTAGGGTTTTGAAGAGGGAAAGAGAATCAGTTTGGCGGAGGTGAGGAGGGAGGGCGTTCCGGACCGCGGAGGACGTGACCCGGGGGTCGACGGCGGGATAGGCGAGACCGAGGGACGGCGAGGAGGTGGGCGGCAGAGGAGCGGAGCGTGCGGGGTGGGCGGTAGAAAGAGAGAAGGGAGGAGAGGTAGGAAGGGGCAAGGTGATGGAGAGCCTTGAAGCCTAGAGTGAGGAGTTTTTGTTTGGAGCGGAGGTCGATAGGCAACCACTGGAGTTGTTTAAGAAGGGGAGTGACATGCCCAGATCGTTTCTGCAGGAAGATGAGCCGGGCGGCGGAGTGAAGAATAGACCGGAGCGGGGCGAGAGAGGAGGAAGGGAGGTCAGAGAGAAGGCTGACACGGTAGTCTAGCCGGGATATAACGAGAGCCCGTAATAGTAAGGTAGCCGTTTGGGTGGAGAGGAAAGGGCGGATCTTGGCGATATTGTAGAGGTGAAACCGGCAGGTCTTGGTAACGGATAGGATGTGTGGGGTGAACAAGAGGGACGAGTCAAGGATGACACCGAGATTGCGGGCCTGAGAGACGGGAAGGATGGTCGTGCCATCCACGGTGATAGAGAAGTCTGGGAGAGGACCGGGTTTGGGAGGGAAGATGAGGAGCTCAGTCTTGCTCATGTTGAGTTTTAGGTGGCGGGCCGACATCCAGGTGGAGACATCCCGGAGGCAGGAGGAGATGCGAGCCTGAAGGGAGGGGGAGAGGACAGGGGCGGAGATGTAGATCTGCGTGTCATCTGCGTAGAGATGGTAGTCAAAGCCGTGAGAGCGAATGAGTTCACCGAGGGAGTGAGTGTAAATGGAGAACAGAAGAGGGCCAAGAACTGACCCTCTCATCCTCACTTGCTCTACCTCCGCACTCTCTTCCACGCAGAAACACTACTTCTCCCTCATTAACTCCCATGCCCTTTGACACCACCAACTATTTCAGACTTTTAACTCCTTCCTGAAACCCTCAGCCCCCCGGTGACCCTGCCAGCTACAGTACTCTGTTGTCCAAATGGATACCATCAGCTCCCCCAAATTCTCTCTCCTCTCCCCAGCTCCCTCCCACCCTTCTCTCTTCCTTCTCAGCCTTCTTTTCAAGAGATTTTCCCTCCTGCATTCAAAATCCACCCACTCCACCTGCTCTGCCTATAATAAATGCCTGGCACATAGTAAGTGCTTAAAAGTGCCATGAAAAAAATAATAATTATGGTATTCATCAAGTACTTACTGTGTGCCAAACACTGTACTAAGCACTTAGGTAGATACAAGATAATCAGGTCCCACATGAGGTTCACAGTCTAAGAAGGATGGAAAACCGTCACTGAATCCCCATTTTGCAGATGAGAGAACTGAAGCACAGAGAAGTTAAGTGACTTGGCCAGGGTTATGGAGCAGACAACTGACAGCCGGGATTAGAACCCAGGTCAGTCAGTCAGTTCATCGAATGTACTGAAGCGTTTATCGTGTGCAGACCCGGGCCTGTGCTCTTTCCAGTAGGCCATGCCGCTACTCATAAATGCCAAATAGATTCCCACTCCTTCCCTTCTCACCTTTTAAAAATACTTGTGCCCACCCTCCTTCCCTCCCTGACTGCCATCTTCAACCACTCACTCTCTGATGGCACCTTCCCCTCCCTGCCTTCAGATATTCCCACATCTCCCCTATCCCCCAGAAAACTTCTCTGGAACCCACTGCACCTTCCACGTACCATCCCGTCTCCCTTCCCCCATTCCTGCCCAAATTCTTTGGAGTTGAAGACACTTGCTGCCTCTACTTCCTCTTTTTCAATTTCTCTCTTGACGTTCTACAATCTGGTCTCTGCACTCTTCGGTCCACTGAAAACGCTCTCTACCAGGTTACCAATAGCACCTCTAGTTAAATCTAATGGAATCTACTCTCTCCTAATCCTCTTCGACCTCTCGGCTGCCTTCGATGCCGGGGACCACTCCCTTCTCTTGGAAACACTATCTAACCAGAGTTTTACTAATAGTCCTCTCCCCAGTCTCCTCTGATCACTCTGGTCGAGGCTTCTCAGTCTCTTTCGCTGGCCCTGCCTTTGCCTCCCACCCACTATCTCTGTGGGTGTCCCGTCCAAGCTCTGTTCTGGGTCCTCTTCTCTGTTCTATCTACATTCAATCTTTGGGGAGCTTATCCACTCCCAAGGCTTCAGCTTCTACCTCTATGTAAATAACTCTCAAATCTACCTTGCTAGCCCCGACATCTCTCTTTCTCTGCAATCTCGTATTTCCCCCTGCCTCTAGGACATCCCTAAATAGATTTCCCATTGGCATATCAAGCTCCATTTGTCCCAAACTGAGCTCCTCATCTTCTTTCCCAAGTCCTCTCCTCTTGCCTCACTTTCCCATCACTTATGTACATATCTATAATGTATTTATTTATATTAAGTCTGGCTCCCCCTCTAGACTGTAAGCTCCTTGTGGGCAGGGAATGTGTCTATGGTTGTATTGTACTCTCCCAAGTGCTAAGCACCCAGTAAGCACTCAATAAATATGATTGAATGAATGAATGAATGAATCACTGTTGGCAACACCACCATCCTCCCTGTCTCTCAAGCCTAAAACTGTCATTATCCTTGACTCCCCCCTCTCTTCCCACCCCCATATCCAGTCTGTTGCCAAATACTGTCAGCTTTTCCTCCACAATATTTCCAGTTTCTGCCCCTTCCCCTCTAGCCAAACAGCCGCCGTGCTGATCCAGGCACTTGTCATAGTCCAATTTAACTACTACTACTACTCTCCTCACTGGTCCCTCTGTCCCCAGTCTCCCCGCTCTCCAGGCCGTGCTTCACTCTCCTACCTGGATTCTTTATCTAAAATAACGATAATAATAATAATAATGGTATTGCTTAAGCACTTACTGTTTGCCAAGCACCGTACTAAGCGCTCGAGTAGCTTGTATCTACCTTACAAGTTAATCGGGTTGGACAGAGTCCCCATCCCACATGAGGCTCACAGTCTTCATCCCCATTTTACAGATAAGGGAACTGAAGCACAGAGAAGAAGGGACTTGCCCAAGGTCACACAGCAGACAAGCAGCAGAGCAGGGAATGTCATTTCGTGCTCATCTCCCCTCTCCTCAAAAACCTCCTCTTTTCTGCATCAAGTAGAAACTCCTGTCCATTGGCTTTAAGGCTCCCTCCCTCCTACTCATCCATTCTCTTCTCCTACACATCAGCTTGCACTCTTTGCTCCTCTCAAGCCATTCTACTCACTGTGCCCTGTTCTCACCTCCCCTGCTGCTGACCTCTTGCTCACGCCCTTCCCCAGCCAAGAGCCAGACAGGTGGGTTGGTCTGGGTTACCACATAATATTAATGAAAGTGGTATTTGTTAAGTGCTTATTATGTGCCAAGCACTGTGCCAGCAGCACGGGGGTAGATACAAAATAATCAGGCCCACATAAGGCTCCCAGTCTAAGTAAGTGGGAGAATAAGTACTTAATCCCCATTTTGCTGATGAGGAAACTGAAACCCAAAGAAGTGAAGTGATTTGCCTGAGGTCTCACAGCAGGTGTGATGGAGACAGGATTAGATCCTAGGTCCTCTAGTCCTAGGCCTGGGCTCTTTCCATTAGGCTTCCAGATTGTAAGCACCCTCTGGACTTGGGGACAGGGAACATGTCTACCAAATGTATTATATTGTACTCCCTCAAGCGCTTAGTACAGGGCTCCATCATTCATTCATTCAATTGTATTTATTGAATGCTTACTGTGTGAAGAACACTGTACTAAGCGCTTGGGGGAGTATACTACAACAATAAACAGACACATTCCCTGCCCACAAATAGCTTATAGTCTAGACGGCAGAAGACAGACAGCAATGCAAATAAATAAATGACAGATATGTACACAAGTGCTATGAGGCTGGGTGGGGGGAAAAACCAAAGGGATCAAGTCAGGGCGATGCAGAGGGAGTGGGAGAAGAGGTAAGGAGGAGCTTAATCTGGGAAGGCTTCTTGGAGGAAATGTGCATTCAATAAGGCTTTGAAAGAGGGGAGAGTAATTTGTCAAATTTGAGGAGGGAGGGCATTCCAGGCCAGAGGTAGGACGTGGGCTAGGAGTCGGCAATGAGCTAGGCGAGATCCAGGCACAGTGAGAAGGTTAGCACTAGAGGAGCGAAGTGTGCGGGCTGGGTTGTAGATGGAGAGTAATGAGGTGAGGTAGGAGGGGGCGAGGTGGTGGAGTGCTTTAAAGTCAACGGGTGAGGAGTTTAAGCACTCAACGGATTTGATTGATTAGGTCATGCTGCTTCTCCCAAACCCCCAGCCCCCTCTCACCCTCCAGGAAAGTCAGGGAGCTGCAGAACTTGACCTTAAAGTAAAGCCAGAGGGAAAAGACAGGAGAGGAAGATTGGACTTGTGTGGGTGGTGGGGGAAGGGAACCACAGCAGCATTGCCTAGTGCAGTCCAAAATCAGGGCCTGATTTCCTGGGAGTTAGGAGTCTTGGGCTCTGTTACCGTGGATAACAGCCCCGAGGAATGGGAGAGAACGGAGGGCTGGGTCCGGCACCACTCCAGCAGGGCTAGAGAATGTAAAGTGGAGGACCAGGTTTCCTTAAGTATGTAAGGTAAAAAGGCAGGATCTCAATAGGATGGAAGGCGGAAGGCCAGGTGTAAGATGAAAAGTCAGTCTTGCGAAATAAGGGAAAGCTCAGCTGCTGTGGAAAAGGTGCTGCCCTCCAGAAGAAAATGAGTCACTGAGTCAGGAGGCACAAGAGTGAAGATGCACCATAAACCTCTAGTTGAAACAAGATGCTGTGTGGCCTAGAGGATAGAGCCCGGGCCTAGGAGTCAGCAGGACCTGGGTTCTAATTCCGGCTCTGCCGCTTGTCTGCTGTATTACCTTGGGTAAGTCACTTAAATTCTCTGGGCTTCAGTTGCCTCATCTATTAAATAGGGATTGAGACTGAAAGCCCCATGTGGGACAGGGACTGTGTCCAACCTGATTAGCTTGTATCTCCCCCAGAGCTCAGTACAGTGCCTGGCATATAAAAAGCACTTAACAAGTACCATGCAAAATAAAAAAGAAAGAACCGACTGAGACCAGGTGACAGGTCTCTTGGATCACTGATGGGGACACTATCTGACCAAGCTTGAAGCTACTTGTCTCTCCACAACACATCCTGTGACCTCCAACAAGTCATTTAACCTTTTGGCGTCTCAGTGTGCTCACCTGTAAAATGGGTAGAATAGTCTCTACTTCTCCCTACCTCCCAAGGGTGTTGTGAGGGTAAAATGAGGTCATTGATGTTGAAGAGTTTTGGAAAAATAATAAAAATAATAATGGTGGTATTTGTTAAGCTCTTACTATGTGCCAAGCACTGTACTAAACCCTGGGCTGGATACAAGCAAATCGGGTTGGAGACAGTCCCCGTCCCACGTGGGGCTCACAGTCTCAATCCCCATTTTACAGATGAGGTAACTGAGGCAGAGAAGTGAAATGACTTACCCAAGGTCACACAGCAGACGTGGCCATGCCAGGAATAGAACCTGTGACCTTCCGACTCCCAGGCCCGTGCCCTATCCGCTACACCACGCTGCTTCTCTACACATTCAAGTGCTTTGCAAATTCAAGGGGTTATAATGAAAACTTCTTAAATAAAGTTTGCCTATTTCTCTCTCTGCCGCTCACAGATGCTTTAGGATCAAAAAACCACCGTCTCCAGGGCCTGGGAACACAGACTCTTGGATGGGTGGATGAAGTGGGAAGGGGCAGGGTTAAAAATGGATCATCCTTCTGTCCTTCCAAAGAGGAAGAGACCTTAGGCCAAGGGACCGTGAGCTCCTGGAGGGTAGGGAAAGTGTTTTTTACTTCTTCTGTCTGTCCCCCAAGTGCTCAATACAGAACTCTGCACAATATGTGCCCAATATATACTGGGGACGGTGATACGGACATTGGAACCTCTCAAAGGGCCTGTTTGGTTTTCTCCTTGGAACCTGGGAGAAATGGGAAATGGGGAGTCCCAGGGGGCTCTCTGTCCTTCAAGCAGGAGACAAACTTCCTCCTTCACTGTCTGGATCCCCATCCCTGAATAATGCCAGCCCCCGCTGCCCCCAGCAACCCTGTTGGATTTGGAAGCTGAGTTTGGACGGGGAGAGAAGAATGGAGGAATAGAAGAAGAAAAAGGGAGGCAGTAGGATGGACAAGATGACTACCTGAAGGTTTCTTCTTGCCCTAGAGCCTGGTTAGGGTGGTTGAGGGGATAGGGGTAGGGATGGGGAGAAAGAAAGATAAACCCAAAATTCCTGAAGGAAAGAGAGAAGCTGAGAGAGCAGGACACAGGCAAGGGAAGCAATGTGGAAAGCAGCATGGTCTAGTGGATAAAGCATAGGCCTTGAAGGCAGAGGACCTGGGTTCTACTCCTGGCTCCACTACTTGCCTGCTGTGTGACCTGGGGCGAGTTACCTAACTGCTCTGGGCCTCAGTTTCCTCAACTGCAAAATGGCGATTCAATGCCTGGTCTCCCTCCTACTTAGACTGAGAGCTCCATGTCAGGGAGGGACTTTAACCAACCTGATTAACTTGTATCTACCCCAGGGTCCGGGGCCAGAGTGTATGCTGGCCCATCATTTAAGAGGTAGTATATATATAGTAGAGTATATATTTATAGATAGATGTAAGTATATATATATATATATATGTATATCTATATAGAGATATATTTCTGTATATATCTGTTATTTATTTATATTAATGTCTGTCTCCCCCTCTAGACTGGGAGCTCATCGTGGGCAGGAATGTGTCTGTTGTTATACTGTACTCTCCTAAGCGCTTAGTAGAGTGCTTTGCATACAGTAAGCACTCAATAAATATGATTGAATGAATGAACAGTGCTTGACACATAGTAAGTGCTTAACAGATACCATAAAAAAAGTGAGAAAATTTATCCTTGACTCCTCCCTCTCTTTCTAGTCCCATATTCGGTCTGTCGCCAAATGCTGTCACTTCTTCCTCCACAATATTTCCAGGATCTGCTCCTTCCTTTCCATTCGAAGGGCCACCATGCCGGTCCATGACAGAAACATCATAACCTAGTGAATAGAACCAGGGCCTGGGAGTCAGAAGGATCTGGATTCTAATCCTGGATCTGCCACTTGTCTGCTGGGTGACCTTGGGCAAGTCACCTCATGTCTCTGGGCCTCAGTTACCTCATTGGTAAAATGGGGATTGACACTGTGAGCCCCATGTGGGAAAAGGGCTGTATCCAACGTGATTAGCTTGTATCTACCCCAGCACTTAGTACAGTGCCTGGCACATAGTAAGCACTTAAATACTACAGTTATTATTATTACGATGCACTTGTCATATCCTAGCCTGACTATTGCATCGGCCTCCTTATTGATCTCCCTGCCTCCAGTCTCTCCCTTCTCCAGTCTATACTTGGCCTTCCTGCCCAGATCACTTTTCTAAAATACCATTCTGCACTTCTCCCCACTCCTCAAAAACCTCCAATGGTTATCATTTCCTCTCTGAATCAAGCAGAAACTCCTGGTCATCGACTTTAAGGCACTCGATCCACTCTTTCCCTCTTACCCACTCTCTTCTCCCCCTACGCCCCAGCTTGTACTCTTGCTCCTCTCAAACTAATCTCACTGTGCCTGTAAATTCGTTGTGGGCAGGGAATGTGTCTGTTCATTGCTATATTGCACTCTCCCAAGCGCATAGTACAGTGCTCTGCACACAGTAAGTGCTCAATAAATACGACTGAATGAATGATCTCTCCTGCCTCCAACCCCTTCCTCACGCCTTTCCCCCTGCCTGGAACACCCTCTCCCATCAAATCCAATAGAACTTGATTTTCCTCTTATTCAAAACCATCCCCAAATCACACTCCTCCAGGAGACCTTCCCCGATTCATTCCTAATCTCCCAAGGTTACGTCCCCACAACCGCACTTCTCTTCGTACCTAACACGCACTAATTGGTGTTCAAATGCCCTTTTGCTTCTTTTCACATGTCCATATGGCCTTTTCCCCTCTAGACTATGAGCTCCTTATGGGCAGGGAGAATGTCTACCAACTCTGTTATACTCTTCCAAGTGCTTAGTACAGCGCTCTGCCCACAGAAAGCACTCCGGAAATACCCTCGATTGATCGATCGACTGATTCTCCTTATCTGTGATTGATTTTGATGTCGGTCTCCCCCACTACACCGGAAGCTCCTTGAGGGAAGGACTCACGTCTACCATATTATAGCGTACTCTACCAAGTGCTTAGTAAAGTGCTGTCCACGTGGTAGGGGATCAATAAATACCGTTACTCGATTGATCGAAAGGCAGAAAACCAGGAAGAAGGAGGGAAGAGGAAATTGAGAGACTGAGAGGTGGACAAGGAGGCGAACAGAAGCAGAGGTGTCGGAAAAGAGTGTTTTCGAGATAGAGGGAGAGAGCATTAACAGGGTGAGAGGGTGGAAGAAGAAATCAACCAAGGTGTAAAATCCCTGCCGTGGAGAATCATTTCTCCCCATTCCACTCGGGCTATGGCCCCCTCCCCAGCCAGATTACAGTCGGTCCACGGGCTCAGAGGGGTTCCACCCAACCATGGTCACAGCCTGGATTTGGGAAGGGAGGCTCCGATCCAGCCCCGCGGGAGATGGGGCAAAGTAAAGCGAAGGTGGGAGACACAAGAGAGGGTCACTGCCCGGCCCCCCTCCCCTGTCCACCTGGAACCCCCCCGGGCCTCTACTTCTCTGTGCACTCCCCCCCGACCCACCCCCCCCCCCCAGCGCGCGCGCGCACACACACACACACACACAAACACACATACACACACACACACAGTTCCCGGCAGTGCGGAGGAGCAGATGGTTTCCCAGGCAACGGGCTGATGACGCACACGGCCAGCTCCGCTGCCCCAGGAGGGGAATCTGCCGCCGCCTCCTGGCAAAGGGGCCCCTATGTCATCCCCACACCAAACACACACACACACCAGGCCCTCACTCACCCCCACAGCCCCACTGCCTCCTCCTCGATTCCCTCAAGCTCCCCACCAGCACACCCCCGTCCCCACCGCCTCACCCCCGTCCCCACCGCCTCCTCTTCCGTTCAACCTTGCCCCTCCGTGAATCCATGTTCTCCTCGACCTTTGGCCTCCCTGACCCCATGTCCTCGCCAGCCTCTCCCGCTCCCTGACATACCAGACATTTCCGCTCCATGAATCCATGTCCTCTTCAAACTTTGGTCTCCATGACCCTATGCTCTCTTCAACCTCTCCCCCTCTGCGCCATGACCTTTCCCCTCTATGAATCCACGTCCTCCTCAACCTTTGCCCTCCATGACCCCATGCCCTCTCCAACCTCTCCCCATCCCCGCCAAAATATTTCCCCTCCATGAATCCACGTCCTCGTCAACCTTTGGCCTCTATAACCCCATGCTCTCTTCAACCTCTCCCCATCCGTGCCATGATCTTTCCCCTCTTTTAATCTATGTCTTCCTCAACCTTTGGCTTCCACGACCCCATGCCCTCCCCAACCTCTCCCCATCCCTGACATGACCTTTCCCCTCCATGAATCCATGTCCTCCTCAACCTTTGGCCTCTGTGACCCCATGCCCTCTCCAACCTCTCCCCATCCCCATCACGACATGCCCCCTCCATGAAGCAGGATGGCTTAGTGGAAAGAGCACGGGCTCGGGAGTCAGAGGTCGTGATTTCTAACCCTGGCTCCGCCACTTGTCTGCCGTGCGGCCTTGGGCAAGCCACTTAACTTCTCTGTGCCGCAGTTACCTCATCTGTAAGATGGAGATTAAGACTGTGAGCCCCATGTGGGACAACCTGATTACCTTGTATCTACCCAGCGCTTAGAACGGTGCTCGGCACACAGTAAGCGCTTAACGGATACCATAATTATCATTATTGTGAACCCATGTCCTCCTCGACCTTTGGCCTCCACGACCCCATGCCCTCTCCAACCTCTCCCCATCTACGCCATGACCTCTCCCCCTCTATGAATACATGTCCTCCTCAACCTTTGCCCTCCATGACCCCACGCCCTCTTCAACCTCTCCCCATCCCCGCCACGACCTTTCCCCTCCTTGAATCCATGCCCTCCTCAACCTCCCCTTGTCCCCTCCGTGACCCACCACGGCTTCTTCTGCCCCTCCTGACTCCCTGATCCTCGTTCGGCCTCCCGCCTCCTCCGCGACCCTTTCTATCCCACCCACTTTGCCCTCGGCATCTCCTCCTGCACGACCCCCAGCATGGCTCCCCCCACCCCCGCACCTCTCTCCACCTTGTCCCCAAATCCCCCTTTCCTCTTCATGACACCTTCAGGGCTCATACCAACCCTCGTCCCCCGATTTACTCCTGTTTTGGCTAAAGTAAGTGAATTCCTCTGACGGCTCTGCCAGAGATCCCCGAGGAGCAGGCCCTGGCTCCTTCCCCGTCCCACCTCCCCCTCCCTCTGCCAGCCAGGTGGGCTGGAAGGAACTAGAGAAGGAGAGAGTCCTTGATGTTCCTTTCCCCGGGCCCCAGCTATCACTGGTACTCCCCCCCCCTCGCCTCCCCGCCCCTAGACAGCGGGTGCAGGAGGGGCTGTGGGGTGCAGCGCCAGATGTTTATTGAAGGAAGACTATAGTCCTAGAGAAAAGGCTACATTGAACTCGTTAAAAAAGGGGGGAGGCCACAGGGAGGGGGAGGCCGCGTTCACATGCTGGGGGGCGGGGAGGAGGTGACGAGCTGCCGGGGGTCGGAGGGGCGAGGGGTCTACACGGGGTGGAGCAGAAGCACCGTACAATATTCCAGACGGGATGGGACACACGTGTAAACAACCTTCCCTTGGTGTGCTGGCTGGCTGGGGGGCGGGAAGCAAGAAGGAGGGGACGGGAATGAGGAGTTTCCCTGGAAGGAGTTTCGAGCATCTCCCTGGCGGGTGCCGGCTAAAAACTCCAAACTCATCACAATTGAAGCTGCTGGGGTCTGTTCCGGGGGGGGGGGGGGGGAGGGGACCCGCCATGGGGGAAGGTTCAGTTGAGTGAGGGGGCGGGCTCGATGGGGAAGAGGTAAAGGGTTTGAATATTGAGAGGGAACACAGTTGGACTGCGGGGGGGGGGGGGCGGGGGGAGGGGGCTAGGTGGTTACCGAGGGGTTTGGGGGTGGAGGGGGGAGCGAGGATAAAGGAGACTGGCACAGGATGTGCCCGGGGGGGCATCCCAGCTGGGAAGGACTCTTGGGACAGGGACTGTCTCTCCCACTACCCCTCTCCCCCTCTACACCGCTCCAGGATATGGGGACTGGAGAAGTAGGGAGGGAGAGGGTGGTGCCCAGTCAGGGGGAAATGGCACTGCCGGGCCTGGATGCCCACCCTCCTGCCCTCCCGCTTGGGCCCCCCCGCCCGGCCGGGGGAGCCGTGATTGTGCTATCAGGGTGAGTCCCTGAGGTGCCGGGGCAGGCAGGGCTCCGGCGGGAAGCAGCTCCTAAGCTGCAGAGGGTGGGCCTTGTGCCCACAAGGTGCCCATGCTAGGGTGCCCCTCCCTGACCCTCCTGCTTGGTGGGATCCCTGGGTGGAGGGGGTGGAGGGGTGGCTATGACACAAGAATTATTTCCACTCCAGAAGTCCCAGCTGCTCAGCTACCGTGTGGAGCCCAGGGGCGGGGGCTGGGCTCTGACAGTGGCTGGAAAAAGGAAGACCTGGGGAGAGAAGGGAGAAGGGGCTGGCAGGCAGGGGTCTGATTGCTAATTTCCACCGCCCTGCTCGAACTTCCACCTCTCTTCCTGTCTACACAAACTCTCAGACTGACTCTCTCTCTCTCTCTCTCTCTCACATACACTCTCACACACACACACATACACGCTGTCATACAGTCCCAAATGCGCACACACACAAAGACATACATATTCCTAGACTCTCTAGCCACTTGCACACACACACACACACAAGCCCTTGCTCACCAAATCATCGACACAGTCCACACTTTCCCAAATTTATCCACTCATGCGAACCTACCCAGTCCCTTGCCTAGCAGCATCCCCCCCCACACACACACATACACACACACACACAGAGGCGCCATCATTCACGCATCACACCCACCCTGCTGGTCACTCTCCTGCCCTCTAGAAGCCAGTTCCAACCCCTTGGAGGCTCCCCAGCAGAAGATCCTGGATCCCTAGGCCCAGGCTTGGGGGTTGGGGAGGGGGGAACAGCTGGGCTATAGGACCGTCACCTTCTCTTCCCCTCGAAGCCCCCGCTTCTGGCCGGTCCCCACGGGAGCCGGCCCTCGCCCCCGGCCCTGCCCTGAGTCTACTTATTGAGTTGCCCTTCGGTCTGAAGACGACGCTGCTGATGGTGAGATTCGGGCCTGCAGACAGCGGAGAGAGCGGTCCAGCCAACCTCTCCTGGTCTGCTTCGGTCTGCTGCTTCAGTCTGCTTCGGCCCCCTTCTCCACCCTTCTCCCTGCTCTGATCTGAGACCGTCCCCCTCCCCGGCCCCGCGAACCTGCGCCCAACCAGAGCCTCCCTCCCCACCCACCGGCCCCAGACCGCTCCTCCGGCTGTAGGCCGAGGGTTCCTGGAGAGCTGGGGGGGTCGGCAGAGGCCCTGAGGGGTTCAAACCCAGCTTCCCAGGCCCGTGGCCCCCCTCATCCCTGCCAAGGATTCCTACTGAACTGCCCGTTGCTCTCTGGGAAATCCCAGCCACCCAATCACGCCGGAGAAGTCCTTCAGAGCTGGTACCCCGGCCATCCTTCTGGGCTCTCTCTGTCCCAGGCCCTCCGGCTGGGCCGCGGAGGTAGGGGATGGGGCAGGGAAGGGGAAGCGCAAGACCGTCTGTGTGCTGTTGGGGGTCTGAGTGGGACCGGTCCCCCTGAGCGAGGGCGGGTCCCAGCAGAGTGGGGGCATCCTGGAGTTGGGCTGCAGTTAGTGCTGGTCCAGGGGCTGGGCTGCCTCCCTCCCCTGGGGTTCCCCCAGCAGGCCGGGAGGGGGTGTCTCCTGGGGGGGCTTGAGCGGAGAGAGGAAGGGAGAGAGCGAGTGTCTTCCAGATCAGTCCTCGTGGGTGAAGCTCACGGACCCCCAGCAAAGCTTCCGTGGCTTCAGCCGCCGCCGTCCTCCGCCGCCGCCGTCCTCCGCCGCCCTCCATCGGGGCGGAGGGAGGGCACGAGAAGGTGCGGGTGTGTCGGCCGGAGGATGAGGTTCTCCAGTTTTATTGCCTATCTTCCCGGGGGGGTCCCGCGACCCCTCCGTATTGCATGCCCCCGGCGGCCGGGGAGAGGGGAAGCTGGTCCTCGGCGGGGCGGAGAGCACAGGAGCGATGGTGGATGGATGGAAAATTGAAGAGAGAGAAAAGTGCTGGGTCAGAGTGGAGTTCAGCGTCCCCAGTGCAGTCACAGTGATCCAATGCACAGGAGGGACGACTGGGCCGGGCGGGGGGCCGGGCGGGGGGCCAGGCGGGGGCCGATGGGCCAAGATGAGGCCACAAGGCAAGGGGGAGAGGGGAGGGAGTTGGAGGAGGGAGGGAGAGAGAGAGAGAGAGAGAGAGAGAGGGAAGGAAAGAAACAGTGACAGGGACAAGGAGAGAAACAGAGACTGGAAGAGAAAGAGAGAGCAACAAGGAGAGATAGGGATAGACGGAGCAGGAAGGGGACACAAGGATCGAGAAGGTGAGATTCGGAGAGAAACGAGAGTCAAAGAGGCAAGGAGACAGAGAGGCGAAGGCGAGAAGGCAGGGAGACGAAGAGACAGAGAAAACGTAGCAGAGGCAGAGGAAGGCCAGGAGGGGCGGCAAAGGGAAAGAGAAAAAGAGGAAGAGGAGAAGGAGGGGGAGGAGGAGGCGGGGAAGGAGGAGAAAGGGGAGGAGAAGAAAGAAGAGGAAGAGGAGGAGGAGGAGGAGGAAGAGAAGAAAGAGGAAGAGGAGGAGGAGGAAGAGAAGGAAGAGGAGAAAGAGGAAGAGGAGGAGAAAGAGGAGGAAGAGAAGAAGGAGGAGGAGTAGAAGGAAGTAGAGGAGGAGAAAGAGGAAGAGGAGGAGAAGGAGGAAGTGGGCTGGGGCCAGATGGGGGGGGTGGGACAGGCTCCAGTGGGAGCCGGTGGGGGCGAGAGGGTAGGGCCAGGACTTCACATGAGACTGCACTTGCCCTTGATTTTATCTGTCCTCTTCTGCTTGCTGGAGCGCTTGCCGTCGATGTTGAGGCTCATGCTGCGGTGCTTCTCCAGGTTCAGCAGCTCCTGGAACAGCTCCTTGACGTTGTAGTTCATCTTGGCCGAGGTCTCCATGAAGGCGCACTGCCACTCCCGGGCCACGGCCTCGCCCTCCCGCGTGTCCACCTCCCGCTGCGTCTCATCGCACTTGTTCCCCACCAGCATGACGGGGATGGTGTCCACGCTGCCCTTGATCTGCAGGATCTGCTGGTAGATGGGCCGCAGCTCCTCCAGGGACTGCTTGCTGGTGACCGAGAAGACCAGGATGAAGGCGTGGCCCTTGGAGATGGACAGGCGCTGCATGGCCGGGAACTGGTGGCTGCCCGTCGTGTCGGTGATCTGCAGGGTGCACACGCTCTTGTCGCAGCTGATCACCTGCCGGTAGGTGTCCTCGATCGTCGGGATGTACGTGTCGCGGAACGTCCCCTTGACGAAGCGCAGGACCAGCGAGCTCTTGCCCACGCCTCCCGCGCCGAACACCACCACCCGGTAGTCGTTGCTCTGCTCCGGCATCTTCGGTGCCAGCTGTGGCGGGGACACCTGCGGGGACAGGGGAGGGAAGCACACACAAAAAACACAAACACACACACACACGCACAACGGAGCGTCAGGCCCAAGGAGCCGCTGGGCGTAGTAGATGCCAGCTCCGTGGGGGCGACGAGGACAGGTGCCTCCCCGGTTTTAAGTACAGGCTTTAAAGAGCCCGTCACCGAAGCTCCGGCTCCGCCACTTATCTGCTTCGTGACCTTGGGCAAGTCACTTCACTTCTCTGGGCCTCAGTTACCTCATCTGGAAAAGGGGGAGTGAGACTGTGAGCCCCATGTGGGACAGGGACTGTGTCCAGCCCAATTTTCTTATATCCACCCCAGCGCAGTAAGTGCTTAACAAATGCCATCATTATTATTATTATTATTATTATGTACATAGCCCCCTTTTTCATCTTCTTCCCTGCTGTGTCTGTCTCCCCCTCTAGACTGGAGGCTCCTTGAGGGCAGGGATCGTGTCTATCCACTCTATCCTATTGTCCTCTCCCAACCGCTTAGTACAGTACAATAAGTGCCATCGATCGATTCCAACCGGGGGTGAAGCCGCCGTTCCCGCCCCCACAGCCTTTTGGGCCGGACTCCCAGCTTTTCTACCCCCAGAATTTTGGAGCGGGGCTGAAGAAACCCCCAATTGGAGCTTTCTGACCCATTAGCTCTGCGCAGCCTGCCACCCCACCCCAGCCCTGTTCCACTCACTCCGCTGCCAAAGCCCCACCCCATTCTCGTCCCTCAGAATAAAAAGTTGGCCTCTATGCCAGTAGGGGAAGTGACGGTTAAGCCGTCCGGTGGTGGCACCTTGGTGGCAATATTAATTATCATCAGCATTCCAGGGGGAGGGAGAAAGGAAGGCCCTATCTCCTCCCTAGATCCTGGGCGCATCTCTGTCTAGGGAAAGCCTCCCTGTCCTGGGGAGTTTCTCCTTCGGTTGGAAGGAGAGCTAGAACATGGCCTCGCCCCAACCCCTCTCCCGCCCTGCTTCACCCCAAGGGAGGTCACGGCCAGGATCCAAAGGGGCCCTGTGCCCTGGGAAGGAAGGGACCGGGCCCATGGACTACCCTGGACTAGCTCTCGGTTTTCCCGCCGGATGTGGGCAAGGGCACGGCGACCTCTACGCCCACCGTGGTTCCTGGACTCCCAGACCTGCGGCCTCCCTGCAGGGAACCTCTGGGCTCGGAGCAGCGTGGCCTAGTGGAAAGAGCTCGGGCTCGGGAGTCAGAGGACCTGGGTCCTAATCCCGGTTCCGCCACTTGTCTGCTGTGTGACCTTGAGCAACTCATTTAGCTTCTCTGGGCCTCAGTTCCCTCATCTGCAAAATAGGGATGCAATACCTGTTTGCCCTCCTGCTTAGACTGGGAGCTCCTTGGGGGACCTGATTATCTTGTATCTACCCCAGCGCCGAGTACAGTGCTTGGCACCTAGTAAGCACTTAACGAATACCACAGTTATGTGAGAACACGAGCCTCAGATCCTGAGCACTGACCTCTTGGCTCAACCCCATGGTCTGCCCAGCCTAAGACCCCTTCTCTGACAGCGGCACCTGGACACTGGGAGAAACAGGATGACGGCGACCCTCCTGGACCCCCATCCTCCTGGTTAGCGACGGACCATCCGACTCTCCTGACTTTCTCCTCTCCACCCCTGACTTTCCTTCTAAGTGACTCACTCTGGATCGCTGGTCCACGGATTTTCCAAAACCCTGTTGGGCTGCCTAATTTCCTAAGGGAACGAATTCCATCTGCTCACCTCCTACGGGGTGAAGACGCGCTTTCTTTGGTTTGTTCTGAACTTACCTACCACCCTCGGATTTGAATGGGTGTCCCCTCATCCTGGTCCTGGGGGATTTGGGGAACGGACAAGATTGCCAAGAGAAGCCACCCTGTTGTCCGTTCCTGGGGGTCCTGGCAGATGCCAGAATGGCTGGGATTCACCATGTTAGGATCACTCCCCAGGAGGAGAGGGAGGTGAGGTAGAGGGGGGCTGATTGAATGTCCCACTCTGGGGCCCCCCCAGGTGGGGAATCTGCAGGGATTTGGCCTGGGAAATGGAAATTTCCATGCTCCCTCCTTGGCCAGCTCTGGGGATTTTCCCTTCCCCCTCCCATTCTATGTCCAGGGCTCTCCAGTCCCCTATCCATTCCCCCAGTTTGAAATCCCCTCCCCCTTCCC
Organism: Ornithorhynchus anatinus; assembly: GCF_004115215.2. Classification (NCBI taxonomy): domain Eukaryota; kingdom Metazoa; phylum Chordata; class Mammalia; order Monotremata; family Ornithorhynchidae; genus Ornithorhynchus; species Ornithorhynchus anatinus. Next base: position 107,578,892 of record NC_041749.1, on the reverse strand, counting down.
CTTTCCAAGATGCCACCCCTCCCCTTCCTCCAATCTCTGTTGAAGATCTCTCCTCCTGGACCCCCTGTCATTCCTGCCCCTTCTGAGAAGCGGCTTGGCTCAGTGGAAAGAGCACGGGCCTGGGAGTCAGAGGACATGGGTTCTAATCCCGGCTCCGCCACTCGTCTGCTGTGTGACCTTGGGCAAGCCGTTTAACTTCTCTGTGCCGCAGTTACCTCATCTGTAAAATGGGAATTAAGACTGTGAGCCCCACGTGGGACAATCTGATTACCTAGTATCTACCCCAGCACTCCGAACAGTGCTTGGCACATAGTAAGCGCTTAACAAGTACCATTATTATTATTATTATTCTGAATGTTCGTTCTCTGATGGCCTCGGCTGTGTGGGCTTTGGGTCTATATGCTTCCTTGGATCTGCCCTATCTCCCTCTCCCTCCTCAACACCCCCCCCCCCACCACCGGTCCTTGTTTGAGCTAACGGAAAGCCCCCAAGACCTCAGGGTCAGGGAATGAACCCCACTGAGCAAGCCGCCTCTCCGAGAGGCTTCTCAGCTTTCTGAAGGGGTCGCCTGTGCTGCCTAGTCCGGTGCTAACTTCCCAGCACACCGAGGTGGGGGCTCACCTGCTACCGGCTTCTTTGGGAAAACCTCGCGGGAGGGGACGGGGGACGGGGTCTCAGGGAGGATACGAGAAATCAGATTGCTGGCCTGGTTTTCTTAAACTAAAGGGGATGGTCACCATCGCGGTTTGCTACGTCCATGTAAGTGCTGTTTTAGTTCCCTACTGGAGGGCAGGAAAGGGGCCAAGTAAAAGAAGGACCAGATTCTGAGCCATGATGCTCCCTCTCGTGGGGTAGAGGGGAGGGAAGCTGTAAGTGTGGTTTTATTTCCCTCCCCTACCGGAGGGCAGGAAAGGAGCCACAATAAAGAAAGAACCAGGTTCTGAGCCATGATGCTCCCTCACGTGGGGTGGCGGGGAGGGAAGCCATGAGAGGGAGGGGCCTTTAAATCCTCCTCACAATCCAACAAGCCTCAGGCCTAGGGAGGGGGGCTGGGGAAGGGGGGGGGGGGGGGGCGAGGGAATTTAACACTCGGGTTTGGGAGCGGAAACTCTCTTGCTGACAGCATTTCCTCCTTCCCCCGCGGGAGGGCCGACGGAACGGAGCCGACTGAAGTGAGAAGGCCCAAAAGGGTGTTGGAGACAGCGGTGGGTAGCCCATCCACCTGGGACTCCGCCGCTGCCCCTTCCACCCTGGGGATGGATCCAAGGGTGGGGGCAGATGGTCCACACAGAACTCGATCCTGTCCGTCGGCCCCTCTGGCACGGAATTCCCCTCACCTGCCCACCCTGCCGGGGCTTTGGAGCTCCAGAGGGGCGAGTGCCTGCGAGATGTTGGAGGAAGCGATTCAGATCCAAATCGTTGCCACTACCCCACCCCCAAAAGAGCAATTCCGGAGTGAGAAACTCGACCCAGGACCCCCTCCCCCGGCTCCACCTCCCCTTCTGCCTTGACACATTTCCTCCAGCTTCTCAAAGGGCTTCTACGATATCAGCGGGTTCGGGAGGGGTCTAGGGAGAGGCACAGGTGAGAGTGGTCCACTATGGGTCACTGGAGGGAAAGTCAGGGGTGGAGAGGGTTAAGTTGTAGGCGTCGGATGGTCCACCCCAGCTATGAAGACGGGGGTTATGTGGTTCCTCCCGGTGTTCTGTGTCAGACGAAGTCCGGAATTTTAAAGCTGCCCCCGGGGAGGCTCAGGAGCTCAAGACTTTGAGCACTAGGCTTAACGAGGGAAAGTCCGGCTCTAGTCATTCCCCTGGACCCATTTTTCTTGAGGCTGGAACGGGAATTCTGGGCCTGCCCGGGGCTTCGTGGCCTAGGAGGGGTTGGGCCTGGGGTCTGCGGAGGGGGAACTGAGGGGCTAACGAAGCCACAAGGAGATCCTGTTCCCCTGTCAGGCAGCTCATCGACCCCCCAACCGTCCTGTCCTGACCCAGGGCCCACCTGCCTGGTGGAGCCCTACCGATCAGGCACCTCTGTCTTCCTGAACCCGCCCCCTCCCCCTCCTCTCGCCCCACTCTCCATAAAGCCTAGATTCCCCGGAGAGACTTAGGGAGGTCGTCTTGTCCATGCCCCTGCCGCTACAGGGTCAAGGTCAGAAAGCAGAGAGGGGGGGAAAAGGGGAACAGCAGCCCCAGCTAGACGAGAGGTCCCTACCCTTCTCCCCTCTCCTCCCCCCGGCCACCAAAACTAGATCAGGGGAACAATTTGGCTCCACGCCAATTAGGTGGTGGGAGGATGGGGGTTCGCCCCTGCCGAGTTCCCCCCCCCAACTGCCGAGAAGCTCCCCCTCCTCCCACCTTGAGCGGGAACCCAGGCGACCCGGCCATCCGCGGCTGCTGCTGCAATGGGGGGGGGGGAGAGAACGAGGGGAGCTGCACCCCGGAACCGAACCCACCTCTGCCTACCCCTTCGGCATCCCTCCACCCCCCGACCCTGCAGCGCCCCGGGTCCTGTCCTCGCTAGCGCCGGCCCCCAGCCACCCAGGGCCTCACCCCCGCATCACCCCCGCTCCGACATCCCGGCCCCGCACCCCCTTCCCCACCATCTCATCCCGAGCTCCTCGGCCCCGCACCGCCCCCGCCCCCTCCTCCCGCAGCGCCCCCACCCCCGACCCCAGCCGGCCCCGCTGGGCAGCCCCCGCTGCGGAGAGGAGGGGAGCACCCCCAGCCCCTCACCTGGGCCCGGGCTCTGCTCCTTGCTCCTTCCCCGGGCGGCTCCGGCTCCTTCTCCGCTAGCGCATCGTCCGGGGCTCCCGCTGCTGCACGGGGTTCGGGTTCGGGTTGGGGCTCGGGTTGGGCTCCGGCTCAGCCGCAGTCTCTCCGCTCCCCCCCCCCCTCCCCCCGTGCGCGCTCTCCCTCCGTCTTGCTCGCTCGCTCGCTCCTCTCTTCTCTCTCTCTTTCTTCCTCTGGACTCTCCTCCCGCCTTCCCTCCCCTCTCTCTGTCTCCCTCTCTGGCTCTATCTCGCTGTCCCGACGTCTCTGTGTCGTTATCTCTGACCCCTGTGTGTGTGCGTCCCCATCTCTCCGGATCTCTCTGGCGCTCCGTGCTTCTTCAGGTCCCTATTTCTACGTGTGGCTCTGTTTCTAGGTTTCCCACTCCCCCCCTGCCCTGGGGATGGAGCAGGTGCCTAGATACCACACCGGTGATCTCTCCTACCTCCCCCACCCCACGGGAGGAAGAGATGCCTCCCTCACCCGTGGAGGTCTCTGACGCGTCCCTGCCCGGGTCCCAGGCCTGTGGGGATGATCGGAGACTCCGGGGCCCACAGTTCACCCTTCGAATTGGGGGTGGGAGTAGGGAGGGAGGTGGGAAGGAACCCTCTGCCCCCTAAGGGAGTTGGGAGGAGGGGCTTGCAGTGAAGAAATACTTGACCTTAGCTAGGTATGGAGGGGAGGGGTTGGGGATGGGGATTAGAGAGAGGTGACAACAGGAGGAAAACATCCCCTTCCCCCAACAACCCTGACAAGTCCAACTCCCCCAACCTACCCACCCTCTCCCCCCAACCCCGGTAGGTCCATAGACTGCTCGTTTCTTTCTTTCCCCCAACTACCCGGGGGTGGAGAGGAGGGGGGGGCGCAAGGGTGGGACCACTCTGGAAAGGCAGAGGTGTTGCTTAGAGGCCCGGGGGGCCCCGCACCTGAACTGGGCAGGTTGGAGCGACCGATCAATCGACGGCATTTATTGAGCATTTACTTTGTGCACTGTACTAGGCGCTTTGGGAGAGTACGGTACAGTGGGTAGACACGATCCCTGCTCTAAAGGATCTAACAGTCTGGGGTGGGTGGAGGGGAACGGACATTAAAATAAATTACAGTAAGGGAAGGACGTACTATGAGGATATGGACTGAAGTGCCGTGAGGGTGGGGATTGGTCGGAGGGGAGTACCTGAGCGCTTGGCGGTGGGGCGGATGGGGAAACTAAGGGCACGGGGAAGACTGTAGGAAGGGAAAATAGGGTGGGGAAGCATCATGGCCTAGTGAATAGAACGCGGGCCTGGGAGTCGGAAGGTCATGGGTTCTAATCCCAGCTCTGCCACCTGCCTGCTGTGTGACCCTGGGCGAGTCCCTTCACTTCTCTGGGCCTCAGTTACTTCATCTGTAAAATGGGGATTGAGACTGTGAGCCCCACATGGGACAGGGACTGTGTCCAACTTGATTTGCTCGTGTCCACCCCAGCGCTTAGTACAGTGCCTGGCACATAGTAAGTGCTTAACGAATACCATCAGCATCAGCACTACCTCAGAACTAACAACCCCTTCACATGCAACTCCTGGCTCAATTTAGGGTCGTCGTCGTCGTCCCCCCCCCCCCCCCCCCCCCGGTACCCTATTCTACAGCAGACCCTGAGCCACACCATCCTGGGACACACTCAGGCCTCTGTCTCCTACAGCGAGGAACCAGGCGATGATTGTCCCCGGACATCCCTCCTCATGGTTAGGGATAGACCATCTGACATCCCACCCCCACCCCCCGACTTTCCTCTCTACCTCCCTGCCTTCCCCCTGTCAATCCATCAGTGGTATTCACTGAGTACCCGTTCCCAGAGGGCTGTATTAAATGCTTGGGAGAGTACACCAGAAGCAGTAGGACGCAGACCCTGCCCTCAAGAGGCTTACACTTTAATGGAAGAGACAGAACGTAAACTGATCACCAATAGTAGGAACCAGGAGGAAGGCTCAGGATATAATAGGGACTATGTCTGGATGAAATAGCAGAATAAACCATTGAATGTACCTATCTACGTGAGTGCTGAGGATGGGCGGCTTTTAGGTGGACACTACTTGGGATATTGGGAATCAGTCAGGGATTGTAAACAGGGAATATGGGTTTGGTTCTGTCCTACTCTCCCAAGCAGTCAGGACAGAGCCTTTCACTCAGTAGGTGTTGAATAAATACCATTGACTGATTGCTTGGGAAAGGCTTCCTGGAAGGGGTGGGTCCTGGGGAGTATTTACATACACATCCTTATAATTTGCCATTTCCCCTCTCTAATTTATTTAAATGTCTGTCTCCCCCTCTAGACTGTAAACGTTTTTTTTAAAAATGGCATTTGTTAAACACTTACTGTGCTGGGGTAAATACAAGTTAATCAGGTTGGACACAGTCCATGTCCCACACGGGGCTCAGGGTCTTAATCCCATTTTACAGATGAGGTAACTGAGGCAAAGAGGTCTGCTTCCCAACGTCACATAGCGGGCAAGTGGCGGAGCTGGGATGAGAACCCAGGTCCCTCTGACGCCCAAGGCCCGGGTTCTATCCACTAGGCCACGCTGCTTCTCATGCTGTGTGTTGTGGGCAGGAAACATGTCTACCGAATCTGTTGTATTGTACTCTCCCAAGCGATTAGTCCAGTGCTCTGCACACAATAAGCACTCAATAAATACGATTGAATGAATGAATAAATACCACCGATTGATTGATAGGGAGCTCTCGTGACCCACTGAGAAAGCACCCAGAAGGACGATCGCAGCAGGGAGACTGCCCTCACCTTCGCCCAAACCCATCTGGGGGAACCGAAACCTGGCACCCAGATGCCCCCCAGCATGGGATGCTACCTGGGGGATCAGAGTCCAGCCACTTCTGTTTCTTCCCCAGTCCGAATTCCAGTCTCCACTTCCAGTGGGGCCACCCTGCCTGAGACCTAAACAGACCAAAGCAGGAAACAGAGAAGGGGGAGGGGGAGAAGGCTCACCAGTCCCCATTGCCCCCATGGAACTGGCACACGCGGAGCCTTCAGTGTCTCCTCCTCATCTGGGTTCCCAGCTAGGGATGAAGCCGAGGTCTCCACCTCCCAGGCCATATGCTGTAACGGCCTGGACGCCTAGCTCTGCTCGCCTGGGACCTCCGACAAAGCCCAAGAGCTTTGGAGCAGTACTGGAAAGATTTAAAATTGAGTCTCTCTTACCTGTTAACTCTGCACAGCCTCCCTCTGACATTCCCCGCCCCCCCCCCCACCCCCCCAACAACCTACCAATCAACTCATGTTATTAAATGAGCACTTACTGTGTGCAGAACCTCACGACTAAGTGCTTGGGAGAAGACAATAGAGGTGGTAGATAGAGCCTGGCACACAGTAAGCCTTAACAAATACCACTATTATTATTATTACCCCTGCCCTCAAGGAGATTACAGTCTAACTGGGGAACCAGACCTCAAAACAAATTACAGTTAAGGGAAGTAACGGGAGTGTTGAGGATAAGTACTCAAGTGTTGTGGGGGTGGGGTGAGTAGCTAAGTGCTTAGGGGTTGGTACTAAGTGCATGGGTGAGGCAGTAGGGAGGCAAAATAGGGTGGGGAGATGAGAGATAAATCAAAGAAGTTTTCCTAAGGAGATGTGCTTTCAGTAGGGCTTTGAAGATAGGGAGAGTGCTACCCTACCAGAGATTGGAGAAGCAGCGTGGCTCAGTGGAGAGAGCACGGATCTGGGAATCAGAGGTAGTGGGTTCTAATCCCGATTCCTCCATTAACCTCCTGTTTGACCTCAGGCAAGCCGCTTAACTTATCTGTGCCTCAGTCACCTTCATCTGTAAAATGGGGATTAAGACTGTGAGCCCCATGTGGGACAACCTGATTACCTTGTATCTACTCTAGCGCTTAGAACAGTGCTTGGCACATAATTATTATTATGTTCCTCTTGCCGCCCTCCTTAATAATGATGATGATAATCGTGGTCTTTGCTAAGCACTTACCGTGTGCCAAGCACCGTAGTAAGCGCTGGGCTGGAGACAAGATAATCGAGTCCCACGTGGGGCTCACAGTCTCAGTAGAAGCGTGAATAGGTTTTGAATCCCCATTTTACAGATGAGGAAACCGAGGCCCAGAGAAGTGAAATGAATTGCTCAAGGTCCTACGGCAGACAAGTGGTAGAGCTGGGTTTAGAAGCCAGGTCCTCTGACATCCAGGCCCGGGCTCCTTCCACTAGGCCACGCCGCTTCTCAACTCTCACCCCCGGCACTCAGTGACAACTGGAACCCTCTATCCCCGGAGACTTTAGCCCGGTGGGAGATGTGGTCTGCTCGGTGGGACGCACTGGCTCTCCTCCTCTCTCGCTCTCTCTCTCTCTCTCTCTCTCTCAGAGCCGGGCCGGAATGACCCTCAGCTCTGCCAGGTAGCGCTTGCCAAGCTGAGAGCGGCTGAAATCAGCAGGAACGCTGCAGCTGCCTGGGCCCGAACCGCCCCCCCGGCCTTTCTTTCCTCTCTCCCTCCCCCACCTCGCTCGCCAGCAGCTGGCAGCTGGCAGCCCAGATTGCGGATGAGGGGTTGAGGGAGGGCCAGGCCCCGGCGTCCCACGGAGGGACTCATTTTCCGCTCTCTCCCTGCTGCCGAGGCCAGGGCCGGGGCTCAGCTGGGCTGTGGCGAGGACGCATGGCCGGCTGGCTCCGTGGGAGCCTGTGCCTCTCCGAGAATTCCCTCGTGCAGCCCGGGGCAGGGTGACTCATGCTCACAGCAATTAAAATCTGCAGCCACTATTAATAGCCGCCAGCCGACGGGCTCGGTGAAGGGAAAGGGGGGTGGCGGGGGGAGAAGAGGGGCAGGGACCCGCCGAGCGTGGCGCCGCAGAGCTGGCACACTCCCTCAGCCTGACTCCCATTCAGAAACGCCGGGGACCTGCGGGCCCGAAGGGTTGGGGCCTCGGCATCGAACACCTGGGGCACCGGAGAGGAAAGGGGACGATGAGTCAGGGCTCGGCTGGCGCTCGGAGACCTGCCCACGTGAACCCTCAAGGGCAGAGCCGGCCTCCTCTCTTCCCTCTCCCCCGGTGCCCGGCACACCCCTGGGTTGTGACTGGGAGCCCGTTACTGGGCAGGGATCGTCTCTATCCGGCGCCGAATTGTACGTTCCAAGCGCTCGGTACAGTGCTCTGCACACAGTAAGCGCTCACTGAATACTACTGAATGAAGGAGGCCAGCAGGGGGGCCGGCCGGCTTGCCCTCCGGTCCGGCACCTGCCACCCCACCCCTCCCAAGCCATTTCCTCTTCCATCTTCCACCCAGCCAGGGTTATCCAGGGGTGGGGAGAAAAGGAGAGGAGGAGGGGCAACCGGGGGTGCCGACTTTTCATTTGGAGGCAAAGTTGGGGTGGAGCTTTGGGGAGCGGGGAAGAGAGGGAGGAGAACAGGAGTGAGAGAGAGAGAGAGGGAGGCAAGGTGGCACTTACTTTCTACTGTGGCGTCACCACCACTGCCCCAGCTGCCATCACCAGCCAAGCAGCAATGGCTTCTATGCCAGCTCAGGGCAGATCGCCCGGGCCTGGCCACCGTTCTGGTGGCAGTCGGGGGTGGCTGTAGGCTGAGAACCCGGCAGGCACCAAGGCTGGGCCCTGGGCTAGGGGCCTTGGTCTTCTGTCAAGGGACAAGAAATGGAGCGGACATCTTTGCTCCGAGGAGCAGCGTGGGCTAACCGTGCTGCCCACCCCGCCTAAAAGACCGTAAGCCCCTCCCAGGCAGGGATCGTGTCTACCAACTCTACTGTACTGTCCTCGCCCAGGCGCTTAGTCCAGCGCGGAGCGCCACCCGGTCGGTGCTCGATAAACGCCACCGATCGATTAAAAAGCCGTGAGAGTGAAGCCACTCCCATGGGACGACAGCTTTCGTTGACCTCCATGGGGTTGGACCCGTGAGAACAGCAGCAGTTTCGTGGCAACCCAGAGAGGGGCGGGTCCTCGCCCACTGCCACCTCCCTAGCCAGAACCAGAAAAAAATGGCCCAGGTGTACAGGCCATCTCCCTCACGCGCGCGCGCGCACACACACACACACACACACACACATCCCTTTCCCTCATCCTCTTCTCATCATCCGAGTTCCCGCTCCTGCTCCACTTCAGCCCTGGACCAGCTCCAAGACTCCACTTCACTTGGGGTTCTGCAGGAAGAACTTTCTCTCCTCCCTCTCCCTGGTCTGAAGCCTTCTGCCAGGGCCCTGGCAAGCCCTCCCAGTCTGTGGCCCAACCTGATTCGGGCCCGTTCCTCGTCTCCTTTGGCTTTCACACTGTGTCCCTTCCTGTTGGGATTCCCTGCCATGAGCTATCAGGAAGGATTGCTCAACTGGGGCATGCGTGGATCGGGGAGTGGATTCTCGACAGTTGGCCTGGGACCCAAGCTGCGGATTATCCATGTCAGGCTTTTAAAGCCTTATCAGTTTTGAGCCTTGCCTTCCCTCTGCCCTTCTCCCAGTTCTGGCTCAGCTCCGTTAAGCTGGAAACGACCCTTTCCCTTCACCCCAGCTCTGTCTCCTACTCCCTGCCTTCTCATAAAAAGGAAAGGGGCCGGGAGAGGTCATCTAATCCGGCCCGCTGTCTCTGGACAGAATGGTCCCGACACCATTTTGGACAGGAAGCGATCTGGCTTCCTTATTCTTGAAGATTTCCAGAGGAGTCCTCATATAACAATGATAGTGATGGTGTTTGTTAAGCGCTATGTGCCAAGCACTGTTCTAAACGCTGGAGAAGATACAAGGTAATCAGGTTGTCCCACGTGGGGCTCACAGTCTTAATTCCCATTCTACAGATGAGGTGACTAAGGCACAGAGAAGTTAAGCAGCTTGCCCAAGGTCAAACAGCAGGTAAGTGGCAGAAGCGGGATTAGAACCCACTACCTCTGAGTCCCAAGTCCGTGTTCTTTCCACTGAGCCACGCTGCTTCTCTTTAGACTCATATCTAGTCTAAATGTCTCCCGCTGCAATGGGGTCTGTTGAGCATTGCAGAAAAATCCTGTGGGGATTTTTCTCCCCGTTTAATCCCAAGCACTTGGAACCATCCCTCCATCGTGGCCTCTGGGGCTTCTGATGCTCTGGGGATCCAAGTCTTCTCCCCTGTCCAGGTGGCACCCCTGAGGGTCAGGCAGGGGAATGGGTTTGGTCAAGATCTCCCCCTCCTCAAAGGACAAAGACTGTCTGAGGAATGAGGCCCTCAGAGTTCACGGTGGGCTGCCCCACACCAGGGCTTTCCCAGGTCCCCAACCGAACAGGCCTAGTTGGAAGCCCACCACATCATACAAGGTGTTTATTCAAAAAAGTGTTTGGGCTGGCTGTCCCTTTCCTACACAGATATGAGTTATAGCTAATGCCGCCCCCTCATCACCGCACACACATGCACACGCAATGGAGGATCCTGCCTCTTGTCTCCCGGCCCTGCCGGCTCCTTGCAGGGAGAGGGGGAATTCAGCCTGGGGAGGGCGGAGGCTAGCCAGAAGTTACAGTCATGAAGGATGAGGCTGAAGGTACAGTTTAAAAACATACCCATCCAACTCCACTTGACTCCAAGGGTCCCAGAGCCCCAGACGGCCCAGATCTCAGCCACCGGTCGGGCACCGTCAGTGCCATCCCTCCTCCCGCCCCACACTAATTACTTCTTTTATGGGAATACAAACAAGTAAAAACAAAGCCCGTCAGCCTATGATTATTCCACTGGGTTCAGCCGCTGAAGGTTTGTCACCGCCTGATAATTTTCTTCTCCTTTTGTCTCCCACACCAGAAGAGGAAGTGTGTTTGTCTCTGGCTGCCGTCTTAGGATGGGTTTCCCACATGAAACGCTCAAGCCCTGGGTCTGCTTGCTCTGGGGTGCAGCTGGGATTGGGGACCGAGAGAAGGGGAAACACATCCTGGCAATGGAAAATGGATCCCCGTCCCGGGGGCTCCCGCCGGCCCATTCCTTTCCAGGGGCTCCCAGAGCCGAGCTCAAGGAGGGGCAGCCGTCTCTCTGGTCCATACTGGGGCTGCGGTGGGCTACACCGTGAATCTCACCCAGGTGGAGCCCGGGGCCCAAAGCCCGGCCTGGAGGGATTCCGACTCTCAGATGTCATTTTGAAACCAAGTGGGCTTGAATCCGGGGACCTGGATGAGGCAACCAGAAGCAGCGTGGCGCAGTGGAAAGAGCACGGGCTTTGGAGTCAGGGCTCATGAGTTCAAATCCCAGCTCTGCCACTTGTCAGCTGTGTGACTGTGGGCAAGTCACTTAACTTCTCTGTGCCTCAGTTCCCTCATCTGTAAAATGGGGATTAAGACTGTGAGCCCCACGTGGGACAACCTGATTCCCCTGTGTCTACCCCAGCGCTTAGAACAGTGCTCTGCACATAGTAAGCGCTTAACAAATACCAACATTATTATTATTATTACCACCCTCTCTTTCTCTCCCCCAGCTCAGACCGCGGAAAATTCCCCTTGCAACTTCGTTGCTCCAGCCCCGTCTCTCTCATCCGGGAGGGAGCTGACCCGCTCTGCCGTGAGATCCGCTTGGCTGCACCGGGGCCTGCCCTGTCTTATAAGGATTCCAAACTCACGCTCCATCATGCTCACTCGCCCTCACAAACCATCTGCTAGCTTTGCTGCCTCTGCCCCCCAGCCTGGACCTGGGGGTGGGGGGCAGGGCAGGGCAGGGGTGCTCCCAGAAGACAGGCCCGGCTGTCTGTAGGCCCCCGGTAAGCTCGTTGTGGGCAGGGAATGTCACTGTTTATTGTGGCATTGTACTTTCCCAAGCGCTTAGTACAGTGCTCCACACAGTAAGCGCTCAATAAATATGATCGAATGAATGTAGGCCCACATTCAGGTACCCGGAGACCTTAAAACCACTACAAATGCACGCAGGTACCTCCCCATGAGTCAGTGTATCAGAGCGCGAACCAACGCTCCCCACATTCACCGGAAATTCCACCACATGCGGTATTCCGTAGAGTTGCCCTTCGGGGCACCGGTGGCACTGCAGACTGTGAGGCCGTACCCATGACTGGATTAATAATAATAATAATGTTGGTATTTGTTAAGCGCTTACTGTGTGCAGAGCACTGTTCTAAGCGCTGGGGTAGATCCAGGGTAATCAGGTTGTCCCACGTGAGGCTCACAGTCTTAATCCCCATTTTCCAGATGAGGGAACTGAGGCACAGAGAAGTTAAGTGACTTGCCCACAGTCACACAGCTGCCAAGTGGCAGAGCCAGGATTCGAACCCATGACCGCTGACTGGATTATCGACTCTCCCGCACCCAGGAAATCACCGTAGCCGTGCCCCTCACCACTCGGGGTCGAGGCTTGCCCAGAGACCAAGGGGTAAGGGGAAGAGCGTATTGTCCTGCCCCCAGCCAAACAGCTGCATCCTAGGCTGTCCTCACCATCCTGCCTCTTCCAAGCTGCTTCCGAAAGGAATCCTTGGAATACAGAAGTTGCTACTTCCCCAGGATATTCCACTCTGGGACAAATATAAACAGAGCCGTCAGTGGCTTTTCCCCAGCCCGTCTCCCCTCCCCACCCTCACGATTTGCAACCCAACTGCCCCCATGGACCCAGTCAGACAGGGTTTTAAACCCCATCCCCCTCCAACCTCCAACTAGAGCCTCGAGGCTGGAGCAGGGAAGAGCTTGACCACCTGGGAGGGACGCCCATCTTTTCTGGACCAGTGCCAGCGGCATGCTGGGTGGACCCGGCCTTCACCGGGGACTCGGGCCGGGGACGGAGATCCCAGCTGCTCCTCTTGCCATCCCACTGCCCAAAGGGAGGACTAACTGGAGGGAGAGGCTACACCCACCATCGCAGAATGCTGGTTCTCCCAGCATGCCGACACTCACCCAGGGCACTTCTTTTCGTACACACCACGCCCTACGAGTTAAGCACCTTCTCATCTACCTGCCCATTTATGTAGGCAGGGAATGTGTCTACCAGCTGTTGTAATTGCCCCCCCCCCCCAACACTCAGTACAGTCACTGCTCTGCACGCAGTCAGCGCTCAATAAGTACCACTGTTGGACTGATTTTCCTTTCTCTTCTTTCAGTAAATCATTTTTGTGTCCGTCTCCCCCTCTAGCCTGTAAGGTGCTCGAGGGCAGGGGTCGTGTCTTCTAACTCTTCTGTACTATCCCAAGCGCTTAGAACAGTGCTCTGCATACAGCAGCTCAGCGATCCACCTCTGACGCACGAACACACATGTGCATGCCCACACATGCATTTTATCTTCCATTCCGTGCTAGGAGGAACCAAATGGGTGTACACAGCTGTGGACCAGGGTACCAGATGTCCCTCCCCAGACCTGCTAACCTCTCGCCTTTTTCAGCTCAGCTGAGCCTCGGACTCCCCGATGGTCGAGCTACCAGCTTGGCGTGGGCCACGGTGCCACGTTCAGGGGCTCCTGAGTCCCGAAGACCGATTCTTCGGCCAGTGTAGGGGCTGCCGGGAGGAGGACGGCACTAGCTGTGCCGGGTCAGGGGTCTGCCCCTCTGTAGCGGCTTGGCTTGGACACCTGCCCCCGACCCCCAACACACTCCTACCCCCGCAAGGTCGAACCCACTTCTGATGGGGATGAGGAGCCTCCAGTCATATAAACAAATCTCGGGCGGCCCCAGAGGGCCTCCCTCCCGCCTAGGGGAACTTGACAACAGCTTGGCAACTCTAATGAGGGGGAGTGGGAGGGAGCTCTCCTGCTTCCAAGGGAGCAGAGCAAGAGAAGGGAGAGGGTAGAGACGTGGCAAGTTGAGGGAGAGGGGAGAGAGAGAAGAGGGGGAGAGAGAGCAATTTTGTTGTATTGCACTTTCCCAAGCACTTAGTAGAGTGCTCTGCACATAGTAAGCACACAATAAATACAATTGCTTGATTGACTGAGGGAGGAAAGGGGAAGAGGGGAGAGAGAAGAGGGGAGGAAGAGGATGGCAAGGAAGGACGGAGGTCAAAGAATCAGTGCGGTGTCTCTGAACGGGCCTGATTTCCCAGATGCCTGGTTTGGCTCGGGGGTCCCAGGGAAATCTCAGCAATCTCTCCCTCTTCTGGCAGTTGCCTCCATGCCGCTCCACTGTGGAGCGGTGGGGAGTTCCCTGCAGGTGACATCTTCCATGAGATTCCACCTTTTCTAGAGGGGGTCTCCGAAGGACAAGGCGAGCAGATATGTCCCATACACACCCCCAAGGACGGAGCCCCCGCCCATCTCCCCGCTTCCCCTGGGAGGAGCAGAGACCCTCCAAGGTCTGCTCTAAGGCTGGGCAATCTACGGTGCCATCCCCCCGACCAGGAGGAGCACACACATCGCTGCGGGGACAGAGATACGGCTCTAAGCCTCGCTCTTTCAGATCCGTCGGAAGCAGCGACCGTAATCTCGGACCCGCTCTCCGGAAACCAGCCGCCTGCGGCAACCCCCGCCCCTCCACCCCGCTGAGAGACAAGCTCCCTGAAGACATCTGCCCGCAGCACCACAATCATGCTTCACGCCAGCCCCAGAGGCAGGGGCAGTGAGGAAACGGGTAGATATAAAAATTAGAAAAAAGGGCTGAGTGGGCATTTCCAGCTCCCCGCTGAGACAGAGGAGGGAAGGGAGAGCTTCTCTGACAGTTCAGCAATCGAGACGCACATCACAACCGAACCATCCCATCCCCTGCCTCTTCCCGGTAGGTCGTTCCTTGCTGGGAGGGCTGAGATCAGATCGACCCCTCCAGTTGCCCCTGCGGGAAGCCCAGCTGCTGCTTCAGCCTGGAAACCGGCGAGAGAACTCATCGGTCGCTTGCAATTGGCAGCGGGAAATCAAAATGGCTCAGGAGAGAAAAGCCCAGAGAAGCTGAGAGATTCTAAAGCAAAAACTACCCGCTGAAACTGCACTGGCTCTGGGGGGGACGGGGAGCAGAAGCCCTGTGACCTGCTGAGACAGGACCTGTCCCTGGAAATACATCAGCCTTGGGGGGGGGGGGGAATAGAGGTGGGGGGGGCGCAGGATGAGGCTTGGGAAAAGGCCTCCTTCAGGACTGTTCTCCCCCCCCCCCCCGGACACTCCCACCGCCTCCCCCTCAAAGCTCCAACGAAGCTTCTGGGGATGTTTGGTGGGGCAGCAATGGAGGTTTTCAGGGATCTAGCAGGAGCGAGCGAGCGAGAGAGAGAGAGAGAAAAGGAAGATGGGACAAACTGTAGGTTTCCACCTTCGGCACCCACCTGCCTGTCCCCCAAGGAGCGGGCAACCAAACCGACCAGTCGAGCTGCACTTTAGCCCGCTTTACAGCAAAGCAAACCTAAACCTTCCACAGGGTGAATTCATTAACTCAGGGGCCAGGGGGCAATTCAACCGGGGGGACCATCTGTAGGTGGAGGTTTTGGCCGATCGCCAGGGGATAAGGCCTGCCATTGCCCGGTTATGTTCAAGTGCCCCACAGGACGGCCCTCGCTTTCGCCGGTCCCCTTGGTGAAGGTCCCCTTGGCCAATCCCACGAAAGCTGGGTGGCCCAGCTAGCAGCGCCAGTTCCCCGTCTGCATTTCCCAAAGGTCTCGCCCCTAAAACTGCCAGTTACGCCCATCGAAGCCCGAGGAGGGGGGCCGCTGAGAAAGAGAGACGGTGGGGGCAGGAAAGCAAAACTGCAGCTGGCCCGGGGTGCACACGCAGGCCAGCAGCGGGGCCTGGATCCCCGGCAGAGGTGAATCCAGTCTGTCGAATTGCTGGTGATCGACTTCAAAAGAGCAGCTGGAGGTTCTCGGAGACCCTGTGGGGTGGCTTGTTCGGACCGAGGGAGGCGGCCGATAACTTTCATCAAATTCCTGAGACGCCTGTGGACATCCCTTTGCACAGTTTGCTCAGCCCGAGGGTCGGGGGAGAGGAGGACCCACGGAAACCTCAACCCCTCAACCCTGCCGGACACCGGAGGGGAAGAGAGAGAGAGGGTCAGAGCAGCCGGGCAGCCCACAGTCCCAAGAAACACTCAGAGAAAAGTTGGGGTTCGGGTACCCTTTCCCGGCTTCCCGGCCCGACGCCTGACACTCCTGATGGGGAGACCCTTCCGGGGAGAGAGGTAGGGCGAGATTCCAGCTCGCCCCGGCCCCAGGTGCAAACATCATCCCACGCCACGGTTAAAGTGCTTGAGGAGGTGATATTGGCTCAGTGAGAAGAAAATACCTGCAAGACCACAGACTCGCGGCAGTTAGGGCGCTCTAGCCTGCGAGCGCCCGCCGGCGAACCCATGACCCTGGGGATGCGTCCGTTGGGGGGTGGGGGGGGAGGGCAGCCCCCCGGTCTTTGGCACTGGGGCCCTGCGGACAGAGGAAGTTCACTGAGTCCCGATGGCTGGACGTACTGGGGGGTGGGGGAGGGGCCGGGAGGGGAGGGGCAGTCAGTGTTCATTTGGCTGGCAAGGGGCCGGCACCTCCCGTGGGCTTCCCCGGCCAGTCGGGGAAGAGAAGCCGGGGAGATGCGCGGCTGCTCCACATCGGCGCTCACCACTTGAAGAAGACCAGGCCGGCCAGGACCGCGTAGCCCATCACCAGGAAGAGAACTTTCAGGAGCCGGTTGTTCTTGTCCTCCAGTTCCTTCGCTAGGATCTCAAAAAACGTGATGAAGAGGAAGGTCCCACCCGCCAAGCCCTGCAACAGCACGGACGCCACACTGCTGACCAGGTTCTGGGCCCGCTCGATGCCCAGCCCGATCCCGATGCCCAGAGGGATCATGGCGCTGACGGTGACGGCCAGCTTGGCAGCTTCCTTCAAGGGCAGCGAGCTCTTGGCCATGTTGATGCCGAGGGCCACGGCCACCAAGGTCTCGTGGATGGCCACCCCGATGAACAGGCTGACCATCTTGTCTCTCTCTTCCTGCAAGCCCAGGGCCAGGCCCTCAAAGATGGAGTGGGCCGACAAGGCGAAGACCAGGCTGAAGAGGCGCAGCGGGTTGTTGTGAGAGAGCTCCTTGACGTTTAAGCCGTGGCTGTGCGGATGCGGGCTGTGCTTGGCGTACAGGTGCTGCTCCTGGGCCGTCCCGATGAAAGGGCTCTCGTATTCCGAGTCGCTCCCCGCGTCGGAGCCGGCGTTGAAGGTTTCCAGGTCGATGAACGAGGGCCTCTCCTTCCGGAAGGTCAGGATGACCTGCTCCAAGAACACAGTCATGAAGAAGCCCACGAGCATGATCGTCTCGGCCAGCGGGTAGTTGGTGACGATGTTTCCGAGCTTCAGCACTTCTTGAAGCTGGAGGGACACAGAGAGGCACGGCGGTGAAAACGGTACGCTTGCTTCACCCCACACCGGGAGCACCCACAGTACCCATCCTTCGCCTGCCAATCAATCAACCCATCGATGCTCTTTACTGAGCGCTTTGCCCCGGGCCGAGCCCTGTACCAAGTGAGAGCTCGGCAGAGTAAAATACAACGGAGCTGGGAGACAAGAGCCCTGCCTTCTGGGAGCTTACAGTCCAGTGGGGGAGACAGACATTAAAATACATTCCAGGTAGGGGAAACAACCGGGTATAAAGATCGGTAGAGAAGTACTCGGGGGGGTAGGGTGAGCATCAAAGCGCTCAGGGGGTACGGACTTCAGTGCATGGGTGACGTGGAGAAGGGGGAGAAGAGGGTGGGGAGATGAGAGGTTTTTTGGGAAGGGCTTCCTGGAGCAGGTGGAATTTTAGGCGGGCTTTGAAGGTGGGGAGAGTGGTGGTCTGTCGGGTACGAAGGGAGGAGGGAGTTCCAGGCAGGAGGGAGGGTGTGAGCAAGGGGTCGACGGCACAATAAGCAAGCTGCTCTTAGAGGGCCGAAGTGTACGGGGCTTAGTTGTAGTGGGAGAGGAGCGAGGAGAGGAGGGAGAGTAGCAACTGAAGGCCCTTCTGCTCGTTCTGCTGTGTTACCATAGGCAAGTCACTTCACTTCTCTGGGCCTCAGTTGCCTCATTTGTAAAATGGGGATTCAATGCCTGTTCTCCCTCCTAGGTGGGTCTCATGTGGGACTGGGACCATCTCTGACATGATCTCATATCTACCCCGGCGCTTGGCACATAGTGTGCACTCAACAAATACCACTATTGTTATTATTACTGTTATTCATAATGCTGACATGGATGGACAACCTGGCCTGGGACCACAATCTAAAACAGAATCTTGAGCCGGATGATCCTCATCATCAGGATTAACTGAGCACCTACTGCGTACAGAGCACTGTACTAGGTGCTTGATGGCAGTGCTCATGGCAGATGCAGGGAGACAGACAGAGAGCATGAGAGAGACAGAGGTAGACAGAGCACAGGTTAAGGGTGTCCAGGTGGGCACCATCACAAGGTTCCTCCAAGTGCCCCGATGCCACTGTCCCGGCCGTGGGGCTGAGCCAGGATGATCCAGTGGTTATCTGCTGGGGATGGGAAAGGGATTCTGGGGGCATTTTTCTGCTACAGGTGGGTTCTGAAACTGGGGAATAGGGCAGGGCTCAGAGGAAGGAGATCCTGGTTTGCTAAATGCTTAGCATTTCTTAGCAAATCTACATCTCCAGCCCTGATCTCTCTCCCTCTCTGCAGTCTTGCATTTCCTCCGGCCTTCAAGATACCTCTACTTGGACGTGGATGTCCTCCCGTCACTGCAAACTTAACATGTCTAAAACAGAACTCCTTACCTTCCCACCCAAACCCAGTCCTCCCCCTGACTTTCCCATCTCTAGAAGGCACCACCATCCTTCCTGTCTCACAAGCCCATAATCTTGGCGTTATCCTTGACTCCCCTCTCTCTGTCAACCCACATATTCTCTCTTTTTCCATGCCCACTTTGATCCTTGGAGACTTCAACATCCACATGGATGTACCCGGTGACTCCTCTGCGCCTGCCTGCTATCACTCCTCAACTCTGCCAACCTCCTGCTCCACCTCACCTCACCCACTCACCGACTTGGATACACACTCGATCTCACCATCTCTAACCGCTGCACAATCTCCACCCTCACCAACTCTGAAATTCCTCTCTCTGACCACAACCTTCTCACTTGCCTCCTCTCTCACACTCTTCCTCCCTGTAAATCTGTATTACTCCCCGACAGAGACCTCCGTTCCCTCGACCCCATCCATCTCTCTCAGCGCATCACACCCCACCTAGCCTCCCTACCCACTCTGGGTGACCAAATAGGTACTCTCAACTCCACCCTCTCTACTCAACTCAACTCATTCGCTCCCCCATCCCTTTGTCACTCTCGCACCACTAACCCACAGCCCTGGATCACCTCCACCGTCCGCCTCCTTCGCTCTTACACTCGAGCCGCTGAACGCTGCTGGCGGAAATCTAAACACCAGGCTGATCTTGTCCACTTTAAGTTTGTCCTTTCTTGCCTTAACTCTGCCCTCACCTCTGCCCGGCAAAACTATCTCTCTTCCCTTATTGACACCCATGCCCATCACCCTCGTCAGCTGTTCTGGACATTTAACTCCATCCTCAGGCCCCCTGTTCCTCCCCCTCACCCATTCCTCATCCCCAACGATCTGGCCACCTACTTCATTAGGAAAATTAACACCATCAGGTCTGAGCTCCCCAAAATCACTGCCCCCCATCCCCGCTCCTCTCGACACCCTCTTCTACTTTCCCATCCTTCCCAGCAGTGTCTTCAGAGGAGATCTCCTCCCTCCTCTCAAGTGCCACCCCCTCCACATGTGCTTCACACCTCATTCCCTCCCACCTTATAAAAACTCTCACCCCTTCTCTCCGCTCCTCCTTAACTTCCATCTTCAACAGCTCACTCTCCAATGGCTTCTTCCCCTCGGTCTTCAAACACGTCCGCGTCTCTCCCATCCTAAAAAAACCCTCCCTTGACCCCACAGATCCCGCCAGTTATCGCCACATCGCCCTCTTACCCTTCCTTTCCAAAGTCCTGGAGCGAGTCGTCTACCATCGCTGCCTCGAATTCCTCTCTTCCAACTCTCATTCATTCATTCAATAGTATTTATTGAGCACTTACTAAGTGCAGAGCACTGTACTAAGCGCTTGGAATGTACAATTCGGCAACAGATAGAGACAATCCCTGCCCCATGATGGGCTCACAGTCTAATCGGAGGAGACAGACGGCAAAGCGAAACAGAACAAGACAAAAACAAGACAACATTATCACGATAAAGAGAATCAAGGGGATGTACATCTCATTAGCAGAATAAATAGGGTAATAAATAATATATACAAATGAGCACAGTGCTGACGGGAGGGGAAGGGGAGAGGGGGAGGAGCAGAGGGGAAGGAGGCTCAGCTGAGGGGAGGTGAAGGGGGAAGGGGGAGGACTGGAGGGTGGAGGGGGAGCAGAGGGAGAAGGGGGGAAGCTCAATCTAGGAAGGTCTCTTGGAGGAGGTGAACTCTCAATAGGGCTTTGAAGAGGGGAAGAGAGTTAGTTTGGCGAACGTGAGGAGGAAGGGCATTCCGGGACAGCGGGAGGACGTGGGCCAGGGGTCGATGGCAGGATGGGGGTGAACGGGGGACAGCGAGGAGGTGAGCGGCAGAGGAGCAGAGTGTATGGGGTGGGCAATAGAAAGAGAGAAGGGAGGAGAGGTAGGAGGGGGCAAGGTGATGGAGAGCTTTGAAGCCAAGAGTGAGGAGTTTTTGTTTCGTGCGGAGGCTGATAGGCAACCCCTGGAGGTTTTTAAGGAGGGGAGTGACATGCCCAGAGCGTTTCTGCAGGAAGATGATCCGGGCAGCAGAATGAAGAATAGAGTGGAGTGGGGAGAGACAGGAGGAAGGGAGATCAGAGAGGAGGCTGACACAATAATCCAGTCATTATGAAAGCTTGTACCAGCACGATAGCCGTTTGGATGGAGAGGAAAGGGTGGATCTTGGCGATATTGTAAAGGTGAGACCGGCAGGCGAGGGTGACGGATCGTATGTGTGGGGTGAATGAGAGAGCTGAGTCAAGGATGACACCAAGGCTGTGGGCCTGTGAGGCGGAAAGGATGGTCGTGCCGTCCGCAGTGACGGGGAAGTCAGGGAGAGGACAGGGTTTGGGAGGGAAGATAGGGAGCTCAGTTTGGGACATGTTGAGTTTTAGGTGGCGGGCAGACATCCAGGTGGAGACGTCCTGGAGGCAGGAGGAGTAACGAGCCTGAAAGGAGGGGGAGAGAACAGGGGAGGAGATGTAGATTTGGGTGCCATCTGCGTAGGGATGACAGTTGAAGCCGTGGGAGCGAATGAGTTCACCAAGGGAGTGAGTATAGATGGAGAACAGAAGAGGGCCAAGAAGTGACCCTTGAGGAACCCCTACAGTTAGGGGATGGGAGGGGGAGGAGAAGCCCGCGAAGGAGACCGAGAATGAACGGCCAGAAAGATAAGAGGAGAACCGGGAGAGGACGGAGTCCGTGAAGCCAAGGTGGGATAAGGTGTGGAGGAGAAGGGGATGGTCGACAGTGTCAGAGGCAGCTGAGAGGTCGAGGAGGATTAGGATAGAGTAGGAGCCATTGGATTAGGCAAGAAGGAGGTCACAGGTGACCTTTGAGAGAGCAGTCTCGGTCGATTGGAGGGGACGGAAGCCAGATCGGAGGGGGTCCGGGAGAGAATGGGAGTTAAGGAATTCTAGGCAGCGAGTGTAGATGACTCGTTCCAGGAGCTTGGAAAGGAAGGGTAGTAGGGAGATAGGGCGATAACTGGAAGGGGAAGTGGGGTCGAGAGAGGGTTTTTTTAGGATGGGGGAGACGTGGGCGTGTTCGAAGGCAGAGGGGAAGAAGCCATTGGAGAGTGAGCGGTTAAAGATAGAAGTTAAGGAGGGGAGGAGGGAAGGGGCGATAGTTCTTATAAGGTGAGCGGGAATGGGGTCCGAGGCATAGGTGGAGGGGGTGGCACTTGCGAGGAGGGAGGAGACCTCCTCTGAGGATACAGCCTCCTGGACCCCCTCCTATCTGGCTTCCGTCCCCTCCGCTCCATCGAAACCGCCCTCACAAAGGCCATCAATGACCTCCTTCTTGCCAAATCCAATGGCTCCTACTCCATCCTAATCCTCCTCGACCTCTCAGCTGCCTCTGACACTGTGGGTCATCCCCTTCTCCTCAACACATTATCCAACCTTGGCTTCACTGACTGCGTCCTCTCCTGGTTCTCCCATCTCTGGCCGTTCATTCTCGGTCTCCTTCACGGAATCCTCCTCCCCCTCCCATCCCCAAGCTGTAGGGGTTCCTCAAGGGTCCGTTCTTGGTCCCCTTCTATTCTCCGTCTATACTCAATCCCTTGGTGGACTCATTCGCTCGCCCGGCTTCAATTATCATCCCTATGCGGATGATACCCAGATCTATTTCTCCTCCTGTTCTCTCTCCCTCCCTCCAGGCTCGCCTCTCCTCCTGCCTTCATGACGTCTCCACTTGGATGGCCTCCCCACTACCTAAAACTCAACATGTCCAAGACTGAGCTCCTTATCTTCCCTCCCAAACCCTATCCTCTCCCTGACTTTCGCATCACTGTGGACCGCACTACCATCCTTCCCGTTTCACAACCTTGGTGTCATCCTTGACTCCGCTCTCTCATTCACCCCACATATCCAATCCGTCATCAAACCTGCCGGTCTCACCTTCACAACATCGCTAACATCCGCCCTTTCATCTCCATCCAAACCGCTACCACGTTAGTACGATCACTCATCCTACCCCGACTGGATTCTTGCAGCAGCCTCCTTTCTGATCTCCCAACCTCCTGTCTCTCCCCACTTCAGTCTATATTTCACTCTGCTGCCCGGATTATCTTCCCACAGAAACGCTCTGGGCATGTCACCCGCCCTCCTCAAAAATCTCCAGTGGCTGCCTCCCAATCTCCGTATCCAACAAAAACCCCTCGCTATTGGCTTCAAAGCTCTCCATCACCTTGGCCCCTCCTACCTCACCTCCCTTCTCTCCTTCTACAGCCCAGCCCGCACACTCCGCTCCTCTGGTGCTAACCTTCTCACTGTGCCTCGTTCTCGCCCGTCCCGCCGTCGACCCCCGGCCCACCTCCTACCTCTGGCCTGGAAAGTCCTCCCTCCTCAAATCTACCAATCACACTTTCTCCCTTCACAGCCCTACTGAAAGCTCACCTCCTCCAGGAGGCCTTCCCAGACTAAGCCCACCTTTTCCTCAGCTCCCCCTCCCCTCCCCGTTGCCCCAACTCGCTCCCTTTGCTCTACTCCCTCGCCCCACAGCTCTTGTGTAATAATAATGATAATGTCGGTATTTGTTAAGCGCTTACTATGTGCAGAGCACTGTTCTAAGCGCTGGGGTAGACATAAGGGAATCAGGTTGTCCCACGTGGGGCTCACAGTCTTCATCCCCATTTTACAGACGAGGTAACTGAGGCACAGAGAAGTGAAGTGACTTGCCCACAGTCACACAGCTGACAAGTGGTATATATATATGCACCATTTCTATAATTCTATTTATTGATATGAATGCCTGTTTGCTTGCTTTGATGTGTATATACTTACAATCATTTATTTATATTGATGCTATTGATGCCCGTTTACTGGTTTTGATGTCTGTCTCCCCCCTTCTAGACTGTGGGCCTGTTGTGGGCAGGGATTGTCTTTGTTGCTGAATTGTACTCTCCAAGCGCTTAGGACAGTGCTCTGCACACGGTAAGCGCCCAGTAAATACGACTGAATGAATGAATGACTGAATCCATCACTAAACCCCGTTGGTCCCCTCTTCACGACATCCCTCTCCTCTCCGACCAAACTGCTATCACGTTCATCCAATCATTTATCCTACCCCGCCTCGATTAGCGCATCAGCTTCCTTGCTGATCTCCCAGCCGCCTATCTCTTCCCACTCTAGTCCAAATTTCACTCTGCTGTCCAGATCATTTTTCTACGAAAACGTTCAGGCCACGTTTCCCCACTCCTCAAGAACTTCCAGTGGTTGCCCATCCACCTCTGCATCAGGCAGAAACTCCTCGCCATCGGCTTTGAGGCACTCAGTCACCTTGATCCCCCCTACTTCACCCTTGCTACTCTCTTACTACAACCTGGCCCGCTTCACTCTTCTCACGCCAACCTTCTCCCTGCACCACGATGTCATCTGTCTTGCCACCGACCTCTCACCCAAGGCCCGCCTCTGGTCTGGAACGCCCTCCCTCCTCGTATCCGACAGACAATGACTCTACCCCGCTTCAAAGCCTTATTGAAGGCACATATCCCCCAAGATCAAGTCTCCCTCCCTTTCCATCCCACCTGGCTCACGGTGCACCTTTCCTGGTGAGGTCTTTCCCGACTAAGCCCTCTTTTCCTTTTCTTCAACTCCCTTTTGCGACCCCCTGACTTGCTCCCTTTATGCGTCCCTCCCCTTCCGACCCCATTTCATTTATGCAATTGATTTATTGATATTAATGTCCATCTCCCCCTCTAGACTGTAAGCTCACTGTGGGCAGGGAATGTGTCTGTTATACTGTACTCTCACAAGTGCTGAGTACAGTGCTCTGCACACAGTAAACGCTTAATAAATACGACCGACTGACTGCCTCAGTGATCCTTTGCCCGCCAGGGACCAGGAGGCCCCCAAGGGTGGCAAGCGTCCTTACCTTTTCCCGCACACCAGGGAGCAGGGCGTTGAAGCAGGTGGCCAGGAAGACGCCCCCGCCAAAGGAATTGCAGAGGGAAAGGATCATCCCGGAGCGGTGGGCCTTCTCATAATCGGCCTTAATGATCTTCACGGGCAGGAGGGAGCCAAGCAGCATGAGGATAAACATGCTCACCAGGCACGTCACTTTGATGATCACGATCTTCATCGTGGCCTGCTGCCGGCAGGGTCCCGGCCCTGGTGGCGAGAGGGGCGTGGGAGAAGCGGGCCAGGTAAGCGTGG
The DNA here is from genome assembly GCF_004115215.2 of Ornithorhynchus anatinus. Taxonomy (NCBI): domain Eukaryota; kingdom Metazoa; phylum Chordata; class Mammalia; order Monotremata; family Ornithorhynchidae; genus Ornithorhynchus; species Ornithorhynchus anatinus. The sequence goes on along the minus strand of NC_041749.1, from coordinate 107,554,370 downwards.
GGGACCGGAGGTGTGTCTTCTACCCGCTCTGGTGGTATGGGACTGGGGAATCCTAGGAGTCCGCTAGCCTGGAGGCTGGGGGAAGAAGAGAAAAAAAAAAAGAAAACCAGGTGGAACTCAGTCTTCATCATCAACAGACAGCCACCGGGTGCGGGGCACCTCACCGGGATTTTGGGGAACGTAAAACGGAAGTAAAAGACCGGCCTCTTGAGGCCCACTTTATCGACACCCTGCATCAGCTGAAATCACGGGGCCCCGCCCGAACCGGACTAGATCAGACCGGTCCCCCAGTTGTCGTTTCTTCCGGAAATACCTGTCCGCGGCAGGCAACCCCAGGGGACTCGACTCCTCTCCCAAGGAAGGGCGATGGGCCTACGGCTTGCTCCCTCGCTGCCCTGACCCATTCCTAAGCCGACACAGAACGCGTTCCTGTCACAACCACAGTGACGGCTTGGGCACCTGGCTTAAAGAAGAGCCCCTCACCAACCCACGGGTCTTTGAATAGCTAAGCAGCAGCCCGCCCCCCCGACTTTACCATGGTTTCATCGTTCCTGGTAGGAGGAGAGGGGGAGAGAGCCACTCTAGCACAAGCAAAGAAGGGATCTCGGGACTTCCAAGACGAGGAAGACCAAGTGTCCCTCCCTTTCCCTCCCACCCGGCTCACGGTGCACCTTCTCCTTCTGCCTTGGGATGGAGAGGACCCCTGGGATCCTTCGGGCAGTAGGCACCCTGACCCCCGAACCCCTCCACCCCGTTCCTTCTCCCCATTCCTCGGGGGACCTCTGGGTTTAGGAGAGCGGGCGGCCTGAGGACCTGATGGATGCGGGGATGGCCCTCGCAGCCTCCTCGCCTTTCGGGACCTCGCCCCATGGGGTCTTTTCTGCCCCTTCCCCCCGACGGGGCCACGAGCGGTCCCCAGGCCGTCCCTACCCCACCGTCTCCCCTTAGGAGAGTGTGCCCGCCGGCCAGGTTTCCCCCCCTCAGTCCCTCCTGCCCGGACCTGCTTCGGGAGACCTCGCTTCCGCCCCCCACCCCGCCCCTCGGGAAACCCCTCTCCTTCCAGCGTCCAAGAGACTCCGCTCCACCTCTAACCGGCCGCCTTGGGCCCCTCGCCCTGCATCCCCCGGAGGCTCCTCCTCCGGCTTCGCTGCCCCCGAGACCCTTCCCCGCCAGTCAGTCACTCACTTCGGGGGCCCCGAGCGGGCCCGACCCCTCCTCCGCCGCTTCGCCTCTTCCTCCGCTCCTCCTCCTCGGCCCGCCCCCCTCGGCCCGCGATTGGCGGACCGGGCCGGGGAGGCCGGAAGCGCCGCCTCCCCTTGGTCGGCCCGCCTGTCGGTTAGCTCCTCGGGCCCGCCCACCCCCCGGGCCGCGGGCGGGGGGAGGGGAGCGGGAGCCCGCCGAGCCGTTCGCCCGGCCTGCGGCGGGGGAGGGGCGGCGCGCGGGCGACAGAAACGGGCGCGTGCGAGAAACGACCGCCGCCCAACGGAAGGATCCGGGCCCGGGGGGCGGGGGAGGCGGGCAAACTCCGTCGACGCCGGCTCGGGTTGGGAAGGTAATTCGCCCCGTCGCGGGGGAGAAGTCATTGGAATCGATCCTCTCAATCGAGCGCTTAATCACCACCCCCCCCGGTCATCGTCATAACGGCATCTCTTAAGCGCTCACCGTGTGCCAAGCACTGTTCTGAGCGCTGGGGGAGATGCAACGGAAGCAGCTCGTCCCGCGTGGGGGCTCACCGTCTTAAACGGCGTGGCTTCGGGGCAATAATAACGTTGGTGCTCGTTAATTCATTCATTCATTCAAGAGTATTTATTGGGCGCTTACTAGGTGCAGAGCACCGTACTAAGCGCTTGGAACGAACAAGTCGGCAACAGATAGAGACGGTCCCTGCCGTTTGACGGGCTTACGGTCTCATCGGGGGAGACGGACGGACGAGAACGATGGCATTAAATAGGGTCGAGGGGAAGAACATCTCGTAAAAACAGTGGCGACTAAATAGAATCCAAGGCGATGTACATTTCATTAACAAAATAAATAGGCGAATGAAAATATATACAGTTGAGCGGACGAGTACGGTGCTGAGGGGATGGGAAGGGAGAGGGGGAGGAGCGGAGGGAGATGGGGGGAGAAGAGGGTTAAGCTGCGGAGAGGTGAAGGGGGGGTGGTAGAGGGAGTAGAGGGAGAAGAGGAGCTCGGTCTGGGAAGGCCTCTCGGAGGAGGTGAGTTTTAAGTAGGGTTTTGAAGAGGGGAAGAGAATCGGTTTGGCGGAGGTGAGGAGGGAGGGCGTTCCGGGACCGCGGGAGGACGTGGCCCGGGGGTCGACGGCGGGATGGGCGAGACCGAGGGACGGTGAATGTGCGGAGCGCCGTTCTAAGCGCCGGGGGAGATACGGGGGGCGTCAGGTTGGCCCACACGAGCCTCACGGTCTTCGTCCCCATTTTCCCGATGAGGTCGCCGAGGCCCAGAGAAGTGAAGCGACTTGCCCACGGTCACACGGCTGACGAGCGGCGCAGCGGGATTCGAACCCTCTCGCTCCCCAGCCCGGGCTCTTTCCACTGAGCCGCGCTGCTCGGGTTTGGCGGGGGGGGGGGGGGGGGGGTCAGAGGTCGCGGGTTCGAATCCCGCCCCTGCCGCCCGTCAGCCGTGTGACTTTGGGCAAGTCGCTTCACTTATCCGTGCCTCACCTGTAAAATGGGGACGATGACTGTGACCCTCTACGCGGGACAACCCGATGACCTTGTATCTCCCCCCCCAGCGCTTAGCACAGTGCTTGGCACATAGTAAGCGCTTAACCAATACCAACGTTATCACTAAACCCCATTTTCCGGATGAGGTCGCCGAGGCCCGGAGAAGCGGAGCGACTTGCCCACCGTCACGCGGCTGACGGGTGGCGGGGCCGGGGATCAGAACCCCCGACCCCCGACTCCCAAGGCCGTGCTCTTGCCCCACTGAGCCGCGCTGCTGCTCACGCGTGAGGAGCACCGCGCTAAGCGCTTGGGAGAGCGCGGTATAACCGAGGTGGTAGGCACGGTCCCTACCCGCGACGAGCCGACGGGCTAGAAGGGAGACGGACGTTAATGCGACTAAACAGATGACAGATATGTACCTAAGGGCGGTGGGGCTGCGAGTGAGGTGAATAAAGGGTATAAATCCAAGTTAAAGGGTGAGGCAGAAGGGAGTGGGATTAGAAGAAATGAGGCTTAGTCGGGGAAGGCCCCCTTGTCAGGGCATTCGCTAAGCGCCTACTGGGTGCCGGGCACTGTACTAGGCGCTGGGGGTAGATACAAGCTAATCGGGTTGGACACGGTCCCTCTCCCATGTGGGGCTCCCGGTCTCGATCCCCTTTTTACAGACGAGGAAACCGAGGTCCAGAAAAGTGAAGGGACTTGCCCGAGGTCACCCAGCAGACAAGTGGCGGAGCTGGGAGTAGAAACCAGATCCTTCTGACTCGCAGGCCTGTGTTCCATCCACCGGGCCATGCTCCTTCCGCCTCTTGGAGGAGATGTGCTTTTTAATAAGACTTGGACGGCGGGGAGATGATCTAAGGGGCTCAGATTATCTCAAGGCAACATGGCTAGCAGGACGGTCAACTGCATCCTTCTTCCCCTTCTTTGCCCCCCCAGAAGACCTATTTCCAGTCAAATAGAGGACACTCGGCGAGGGTTTCCATAGCACCGGTCTCCGAGGAGCCGAGTGCCTTTATAGGCTTGTCAAAACCCAATTAATTCTAGACTCCTCGGGCTAGGACAGGGCGAAGGTTATCTCGTCCCTCCCCCGGCTTCTGAGCACACCAACCCGGATGGGGGACGATCTCTCCATTTTTTTTCCACTGCCGCTATCTCTGCGTCCCCCGCTCTTTTTCCCGTGTCATGATGTTCCTTCCCATCTTCACGGTCAGTCCCGTCATTGCAGCTCAAACCCCACTCCTCTAGATTCGCCCCCGCCTTCCCGAGACGTAGAGAGAAACCAGTCACGGGCCCTCGGCGTAATCCCTCTGACCCTTGACTTCATTCCTTGCTCCTTAAATAACGATGATAACGATCATGGTATTGGTTAAGTGCTTACTATGTGCTAGGCGCTGTTCTAAGTGCTGGGGCGGATGCAAGGTAATCAGGTTGTCCCCCTTGGGGCTCACCGTCTTTATTCCCATTTTACAGATGATAGAACTGAGGCACAGGGAAGTGAAGCGACTTGCCCAAGGTCTCACAGCAGACAAGCGGCGGGGCCGGGGTTAGAACCCACGTCTTCTGACTCCCAAGCCCGTGCTCTTGCCACTAGACCATGCTGGAAAGGTTTTCTCCCAGGGGCTAGTTTTCGGCCCTGACCTTCACTTCTGTTTCTTGGCACTGTGGCCTCTCCTCCTCTTCCTCCTCCTCCAATCTGTCAATGAATCCCAGGACCGGATCTGAAAGGGCCGCCCCAGTCAGCGGGTACACCCGACCCCTGGTAGGCCACGCGCTCATCAACCCCTTCGGTCTGGGGAGATGCACATTGGGGGTGGACAGGATTGCGGGGTGCGGGATAGGATGAACGTGGAATTGTTATCAGATCCTACTCCACCAGGTTGAGGGGGCACTTCCCGAAGCTTGACGGAGGTAAATTCGAAACAAACGCTTCTTTGCTCAGATGGGAGGGACGCAGATGGAATTTGCTCCCACAGGAAGCTGGGCAGCCCCCAAAACAGGTTTTAGAGGGATTTGGATGGATTCATGGCTAAGGGGTACATGATGGGATACCAAGGGGCAGGTTAGAAATGTAGAGGGGAAAGTTAGGGATGCTGGCTGGCCTGCCCCTAACCATAAGGATGGACCGTTATGCGGTCCCCTTCGAGTAGCCCGGAGACGGAGTCCTGGGACGGATGAGCCGTGGGTTTGATTCAGTAGCGGCGTGGCTTTTGTTCTTAAGTAGGCCCAGAGAGGTAAGGTAGAGAAGTCCCTTAGGATGGGTAACACAGCAGGTCGGGGGCAGTACCCTCCTCCCCTTCCCCTCGCAAATCCACACTCCTCTTTCCTCGGCCATAATGAGTGTGGATTTTCTCTCTTTCACTTCCTAGGAGGCCCCTTGTGGGTGGAGGTCAGTGGCGATTGGTAAGGGATGAAGAATTATAGCCCAGCTCTCAGATGGGTCGATCTGGGCTACGTCTGACCCCGCGGGAGACGACTCATTACTTCGACCAGCTTCTCTGGACCTGTGATGGATCAGAGAATTAGAGCCCAGTCGGGCCACTGACCACCTACCCGCCGCCAAGTAATCTGGCTCAAGATTCAAGGATAATCGTAATCCTTCATCGGGAACGGTGTGACTTAGCGGGAGCACGGGACTGGGAGTCAGAAGACCTGGATTCTCGTCCCAGCTCTGCCACTGGCCTGCTGGGTGACTCTGGCCAAGTCCCTTAACGTCTTCGGGCCTCAGTTCTCTCGTCTGTAACGTGGGCGGAAGATAGCTGCTCTCCCTCCCTCTTAGACGTTTGCCTCGCGTTGGAGCCACCCAAGTTCTTGGCGCGTATTAAAAGCACCTAATAAATAACAGTATTTGAGCGCTCACTGCAGGCGGAACACCATCCTGGGCCCAATAAGAAGCAAAAAACCCAGTCCCTGTCCCCTCTAATGAGGGAGCCGCGATGACACAAATCGAAAAATACATACAACAGCCCAAGAGCAAGGAGCGTAGATACAGGTGATGAAATCGAAAGCAAGAAATTAAACAGGTAACCTAAACGGACCGTCAGTCCCGGCTACCCCACTTGTCTGCTACGTGACCTCGGGCAAGTCACTCCACTTCTCCGCGCGGCCTAGCGGGTGGAGCACGGGTCTGGGAGTCCGAAGGTCAAGGGTACTGATCCCAACCCTGCCACTTGTCTGCTGGGTGACCTCGGGCAAGTCGCTTCACTTCTCAGTTACCTCATCTGTGAAATGGGGATTGAGACCGTGAGCCCCACGTGGGACAGGGACCGTGTCCAACCCGATCTGCTGGTATCCACCCTAGTGCTTAGTTCAGTGCCTGGCACACATTAAGTGCTCAATACCACTGTCATTATTCTCTGTCTCTGTGCCTCCGTTACCTCATCCCCGAAGTGGGGATTAAGACGGTGAGCCCCATATGGGCCGTGGACCGTGTCCAACCCGATCACCCCAGCGCCCAATACCGTGCCTGGTACGTCGTAAGCACTAGAGAAGCAGCGTAGCTCAGTGGAAAGAGCCCGGGCTTGGGAGTCCGAGGTCGTGGGTTCGAATCCCGACTCTGCCGCTTGTCAGCTGTGGGACTGTGGGCAGGTCACTTCACTTCTCTGTGCCTCAGTTCCCTCATCTGGAAAATGGGGATGAAGACCGTGAGCCTCACGTGGGACAGCCTGATGACCCTGAATGTCCCCCAGCGCTTAGAACAGTGCTCTGCACATGGTGAGCGCTTAACACCAACCTTATCATTATTATTATCCTACCAAAACCACCTAAAAGACCCCAAACCCTTTTATGCCCATGAAGTCAGAAGTGGCCGACGGGGGTGACGTGACCAGAAAAGCGGGGGATTGGTCAAAGAGCAGGGGGAGCTCTTGCGATCCTTGCTCCCCCTCCCTCGGTTTACGGCCCAGCCGGGGGATTGAGGATCGCCACCCCTCCCTCCAGAAATCGGAATTTCCCCGTCCCTGACCGTGGCTTGAGGATGAAGGGCCGGAAGGCGAGGGGACGCGGCAGCGGAACGCTCTCTGCTGGCCGCTCGCCGCCACCGTCCCGGCCCTTCGGCTCCCAACCCCGGTTTCCGATCCGTCACCCTGCCGCCCCCGCCCCAAACCCTATTATTCTAGTTCGCAAGGTGGGGGATGCCGTGGGCTCTCTGCTCCTCCTTTCTGGGAGCAGCCGATCTTCCTTTGGCTTGCTCTCCAAGTCACGACGCGCGCTCTCCGCCATCTGGCCCCACCTTACCTATCTGCTCTCTTCAGCCTCACTTCCCCTGCTCGCTGGCTCCGTTCCTCTGAAGCCAGGCTTCTAGCTCGTGCCTCGCTCCGGACTCGCCCGCCTCCATCCCGCCCTCGCGCCGTTGCCCTGGCTTGGAGACGTCTCCCTTCCGACAACAGTCCGACCCCAGCCCTCCCCACGATCGGATCTCTGCGAAAACCCCACCTCCGACGACGACCCTTCCCCGCGCCTCGAGCCATCTCATCCCTTCAGCCAAATCCTTAGTTAAACGCAGAGCACTTGAAGCGGAGAAAGTCAGTATTCAACTGCTCCTGTCACCCAACTGCCACTTCAACCCTTCTGCTTCACCTAAGCATTTAAGAAAAATAATAATAATAATAATGATAATGATGATGGTATTTAAGTGCTTACTATGCGCCAGGCACTAGAACTCCCAATACCCGCGCCGCCGCCCCCCCGGCCGGGTCACACTCTAATAAATCGTATTTATTGAGAGCTTACTGTGGGCAGAGCGCTTAGTACAGTGCTCTGCCCATAGTAAGCGCTCAATAAATACGACTGAATGAATACTAAGCACCTGGGAGAGTACAACAGAGCTGTTAGACACATCCCCACCCCACAACGAATTTACAGTCTAGAAGGGGAAACCGACATTCATATAAATACACTCATATAAATATGATACTTATTAAGCACCCTCTGTGCGCTAAACACTGTTCTAAACACTGGAGTAGATACAAGTTGATCAGTTTGGACACAGTCAGTTTAAGTAGGAGGGAGTAGGATTTAATCCCCGTTTTACAGATGGGGCGACCGAAACTCAGAGAAGCTAAGTGACTCTCCCAAGGTCACACGGCAGACACGTGGCAGAGTCGGGATTAGAACCCAGCCCCTCCAACCCTGGGGCCCGTGATCATTCCACTGGGCTATGCTGCTCCTCTACATATCTTATAGTCTCTATTTCTTCCTCGAATCTGTAATTTCCTTTGACCCCCGCCCTTGAAGACAGGGATCTACCACCTCTATTATACTCTCCCAAGCGCTTAACACAGTGCTCCGCACACAGTCGGCGCTCGACAGATGCTACAGATGGAGTGACCTGTTGTTTGACGGTCTGTAATTCTCTCAGGCTCGCCACCGGCTGGCTGCCTCTCACCTTTCCAGTCTCTTCTTCCCTTACACCTACCTCAGTTTCACTCTTTTCAAACAAACCTCTTCACTGTTCCTCGCTCACGATCCTTCCCGTTGCCTCACTGTTCAAGTCTTTCCCTCCATCTAGGACTCCCTCCCCACTTCAATCGGCCAAACCACGCCCCTCCCCTCCTTAAAATGTATTTCCTCCAGGAGGCCTTCCCTGATTGATGCCTGCCACTTGCTTGATCGCACCACTCCATCGGTTATCTTTGCCCTCGTGGACTTATCTGTTTATTTGCTACTGATTTACTCCCTTGTGTCAATGGTTTAAACCTATTATTATCATGGTATTTATTAAACACTATGTGCCAACCACTGAACTATGCGCAGGGATAGATACGCTGGGGGCTCACAGTCTAGGTAGGAGGGAGAACTGGTAATGAATCCCCATTTTACAGAAGGGCCAACTGAGGCCTAGAGCTGATAATAATAATAATAATAATGTTGGTATTTGTTAAGCGCTGACTCCGTGCAGAGCACTGTCCTAAGCGTAATCGGGTTGTCCCGCGTGAGGCTCACAGTTAATCCCCATTTTACAGATGAGGTAACCGAGGCACAGAGAAGTGAAGTGACTTGCCCACAGTCACCCAGCGGCCAAGTGGCAGCGCCGGGATTCGAACCCATGACCTCTGCCTCCCAAGCCCGGGCTCCTTCCACTGAGCCACGCCGCTTTGCTAGGTGACTTGCCCAAGGTCACACAGCAGGCATGTGGCAGAGGCAGGAGTAAAACCCGGGTCCTCTGGCTTCCAGGCCCACGCTCTTTCCACTAGGTAGGCCGACGCTGCTCCTCTCACGCTCCTCTGCGGAATATGTCCGTGTATGCTTATCGTCTCCCCCATTATACTTTAAACCTCTCGAGGGTGTCTTCTCCTTGCATCTGATTCTCAGTCAGTCAATCGCATTTACTGAGTGCCTACTGTGTGCAGAGCACTGTACTACATTCCCCGCCCACAACGAGCTTAAAGGCTAGAGGGGGAACCCCCCAGCAGGCACCTGTCGACAGTAGAGACCGGGCACACGCCTACTGGTGGCATAACGGATAGAGCACGGGCCTGAGAGTCAGAAGGTCATGGGTTCTAATCCCCGCTCCGCCACGTCTGCTGCGTCATCTTGGGCAAGTCCCCTCACTTCTCTGGGCCTCGGTTCCCTCATGCGTAAAATGGGGATGGAGACCGTGAGCCCCGTGTGGGACAGGAACTGTGTCCAACCCGATTTGCTGGTATCCATCCCAGTGCTTAGTACAGTACCTGGCACGTAGTGAACGCTCAACAAATACCACAATTATTATTATCGTACCCCAGTGTGACGTCTGCTCTCTGAGGACCGCGCAGCCCACCTTCTTGTTTCTCCTCTCCCACGGCCCATCGCCCGGTGGGTCAAGGAGGCAGCGAAGCCCAGTCTCAGCCCACGTGGCGTCACGGCTGCAAACCAGGAGACAACTGAATGCAGACAGGCTGGTCCTGGCTGCTGCCACTCTAGAAGGGAACAGGATTTTTCCAGCAGCAGATTTGAATGGATCGTTCGACACCACCTGGCACCACAGATGGCAAACCCGCCCCCGAACCAGCACTCGAGCTTCACCGGCGGCACCAGTTTGGACTAGGCGGGATGGCTGCGGGGACAGGTTTTCGGACTCGGTGCGTTCGGGGTCCAGAGGGAAGCCCCGAAGAAGACGGCGCGACAGGTGAGGGAGGGAAGATGAACAGAACCAAGGCGGGGGGGTCCCGGGGGAAGAGAAAGCCGAGGGCGCATCTGGCAAGGGACGATGACCAGCGGTTCCTTCTCCCCGGGGATCGGGACGAGGAGGAAATAGACCTAAACTGCGGCGGGAAATGAGGAACCTAGATTAAACTGCAGGAGGGGGCCAAGTAACCGAGGGAAGCAGTGGAAAATCATTCTTCAGCTGCCTTTAAAAGTTCTGATCCGGCCCAGACGATTGAAACGTGGTCCCCGCTTCAAGGTGATGGCTGGGATGGGAGACTTCTCCCGTGCCCTTCCCGGCCTAAAGCCCTGGGGGTGCTGCTTCCTAAGTATGGGCGGTTGCTCCCCCCGGCACCGCCCCCACGGCGGTCTGTGCCAGACTCCCAGTCACCCCAGATCTTTGACAAGACCTGAAACTGGGTCTTTCTGATCCCCGAGCTCTTTGAAGCCTGTCCCGCCTCTCCCTGACCTCCTCCGCTGCATCGCCCCCCCGCCCGTATTTCCCCCCTACACTCACAATGAGAAGCTAGCACGTCCTGTACGGAGCAAGTCACCCTATCCCAGCCCCTGCCCTGGGGGAACTCCGGATGATACTGAGCAACAGAAATGGAAAAGGGTTCCTGGCACCACGGTCAAGAAGGTTGGTGAAGGGACCTGGAGGAGCAGAAAAGACCGGCATGGGGGCCGGCTCCATGGAGGCCGGGCCCCCCCCCCCGGCCCCCCGTGGTCCCCAGTGGTGTAAGAAGAGGCGTCTGTTATATTGTACTCCCCCAAGCACTTGGTTCAGTGCCCTGCACCCAGTAAGCGCTCGATAACTACCTCCGATTCGTAGTAACGGCATTTTTTGAACGAGCGTCCCCTGGGTGCAGCGCACTGTACCAAGTCTTGGGGAAAGTACGATAGAAGCCAGAGACACCATCCCTGCCCACAGTGAGCTGGCACTCTTAACGGGGGAGACGGACAGAAAAGTGCAGATGGGGTAATCGGAACACGTAACCGACGGTACCGCTGATTACACATATACACACGAGCCCAGAGGAGGGGCCAAAGTAAATCCACATTTGGTAGAGGCGGCCACCAGGCTTCTAATGACCTGAGAGATGGGAATTGGTCGGGGGTGTCTTGTTGGAGGTGGGATCGGAGAAGGGCTTTGAACGTGGGGAGACGCGCGGTCTGTCACATTTGGGGAGGGAGCTCCAGGCCCGGAGAACGGCAGGAAGGAGGGGATGGAGGGGACCGAGTCGGAAGAGTCGAGAGCGAGTTACAGCTAGGAGAGCTTGGGAGAGCCTTAGAGCCGACAGCGAGGAGTCTGCTCGACTTGGTGGGAAATGGGCAGCCGATGGAGGTTTCTGAGCTCCTGGCCTCCCTTTCCCCGGGGCTCCCACGAGACCCGAGAGCGGCCGCAGAGACCCCCCGCGTGGATGGGTTTCTCTGACCCGTTCTGGGCAGCCTGCCCGCCTTGCCAAAATCCAGGCCCCTTTCTGTCCCGGCACTCACGTGTGAAGAGTTGGCACTTCGGGGTTCAAGCTTCTACTACCGGCAGGCTGCCGTGGGTCGCGATCGCGGTTCTTCGGGACAGCTGGGGTGGGAGGGGTCGGGGACTTTTCCTCGTGGGGGAGGACGTGAGAAAGAGGGGGGAAAAAGGAGCATCCCCTCTAAGCCGGGAAGTGCCCTCCCAGGGTGCTTATAAAGAAAGCTCAAACCTTCCTCCCTCACCACTTCATCAGCTAAAGTTCTGCCCTCTCCTGTGTGGGTGGGCTCCCTGCCGTCCCAGAGGCGGCACCAGCGAGGAACCTCTAGCTCTGAAAGAGGCCAGTATTTATAGAACTTTTCTGATGCAGTGCCAAGTACCCAAGTCGAATTTTCTGTGAAGTCTGTCGGCTACTCAGACTGTCCTTTGCCTCAGAGGACAATAAAGAGGTAAATGGTTTTCGCCTTTGCCAGCTAAAGGCCCTGACAACACGGCAGCCGGGGAGGCCCCCAAGGCCGGAAGTCTACTCGACGGGCCAGAGCTCTCGGGGGGCGGAGAGGGGGCGGGCCGCCCGGCAGCCGATGGCCCGGCCACCTCCCAGCGGTGCCCCGGGAAGGCCGAGGAGCTACAGGAAGCACCGTGGCACCCGGAAGTTCTGGAGGCGCCGCAGGGAGGGCGAGAGGACACCTCTCACAGGGCCCCGGCCCTCGGGAGACAGGCCCAGGATCGACTGCGCTGGGTACAGACCACAAGAGCTGAACATGGCGGAGACTCCGCGGCCAGTAGGGAGCCTTCATCAGGATACAGTGACTCCAGCTGAGACACTGAGCGCTCACCGAATAAGCGAACCTGTCAGCCCCACCCCACCAGCACGCGGGTAGAGTCAGTTATTTATTCTGCCGTATTCGTTCTACTCCTTATCGGACTGCTCCCCTACCGCTCCCACCAGCTGTAAGTATTTCGTGGGCCTGTCCGTCCCACGAACGGAAGCTCCGTGCGGTTGGCCGCTTTGTTTTGCTTCTGATGTACTTACCCGAGGGCAGTGAACTGACGCTCGGTAAATACAACTCCCCAAATGACAAAGGGCAGACTGGGGCCAGAGTATCCGTGTGTTGGGCGTGCTTACGCTAGACTGAGCCCCGCTGTCTTTGGGGGCTCCACTCTCTGTGAAGCCCGCAGCTCTCTGAAAAGCGGGTCCCTCCTAGGTGGCAAATAAGCCTTCCCCAACCTCATCTCTGGCAGCTGCCTTGGGAATTCTCCTCCCAACCCCCGTCCGTTTGCTGCCCAATCTGTCCCAGCTGAAACATTGCCTGACCACGTTGGGGGCAGACTGAGGGTCCCGGGGGACTCAAGCCTTCCCCACTAAGTCTTTGTTGACAGCTCTTCCTTGCAAATCGTCAATCCAATGGGCGACAGCCACCCCCGAAGACCGACTGAGTGCTGGGTATTGTAGGGAAGGGGCTAGAAAATGGAAAAGGAGGCACAAGTGCCGTGATGCTATAAGCCCACTGTATGCCCTACACCTGAAATCCCATGCACGGTTTCGGTTGCCGCGTCTCAGCAGGGTTGTTAGAGCTGGAGCAGAGAGGCAGCGTCGGGCCATTCCCTGATTCGTTTCCACCCTCCCAAGTCGCGTCAATCCAACAACCACTCTTGGTCCTGAGCCCCCAAGTCTCACCTCTCATCTACCCCGCCCTACTCCTGCTCTATTTCTCGGTCATTTGTATTCACTCGCCTCCTCCCTTGTATTGCAAGCTCCCTAAAGGCAGGGACCGGCTTCCTTTTGTCCTACTCTCCCGGAAGGCTACGCACAATGCCCTGCACGCAATCAGCACCCCAGAGGCACGATGGGGTACGAATGAGTTGGCGGTCGAGGAGATGGAGAACCTTCTATACGAGGTCAGACTGAGAGGGTTAGAACTCCACCGCCCGGAAAGACTCGAGAGGAGAGGAGATGAAATCCTGAAGGGGGTGGACGGGGTAAACACGGGAGGGGTCCTCAATGAAGCTTTGAGGATGGTAGGTTCCAAAAAAAATTCACTTCTTGAGCCGGTGGTGGGGGCGGGGTGAGCGTAAGGAATTAATTCCCGTGGGATGTTGGGCGGCCACAAACACCAGCAAGTTCATGAATGATCTGGATAGATCCTCGGACCAGTAGTTCCCATAGGGTTGTTAGAGAGGAATTCAAGGCCACGAGGATGGCTTGTCCGGGAGGGCAGCCGGCGCCCGCCTTCTCCGAGAGTCCCCGTGTTGTTGCCAGAGGTCAGGTCCTGGGCTGGATGGACCGTGAGTCGGATCCACGGTAGCACCGCACATCATCTGTTTCTGGGCTTCCAACCCCCGAGGCTTTTCCTCAGAGAACCCTGTTGGCGTGGTTCTAAGCTGGAGTTTTTAAAAGGCCGGCGGAGGGTGGTGATTCTTCTGTCCGTCGTCGTCAAATGAGACGGCCGCACCCAGCCCTTGGCGTTTGGCCCCGGCGCGTCGGGGAGTGGGCACGGGCCCCACAGTCGGTAAACCTGACCTCTTGGGCCACCAACTTGCTGCGCTTTCCCGGCCTGAGCCACTTCTCCATCTAAAAAAAAAACCAGGGACGACCCCACACGTAGCTCCCTGCCGGCTGATGGGGTAGGGTCGGGATGCCAAATAAAGCCGATAGGCCGGACTTCAACCTTTTGGCAAGAGAAAGGCAAAACAGATCGAAGGCACGGCTATGTAAGCCTCAAAAGCTCCCTGGCTCGCTTCGGAGCTCAGAAAGGCACAGTGATTTGCTGGGAATTTGGGGGCCCAGACATCCTCGGCCCCCGTGGGGCACTTCCAGCAGAGATGCAAACAGAAAACTCTGGAAATCCGGACGGGTAATGCCTGTTATCCAGGCTGGATTCCCTTTCACTTGGCGGCGGGCCCAGATTACGGGGGGAAATCAAAGTTGAAAGTCTTGCAAACGGCCAGCCTCACGCTGCTAGACTTAACACGTCCTGCTGGGCCCGGGCAGCTTTCTCCCCCGGCACGGACACGTGGCACCAAGGAATCGGTAGCTGGACCGCGGTGCCAGATAAGGTGGGGCGGCTGCCATCTCGTAGGTGGCGAGACTGCTTAGGAAATCCCTTTTCTCTGAGCCCTTTGGCCCCAAGGGTTGTCCGGCACCCAGGAAGGAAGGAGAGAGCTTGAACCCACCAGCAGTTGAGCCCACGGATGGAAACGAGGCCCACAGCTTAGCAGGCTGATGGAAGGGCCGTGAAAGAGAGAAACATGACGACGGGGTAGCTGAGAATGCTACTGTCCTAGGAATCAGTCGGACAGCGCTCTCCAGCACCTCGGGGTCTGCCAGGTCACAGTCCCAGCCCCTTGGGGCTCCCAGAAGCACGGGGAAGAGAAAGCGGCCCAGAGGCACCCCTGTCCGGTTCCAACACAGACGTGCACCAAGACGGACGCCTGGGACAGAGGAGGAATGTCCAAAATTGTGCTTCGGGGGATTGTTTTAAGGATCGCTTCCCCCAAACCCTTAATTCCCACAGGGTGTGGATGCGCTTCAGCACATCACTGAAATCTTCACCAGCCCGGCAGCCGCGCCACGGGTCCGGACCCGTTCACGGGCAGAACAGCGGGCCTCAAATCCGTTCCCCACAGAGCTCCCCATTTCGATCGGAGGCCTTAGTCAGGGGGTGGCAGCCCGACCGCTTGGGCGGACGACCCGAAATGGTTTCCCCCGCCCCGTCCAACTGCCGTAAAGATGACGGAGGGGCAGGGCTCGGCAGGGAGGGGCAGTGGCTCACTGGGCTCAAGCAGCGGCAAGGTCAGCGGGTCCAAGGTTGAAGACACAGCAAAAGGTCACAACGTAGATTTATTCCCCACATGTTACATTCTTCACCAAAAGTCCAAACCGGGAAGTTAAAAAACAAAAACAAAAACATTTTGAGCAATGGATTTCAGATTCCCTAGAATACAACACGAAGCGGCTCTGGAAAGGGCCAGGGAGTGAACTTTTGCCAGCTCTCTAGCTACGGAGCCTTTCCCAGGATTCCCTTGCTCGGCGACAACTTCCCACATTACGGCATTTATGACTCACCCGGCCCCTCCTTTCCCCCCCTTTTTTTCCCCCCACTCAACTCTTCCCGTGTCCAGCTAGAGCTGGGGGCTTGGGAGGGGGGGGGGGGGGGGAAGGAAGGGCAATCCCCTGCCTTTCGTAATGCTACATCTCGACCGGTCCAGTGGCCGGCTCCCACCTACAACCCGCGCGGTGGGACCGGGTGCCCCCCGCTAGCCCTCCCATCCGGAGAAGGGGGAAAGAGATGGAAATCTGCAGTCCCTCCTCCTGGGCAGAAGCCCAGGTCTTCACCCGCCAATGGAGGAGACAGAAGGATGAGACAGACGCTTGGGAGGCGGGGAGGGAGACCTAGCCCTCTCCCCTCCCCTGCCCTGGGTGGGCCGCTGGCAGACACCACGAATCTTTAGCTGGGTGACTGCGCAGTCGCCAGCAAAGGGGCACATATCCAAAACGGTTGGTTTGGAAGTCACAGAAAATGGTCTCATGAGATACTCCCCACGCTCCCCTCCCGGAAAGGCTCACACGGACAAAAGCTTCTAGAACTGCTCAAAACTGAGGAAAAAAAGGAAAAAAAAAAATCTCCCAATGGTCCCGACCAACACACTTGCCCCCCGACGCTGGGCGATGGCGGTGCTTGACGGCGAGCGGGGGGGGGGCCTTCAGCCAGAGTAACGCCTGGGGAGACGCTGAGCCACCCGAGAGGATGGGCGCGTTTAAGGAACCGACTTCTAACTGGGACGGGAAACAAACTTGGAGGAAAAAAAATAGCCAGGCCAGAAGAGGAGCCAGGCCACACCCTGCCGAGCCTCAGGTCCCCGAGGCCGTGGCTTCTGGATGAGAAGATGGCAGAGACAAAACTCTTTAAGCTCCCGGGAAGGGGGCTGGGGACCTAGAGCCTTGGGGAAAACAGTGAGGTGATGGATCTTTCTGAGAGCAGGAAAGGGAGCAGATGCTGGTTTGTGCTTAAAGCTGGCTCTTCTTCTAGGAGGGACTGGTGACTGCGGGGGAGGGGGGTGGTTGGGGGGGGGGGCGTGGGCAGAAGGGGCGGGAGGGAGGCAATGAAGGGAGGGGGGGGGGGGAACAAAGAGATGGGAGGGAGAAAGGGACGGAGGAAAAGGAGGGGGCAAGTAAGGATCCGTCTTCACATGCAGGTCCAACTTTTGTTTCTTTTCTCTCATAGACGTTCCAACGGGAAAAATGGCAAATCACATGGATTGCAGTCGGTAGAGCGAAGGACTCAAGGGTCCCTAGTTCTCCTGTAGAGAAAGATTGTAGATGCAATTGGAATAAAAAAACCAACGACTCACCAAGAAGAGATGCCATCTCCTTCCTCTCCGAGTCACACCCGGGGAGAGGGAATCACCCGCCTTCTACCTGCTGCTCGTGTCTTTCTCCCCACTTCCTGGAACTCCTCTCCCCTTCCTCTCACCACCCCCAACTTTCTCCTCCCCTCCTGCAAAGCCTCCTGAAAGTCCACCTCCTCGAGGAAGCCCTCTCCGATGAATCCCTCAACTCCTCAGTCATGCCACCCGCTCGGCCACCTTCGGCCCTCGTAGATTGATCTGTTTCTCGGGCGTCGATTTAGTCCCTCGGGTCTCTTGTTTCTGTCTCTTCTCTCCCCTGAACCGCTGAACGTCGGAGGGTTTGTGTCTGGCGCTTCCCCCATTGCACTGGGAGATCCTTGAGGCCAGGGATCGGGGCTTTTACTTCCGACGGTTCCGCCAGCACCTAGCACGGAGCCACGCAACCTGGGGCGGGGGGGCACTCGGCACGCTGCCCCGGCGACGTTTGACTGCCCAGTCCGTACTGGAGATGTCGATGCCGCGATTAAGGAGTTTTCTCCTCCACGGTCGCCCCAGACCGGTTCTCATCAGGAAAACACTCGGACTTTTTATCACAGCACCCGGAGCCTTTCACACGGTGGGGATCGTCGGGGCTCACCTACCTGTCGGAACCGCTCCCTAGCAATAGCCCCGGAGGTGCTTCATCCATCAGTCCTACAATACGCCGCCCAGGGTGCCGGACTGCCATTCACGCGCCCTTCCCCGTACACAGGAAGGCAGTGGCTCCCACCTGCCCGGTTCCAGCTGCTCAGCTCTTCGGGGCAGAGCCCGTGGACCCTGGGTCCTTACATATCTTTCGGTGACGCTGCCTGACAGATCCGCTCGCGTCCCGCTTCCCCCCGCCCGATTCTTTCCACCCCTGGGCGGAGAAGGGTCCGAGTGGCCCTCTCCGCCATCCGACCCTTGGATCCCCTTCCTCTACATCACCACCACAACCAGGTCGCCACCCTGCCACTGGCCCTAAGAATGCACCCTTCCCGAATGCCACGTCGCCCCTGGGGGCCCTGATCACCTGGCAGCTGCCAGCAGAGGAAAGGCCCGGGGAGGGCAGGGCCTGATTCCAACTTGGCATAAAGCCAGGCTCAAGAACTAGAGGCTGTTTAAAACCGGGATAAACCTAGAACGGGAGAACACAGCAGCTCGTGGACCCGAGGCAATCAAATCCAAAGGATGGGCGTCGGGGCTGGGGATGGTGAAAGCTAACAGGATGCTTTGGTACGTGAAGAGGAAATCACTCGAAAGGATCCTGGGCCTGACAGACTCGGCCAGGGGCATTTGGCTCCCGGCTCAGAACCGCTCTGGGGCTGAGTTTTGCCCAGAAAACTCACTAATCCGGAACAGGCCCAGCCCTGACCCTTCCTTCATTAAGTGGTTGTTACCTGAATTATGAACAACAACAAAAGGTCCCTCATTTCCTATCCAACAGCGCCTTAAGACTCTCAGATCGTAAGTGACACCAGCCCGGTCCGGCCCCCCCAGTCCTCGCTGCGTTATTCCAAGGGGCTTGCCCAACCGCTCCGTGCCTAGTTAAAAACCTGACGCCGCTACCGGGTCGGACCTGAGACCCGTCCAGCCGAGGACCCTGTCTCCGGGACGCTTGGAGGGGTCGCCCTCTCGGCTAGGGATGGACCACCCTTAACTTGCCCCTCTAGTGACTTATCGTGGCCCACTCCTCCACGAATCTCTTCAAACCGCCCTGGAACCAAGAACCTGTTTTCTGCTGCCTCCTAGACAGATAGAAAATTAGGGGCCCGGTCTCAGTCGGAGACCTTACAGGAAGAGGAAGGCTCTGAAGTCCAGGTTCCAAAGCGCAGTGGACTGAGCCCACCTGACACAGTCATAATAATAACGATAACTGTGGCATTTGGTACTTACTAAATGCCAAGCACTGTACTAAAGCGCTGAGAAAGACACAGGATAGAGGATACATACAGGATACAGGATAAGTACACCCCACTTGGGGGCTCACAAAATACACGGGAGGGAGAACGGGTATTGAGTTCCCATTTTGCAGATGAGGGAACTGCGGCACAGAAAGGTTAAGTGACTTGTCCAAGGTCACACAGCAGGCGAGGGATGGAGTCGGGACCAGAACCCAGGCCCTCCGATCCCCCGGTCTGGGCTCTCTGCACTAGGCCGCGCTGCTTCCCAAAGCACTTCCTCACATAGGATTGCCGCCTTTTCCTCCCACCATCCCTTTGAAATAGAGAGGAAAGACACTACTTGCATTTTACAGATTGGGGGAGGGGAGGAGATGGGATTGGGGCGGGGGAGCCCAGAAGCCCAGAGGGGTCGACAGAGCAGCCTAAAGTCACCCAGCAGGTCAGCGATGGAGCCCAGCCCCTCCACCTGCCAGCTCTGGCAGTCTCCACTTGGACCACGCCAATTTCCTAGGATCCCGTTTCTTTTCGAGTGGACGGCTGGCGCTGAGAACTCACCTGCTCTCTCTCTCTCTCTCTTATTCCTGTTGGTCGTCATTGCTGGCACTGGGGGTCCGACTTCTGATCTGGCTTCTTAGCTGTTCTATTAACTCTGGGTTCTGCTGCTGCATCTGCTGAGCAAACTGCTGGCCTCTGGGGAGAGACGCCGGAGAGGGAGAGGGAATCGGTGAGGAATTCGTGTTTCCGAGGGGAATCTGGTATCCGGTCCTGAATCCGGGGGACCCACCTCGTGGTATAGCCTTATTTTGGGATGATATCTCTTCCCTTCCAGGTCACCTCCCCCAGGAGGTCTTCCCCGAGTGACGCATCCCATCCCCCACCCCGCAACATTCAGGGATTTTTCTGCTGGCTGTTCATCATTTTTTTCCCTTGGATCTATTGTGTCGCTTCTCTACCTCTGACTACAGTAGCCTGGACAGTTGTCTACCGCCTCCCTCCCCGCTAGGCTGTAACGTCCTCGAGGGTAGGGCCCATGATGCACGTCCTCCCTCTGCGCCCGAGTGGCCGGGACAGTACTCAGGAGGCGGTGGGCACCCAGGACAGAGCTCGGCAGACAGCGGCAGGCACCCGGGATGGTCTTGTGGGACTGAGAGTGTCTCCCCTTCGAGACCGTAAGCTCGCTGTGGGCATGGAATGTGTCGGTCTATTGTTATACTGTACTCTCCCAAGTACTTAGTACAGGGCTCTGCGCACGGTAAAGCGCTCAATAAACACAACTGAACGAATGGATGGATGTACGGGGTTGCTGCAGGGACAGGGCACGGCATCCAGCCTTTCCTGAAAACGTCCACCTGCTTTCGTGCGGTGATGGTGGAGTGGTGCCAAGCCCCTCCGGATGACCTGAAGCGGAGGGAAGTGACCAACGCCCCACGTTCGCGACTTTCGGCTTGGCTGACCCCGAGAGGCAGGGAGAGTTGAACTCGGAATCCAACCACTGCACTTGCCCTCATTCCGCCTGAGGCGCCGCGACGGGTTTCTCCCAACCCGGAGCAGGGACTCTGATCCAGTCTGGCCCCCGACGTTTCAGAGGGCTCTCTCCCCTCCCAGCCTCTCTCTCCCACACTCCCGCACCCCAACCCGACCGGTCTACTTACGCTTGGATGAGGCTGGCCAGGTCGTTTGGGGAAGCGTTGGCTCCAGCGGCTCCCATGGGATTGTGCCCACCGGAGATCATCCCCGACATGCTGTGAACAGAGGACGTATTACTCCCAGGCGGGCTGGACTCATTTCTCCCCCGTCTCAGACGCCGCGGTCTGCTGGCACTCCGGACTAACCCGCCTCCCCGGGTTCACGTATTTCTTTTATTTTATACACACATAGCTTCCCGCGGCCGCCTGGAGGATTCCTTTCACCATCATGAAGAGCCCTCCCCCAGCCCATTGGCCATTCACAACGCCGTCCAGGAACTGTGTCCAATCTTTCAGTGAACCGCTCTTAACTTGAAGACATTTCACCCCCAGAGTACGAGCCGCCCGATAAGGATGGAGAAGGAGAGTTGGGGGCAGTTCGGCGGTGCACCCTTGGCCATGGGGATGGGAGCCCAAAAGGACCACCGTCCCGTAGTGCCCCCAAGAGCTGCTATCAGAGCCCCAACACTGGGCTGGATGAAAAAGAAAAGCAAGGCTGAGAAGATTCCAACTTACAGCTGTTGTACTTGAGGGTTGTTCATTAAGTTAGATGCCTGTTTAAGCAAAGACAGAAACACCTTGGTTAGGTACAATCCTCTAGACTGTAAGCTCGTCGTGGGCAGGGAGTGTGTCTGTTTATTGTTATACTGCACTCTCCCAAGCGCTTAGTACAGGGCTCTGCACCCGGTAAGCGCTCAATAAATACGGCCGACTGACTGACAGGAGGGAGCCGGCCTCAACAGAGCAGATCTACCCACGGGGAAGCAGCGTGACCTAGTGGAAAGAGTCCGGGCCTGGGAGACAGAGGGCCTGGCTTTGCCACTTGTCTGCTGTGTGACCTTAAGCAAGTCCCTTCACTTCCCTGGGCCTCAGTTACCTCATCCGTGACACTGGGATCAAGACTGTGAGCCCTATGCGGGACACGGACTGTGTCCACCCTGACTAGCTTGTATCTACCCTAGTGCTTAATACAGTGCCTGGCTCCTAGTAAGCGCCTGAAATACCATAAAAAAGAAAAAAGGGAAAGGAATTTCCTGGCCCAACTCCGTTTCGGGGAAGCCCATTCGAACGTTAACGGGGGATGGCACCGGGCAGACGGGATGGGAGGCCCGCTTATAATCCGCGGTCTCGTCTCAAAGCCCGGACTGACGTCAGTACGTCAGCCTCTGATCCTCCCCGTGCTGATCCTCACGGCGGGAGGCAGGGGAGAGACACCGTTCACCGCGGTCCCCGCAGCCCAGGCTGACGGGCGGGGGGGAGATGACGGGAACAGCGCGGCAACCCCAGCGCCCCCTCCCCAAGGCAAAATTACCATTAAAGGGACTCACAGTAAACCTTTCTAACTTTACTTGGCCAATATGCAAGGCATCATAAGACTAGCGCCTAAGCTATTAAGAGAAACAAAGACTCTGTACAACCCTAAAAGGCTTGCCCCAACGGGGAAGGCTGACCCGGAGTTTGGGCTCAGGGAGTAATAATAATGTATGACACTTATTTTCCCAGAACACTTTCACATCAGTGATCTCATTTTATTCTCCCAACTTGTCGGAGGGGCAGGGGTCAAATACCCCTCTTTACAGACGAGGAAAATGAGGCCCAGACTGCCCTGAGGTCTTAAGAGGAGGCCAGCCGCAGTGCTGGGACGAATAATAATAATAATGAATGTGGTATTTATGAAGTCCTTACTGTGTGCCAGGCACTGTACTGGGCGCTACTGCTGCTGACCCTTGTTCCCGCTGTCTTTCTAAGGGAAGGGTCTTCAGATACCCCCGGCTTTCTCCTGTCTGCTATTCAACCCAGTGCGATCGGAAAAAGGACTCAACTTCCCCGCCTGGGCCCTGGTCGATTTACCCACGCCAACAGGACCAAGTACGTGGAGAACATTACCATACTCATGAAGCCAGGGTTATTCAGCAAGCCGGCTAAGTCGAAGCCTCCGGTGCCTCCCGTCTGCAAAGATCAGACACAGATTTCATCACGGGACAGTTGGAAATGGAGCTGTGGCTTGATATAGGTCAGGGCCGGGCCCGTTTTGATATTGAAAAGGCATGCAGCTCGAAAAACGGAACACGGTTTTGTCTATCCATCCCAGCTCGCCAGGAGGTGGCTTTTCAAATGAACAGTTGAATTTCCCCGGCTGTCCCAAAAAGGTGCTTTGAACCGCTGGCCCAAATCCCCAGTCTCCTTGTAACTGGAAAAACTCAGGAGTCACGAGACAGAGTGGATGGCTTTGGAAACCTCCCCGCTTTGACAGAGTTTGGGAGTCTCTGGCTTCTGGTCCCCTTTCCTCTCTCCCGACCCCATTCAAATTAAACCAGTTAGGCTGTTAAAGGACTTACAGGACTAGGTATCTCTTTCATCTTCTGCTCGGCAATTTTTAGGTTGGATTTGTACGTTTCGTTGTCCGGATCCAACTCCAGGGCTTTTTTATAATAAACTACAGCTTCTGTGTGCTTGTTTAAACTTGAAAGAGCTAAACTGGAAGGCAGGTAGGAGGATGGGGAAAGACACAGAGGGAGGGTGGGCAGGCGACACGAGAAACAACAACATAATAAAGACCTCTGAAGGGAGATGGGCATCCCAGCATCCGAAGACACGGAGCCAAGAATGAATATTTACGCTCGCTGCCTCATTCGGTCAGTACCTATTGAGCGCTTACTGCATACAGAGCACCGTATGAAGCTCTTGCCTGTTAGCTTCTAAACCCCTTGAGGGCGGAGACCCTGACTCTCCCATTTCTAAGAACGTTCCCAAGCACCCAGTAGAGCGCTCCGTACCGTAGGCTCTGTGCACGGCAGACGGTCGGTCGATCCTGTCGCCACTGAAAACAGTTGCCCTTCAGCCAGTTGAGGCCTGTCGGGAACCAAACCCCAAGGACTCCCACCTCCGCCCCGCTCGGATTCTCCGCCCCAAGCGTGACCCAGCCCACCTCCCCGGTGCCCGGGACCTACCCCATTCGGCCATAGGCTTTGCTGTAGTTTGGATCGATGCTTATGGCTCTTTCGCAGTCCCTCACGGCGCCAGCGTAGTTCCCCAGCTTGCTGTAGGCTGCAGCTCTGAGGAGGAAATGGACACACCCAGGGCGGGGGCAGAGAGAGAAGAGAGGGTTTAAGGGGCTGAAAGAGAGCCGGGCTGGCAGACGGGGCTCATCCGCCGAGAGCAGGGCAGGATGGAGCCCCCACCGTCCTTTCCTCTGCCACAGCAACCTGGTGCAATCTGGCACTCGTGGTTGGGTGGCATTCATTCACTCAACAGTACTTATTGAGCGCTTACTATGTGCAGAGCACTGTACTAAGCGCTTGGAATGGACAAGTCAGCAAAAGATAGAGACGACAGCGTGGCCTCGTGGAAAGAGCCCGGGCCTGGGAGTCAGAGGACCTGGGTTCCAGTCCTGGCTCCACCATTTGTCTGCTTGGGCAAGTCCCTTCCCTTCTCTAGGCCTCAGTTACCTCATCTGTGAAATGGGGATTAAGACTGTGAGCCCCACGTGGGACAGGGGCTGTGTCCAACCTAGCTAGCTTGTATCTACCCCAGTGGTCACTACAGTGCCTGGCACATAGTAAGCGCTTAACAGATACCATTTAAAAAAAAAAAAAAAAGAATAAAAAAAAAGCCATCATCACTGCTGCTCCCGGGCTCCGTGGCACTGTCCAGAGTTCCCTCTGGCACCGCCCTCCACCCCACTGGAAATTGGGGTGGTCAAAAAAGAGGAGGGCAGGTGGTGGGAGCCCAATCCAGGAGAAGCAGCCCAGAAGACTACAGGCGAGGTGACAAACCCAGGATGGCCTATGAGCCTAAGGGACCAGTGTCTAGTAATAATAACAATAATAATTAAAAATAGTATTTCGGTAGCTCGCTTGTGTGCCAAGCACCGTACTAAGTGCTGAGGTAGATATAAGTTCATCAGGTTGGACTCCCGTCCCTGTCCCACCGGAGGTTCGCAGTCTAAGGAGGAGGGAAGATATCTATACTCTTGAGGATGAGCCTCTTATATTGTTTTATATTTGTTAAGGGTTTACTGTGGGCCAGGTACTGTATTAAGCACTGGCGCAGATACAAGATCATCTGATTGGACACAGTCCATGACCCACATGGGGCTCACAATCTTAATCCCTGTTTAACAGCTGAGGGAACTGAAGCACGGAGAAGAGGAGTGACTTGCCCAAGGTCGCACAGCAGACCAGCGGCAGAGCCGGGATTAGAACCCAGGTCCTCTGACCCTCAGGCCCAGGCCCTTTCCACCAGGCCACACAGCTTCCCCCTCTGGTTATTGCTTAGCGCGTGAGCCACCCTTTAAGAAAGCTGCACATTGCTAATAGGTGTTCTGACCAATTTATTCATTTCCTAATACCGGGGAATGAAACTGGCGAATCGGTATCTCCCTATTCATTTCTTGTTAGGCAGGGCTCCCAAGGGAGCGGGAAGAGGGGCACAAGACTTGAAGAAGAAAAGCAGGAAGGGAGATTGAGAATTAGACACACCAAGACTTGAAGAAGAAAAGCAGGAAGGGAGATTGAAAACTAGACACAAATGGATGGAGAGTGCATTGCGCAGAAATGGGAAGAGAGAGGCTGAAAGAGAAAGAAAGGAGAGAGTCAAGGACCCTAAACCACCCCTTTCATCATGATGAACACCGGTTAGGCTGAATTACCAGAGACACCAAAGCTGAAACCCTCACAAGGTTTTTCAATTTCGTGTTAAAAGACACTATTTCCCTGCAGGCGCAAGGGTTAACCCAAAGCCTCCCCTTCCCCATCCCCCTCACGTCCACCCCCAGCCTCATCAAGGCACATCCCTCCCCACCTCACACACAGACTCATGCAAAGAGCAGCAGAGCAGTGACAAATTCATGGCCAAACGAGCTCCGTTCTGTGCTCTCAGTGGCCACAAACTGGATCATTTCCCCCAGAGGACCGACACGGGCTTGCACACAACACACCTCACCCCCCAGACAGGGAGATAAAAGTCGGAAAAAACCGTGTCAATTACCTGTTGCAAAAATACACGGCGTTGGCTGGATTTAATTCGATTGCTTTTGCATAAAAAGAGACAGCCGCTTCAAAGTTTTCTACTTTCATCTGTTCATTTCCTACGAGATACAAAAATTTTGAAATGCTTTAAAAAGCGAGAAAAGTGTGTCACGATGTAATCCATGACAGAGATGTGAATATTTTAAGTCAGGGTGGTCTCAGCCACAGCCGCCTCCTGACGTGAAGCCCCTCCCATCCCCACTCACCACTTGCCACTCAGCCAGTCTCCCAGTGCCCAAACAATCTCCCCCAAGGTGGCCAACCTACGTTCAGAATGGGACGGGGCTGGGCCGGCTAGAAGAAAGGTGAACTAGGGAAGGGGAAGCCCCCCTTATCCTCAGCTCCCCCTCCCCTCCGCGTCGCCCCGACTCGCTCCCTTTGCTCTATCCCCCTCTCCCCGCCCCACAGCATTTGTGTATCTATGTACGTATCTATAATTCTATTTCTATTAAATGCCTGTTTACTTGTTCTGATGTGTATGTATCTATAATTCTATTTATTTATATTGATGCCTATTTGTTTGGATGTCTGTCTCCCCCCTTCTAGACTGGAGGTCCGGTGTGGGCAGGGATTGTCTCTATTGCTGAATTGTACTTTCCAAGCCCTTAGTACACAGTAAGCGCTCAATAAATACAATTGAATGAATGAGGGAATGTTCAGCAAGTATCTACATCTCTTTCCCATTCCCCGGCTTGGAGCAGAAGTGGGCTCAGGGGACCAGAGAAGGAGCTCAGCTTTGGTGGGAGCCAATGCACAAGAGCCAGGAGGCTACCCGCAGCCTATGGACCCGTTCGTGCCCCCCGAATCTTTTAAATCTTTGATTTTCGTGGCACTGGACTCGGTGCCTGAGCAGCCCTATTTAGAAATGCCCCACTCGCCCTGAATGACAAAGGGAACCAAAAAAGGTTTTCCGAAAAATCGCCTGCCTCACCGGGCTCACCAAGTGGGACCACGACGAGTGAGCGGAATGTTACACACGTGTGCGATTCACCTTCGCACCTTCGTCTCCCTCCCACCCCGTCAACCCCCCCCCCACTCATCTCCTTGACCACTGGCACCTAAAACATCAGTCCATCTCCAGGCCTCTTCCAGCTGGAGGGTGTGAGGCGAGGGAAATGGGAAACTCCTTTGAGGGGAACCAACCCCATTCACGATTACCTTCAGTCTTGAGCCTCTCGGCTTCGGCTGTGTCTTCGTCAGACGGGGGGGAAGACTGGGAGTTCAAGGGGATGTAGGGCAGCTCCTACCATCAGCAGAAAGAGAAAGCAAGAGGTTTTACCTGACAGGCCGATAGTCCCGTTCCACGGGATCCACGCCGGTCCCCTGTCCCCCAGGGGGAGGGGCAAGGAGACCAGAACTAAGAGCCCCGGGGAGTTTGCCAGTTGCCATAAGTGCCGAACATCAATCGCACTCTAACCCCGATTGTGAGGGCGGGTGTCCAGGAGGGCGACCATCACCCGTTTTCTCTGAGCGTTCAATACCGCAGCTCGAGACAGAGTCCTAGGACCACGAGTTTGACCCAGGAAAGTACATGCTTATGATCTGATGGTAGACCGAGACAGACAGAGAGGCAGGCAGACAGACACAGAGACAGAGACACAAAGACAGAGGGAAGAGATGATTGAACAGTTTGGACATTGATGGCTTACTAGAGGGAAAAATTACAGTCTGATGCTCCTTTCAGGTCTCCATTTAAGAAGTCTACAGCTAAGGGTGTCCTCACCTTTCCTGCAGCTGCGGCAAATATTTCAGGGAGGGTCTGGGTTATAGCCAGCTCTTTGTTTTCCACCGTCACCCCAAAGGCTGTCTCCAGGCACTGAATTGCCACTGGGAAAAAAAGGAAGAGTGAAATGAATTCCTTCCAGGCCTCCTTGCAGGCTGAAGTTAAGTCAGCTTCCCCTGGGCAGAAAGCTTAGAGAAGGTCGCTACGAGTCTGTTCCCCGCCAGAACTAGACTCCTAGGCGAGAAGTCAGCAAGCAGCCTGGCCTGAGGACCGCGGGGGAAAAACCGGCCCCGCCTGCACCCCTCACCTCCCTCTCCTTCAACCCTCTTACAGGCTCAACGGGCAAGGGCCTCTGATTCATCAGACAGGGCAAATGGGGCAGGGAGGCAGACGAGTCAATCTGTGAGACTTCCTTAACCGTTGGTCGGTCAGGCACAAACGCAGAGGCTACCAGGTTGCCCCGGTTTCAAGGGTGTGATTTCTTGGGCCAGCTGTTTTCTCTAGTCTTCGTTTAGGACGCCGTCACTCAAGCGAGAGACAAACAAATGGCTGGGGGGAGAGGGGGTGCGCTTGGGTGTGTGAGAGAGATAGCGAGAGAAAGCGGGGCGGGGGGGGGGGGGGGGGAGAGTGGCAGAGGGAGAGAGGAGAGACTGAGCTTGCCGTCTCTGGAGGTTCCGCTGTCTGTGAAGCCTGCAGCTGCCTGAAACGTGGGCCCTTACTGGATGGCAAACCAACCTTCCTGAACTTCACCTCTGGCAGCTGCCTGCCGAACCTGAGGACTGGGAGGGGGGGAACAAATGCCGACGGTCGGGGAGCCCACACCGAGGACGACTGCAAGAAATCCATCAAATCGGGGACTAGAACCAAGGCCGGGCTCTGTCCTGCAAGACCGCTCCAAACAAAGTGTCGGGAAGGCCCCTTCGCCTAACGGTCCCCGAGGGAGACAGGAGAGAGTGGATGACAACGAGCCGCGCCCGCTGATGGAAGGAGGCAGCATGGGCTAGCAGAAAGAGCCCAGATCTGGGAGTCAGGAGACCCGAGTTCTAGTCCTGACTCCCGTTACTGGCCTGCTGTGGGGCCTCAGCCGTGGCACTGCACTGCTCCACGCTTCCGTTTCCTCTTCTGTATAATGGGCAGATGGCCACCTGCCTATAGATCAATGGAGTGAGAGCGCTTTGAGAGCATAGGGGCCCCACAAGTTCAAGGCAAAAACAAAACAGGAACCACTCTGCCAGTCCGGAGCTGGACCCCCAAGACCGAGCAAGTCAGATAGAGCCACGACTCCTTAAGGGCCCCACGATTCTGTTTTCGGGGGAGTTAGAGGAATTATACCGAAACCACCGTGCTGAGACTGGGCCCGGGAGCCTTGAGCGGCCGGTATGGTTCCGGGCCAAAGCTGGGAAGGGTCGGAGACGACGTTCAACCCGACAACATTGGTTTGCTTTTTGCATCCTCCCTTGTGGGCAGAGGTGGCTGCCGGGGCAAATGCAGAAGGAGAGGCAGGAAAGCAAAGGCTTGTGCCAACGTGGCTGCCTTCTTCCTTTTTTCCCTGGGGCCAAGCCTCTGAAGGCTAGGATTCTGTGTGCCTGGGTGCCAAGAGCTGTAAAATATGTGAACTCAAAGACCTCGGCTGGATTTCTGAACTGCCCTGCACACCCACGGCATTGTAAAAAGACGCTATCTCGCTAAAATGGCAGCAGGCGGCAACGTGGCCTCACGGAAAGAGGACGAGGTCCGGGAATCAGAGGACGTGGGTTCTAATCCCGGCTCTGCCACTTGCCTGATGTTTGACTTTGGGCAAGACACTTGCCTCTTCGGGGCCTAATTTCCTCTTCTGTAAAATGGGGATAAAACTGCCCATGGTATTTATTGAGCGCTTACCGTATGCAGAGCACTGTGTTAAGAAATACCTGTTCTCCCTCTTCTCTCGCCTGTCAGCCCCATGTGGGACAGGGACTGGGCCCAACCTGATTAACTTGTATTTAGCCTATAATTAGGGAAAGTCCACTTAGTAGTACCTTCAATTTGTACAGCATTTTTTACTTTCCACAGCGCTTTCACATCCATTATCTCATTTTACCCTCCCAACATCTCTGAGGGCTAGGAGTTATCATCCCCAATGACATCTTCATAGCTTCCAGCCTACTGCCTGGCCTTAAAAAGGGAATGAAACAGGCAAATGGGGAAGAGCCCTGATGGTATTCCTGGAGCTGAACCAAGACGGATCCAAGAATCGGGTTGGGGACGAGGAGCAGGTGAGGGCTTAAAACACTCGTCGCAGGAAGCGGAGGGCTCTTTGCTGTGAGGGTGACCTAGCCAGGACATCCACTTTGGAAGGGTTAAGGAGAAGCCCCATGGATGGACAGAAAAGACCCAGTTAAAGCCCACAGATGGATAAGTAACTTGCAGTTATTTAGGCCCCTGGATTCTGGCTCAATCCACTAGAGCGTAAACTCCTTGAGGCCAGGGAACATGTACCTTGCTTCTCGTCCTCTAGGTCGTTACGGGAAGGGAACGTGTCGCTACTGTTGTACTCTCCCAAGCGCTCAGTACACTGCTGTACGTACAGTAAGCACTCAAATACCACTGACTGATTCTTGCATGCCCTCCTAAGCACAACTATATAGCGTTCTACGTTGAGGAGGTGCTCAAGGAACCCCACTGACTGACTGAGGGAACGGTACAAAAGAATTAAGGGAGAACTGCATCTCTGGACTGGATTTGATCTGCTGCTCTTCTGACCTTATATTGGTGCGATCTTTGTTATCTGCGGCGAGCTTGGTCAATACCAGTCGCTTGTCCGTTTTACTACTTCTTCAACTGCCTTGCTTTCGTAATACTATTTCTCTTCTCTCTGTTATATGGAAGGCAAAGCCCCTGTGGTCTGTGTTCCAGGGGGCTACGTCCACCTTGTCGAGGGAGGGGTGGGAGGCGGGTGAACCCCCCCGAGCCCAGCTATACCCTCAAGCCTGGAGCAGGCCCAGGTGGCCGACCCCCAGCTGATTCCCATGCGGGTGTCGGGGACTAGAACCGTCAGTCACAGGAGGGTGGTGGGGATTTACTCAAGAAATCTTGGGCTCCTCCAGCTGAGAAACCCTCCCATTGAAGTGTTGCAGGCCAAAGGGCCCAGGATTACAAAAAACTTGATGGTTGGGGAAAATTCCCATTGTGGGCAGGAAATATGTCTCTTTATTCAATCGTATTTATTGAGCACTCACTGGGCACAAAGCACTGTACTAAACGCTTGGGAGAGTACAACATAGCAATGAACGGACACATTCCCTGCCCACAACAAGCCTACCAATTCTGCTGTATTGTACTCTCCCAGAGTACAGTGTTCTGCACACAAGAAGTGGTCAATAAATTCCACCGACTGATCGGTGAAGGCAATAGGAAGGCTTGGCCCCTGCACAGGTGGACCCTTTATGGGGGGCAGGGGGTTAAGTAAAGGAAAGGCCAGGGGTTAAGTCCGAATTGCCTTGCTTTTTTACCGGACCCAGCTGGCTCCCCGGCTTCATCAATGCTAGGCAGGTGTGGGAAGCCCCTAGGAGCAGAGAAGAGGACAAGACTATGAGTTCCTCGAGGGCAGGGATCATGTCTACTAGCTCGATTGTATCCTAATCTCCCAAACGCTCAGCACAATGCTCTGCACGCAGTAAGAGGTCAATAAATACCACTGACTGATTGCTCGATCATGGAGGGCAATGTGGCCTAGAGGAAAAAGCACAGGACAGGGTTCTACCCTCAGCTCTGCCACATGCCTGCTGTGTGACCTTGGGCAAGTCTGTGAGTCAGTTTCCTCACCTGGAAAATAGGGATTAAACACCCGTGAGCCCTGAGTCTGATCTGACGGACATAAAGTAAGCCCCTTCCAAACACCACAGTTATCGTCACCTAGAGGAAAGTCAGACCATTTCGGGGGAGAGCTAGCCATCTAAAAGAATCTCTGGGATCACGCCCGTACTCTTGCCGCCCAGAAGCCCACTCTAGATGCCGTCAGGATACATCCAGAATGGTTCACGGAGGGACTGGGGGCGGTGGGGAAGAGGTCCTCTTGAGCCCAGTACCATGGATGGGTATCTCCCTACCACTTACCTTCCAAGCTTTCTTGTGCATCAGGAGAGAGCCCGCCATTCTGGAGCTGGTCGTGGAGAAACTGGATGATAGAGTAAGCGAGGTGCTTATTGTTCTCCATGTTGCCACCTGAAAGATGGTTCCTGAGGAGCAGGGGCGGGGGGGGGGGGGGGGGGGGGGAAGCCCAAACAGAATTTACAGATGCCAAACGCAGAAAAGCCAGAAGCAGGATTAAAAATGGCGACGCGATCACTTAGAGTACATCCCACACGCTTCCGCATGCTAAATTCTGGCTCGTCAACCCAGCCCATCACCTAAACCCATCTCGTCAAAGCCGCCTCCTCCAGGAAGCCCCCCCCGTGATTATTATTCCGCCCGTCTCCGCGGGCCTCTTAAGTGACTACTATTTATCACGGGAAGCAGCGTGGCTTAGTGGAAAGAACATGGGCTTGGGAGTCAGAGGTCGTGGGTTCTAATCCCAGCTCCGCCACTCATCAGCTGTGTGATTTGGGGCAAGTCACTTCACTTCTCTGTGCCTCAGTTACCTCATCTGTAAAATGGGGAGGAAGACTGTGAGCCCCATGTGGGACGACCTGATCACCGCGCATCTACCCCAGCGCTTAGAAGAGTGCTTGGCACATAGTAAGCGCTTAA
The DNA here is from genome assembly GCF_004115215.2 of Ornithorhynchus anatinus. Classification (NCBI taxonomy): domain Eukaryota; kingdom Metazoa; phylum Chordata; class Mammalia; order Monotremata; family Ornithorhynchidae; genus Ornithorhynchus; species Ornithorhynchus anatinus. The sequence continues at coordinate 107,522,656 of NC_041749.1, read as the reverse complement.
ATACCATCATTATTACTATTATCATCATCACGGATTTAAAGCTGCGGGGCTCTTATTGATCTGTGTCTGCGAGGCTCCTCCACTAGACTGAAAACACTTTGAGGGCAGCAGTTACTAGGTGCCTGCATTTTAGGCAACTGGGAACAAAGAATAGAAGGAAATGACACAGTCCCCACCTTCAAAGGGCTTAAAATCAAAGGGGAACGACAAAGGGACATACATCTGTCTCCGAAACATCTAGTACAGTGCCCTGCACACAACGGGCACCCAGAAAGTGCTGATGAAGATGAAGGCTAATAAAGTAAAGTGGGACTGGTCAGGATTGGGTAGAAGACTTTGTTTATGAGAGAGTTTTCATCACAAGGATGGTATCCATAAAGTCAAAATCAATTTATCCCTCGAAAGGACAGGCGGATACCTGGATACCACCCCCAAATTTCTCCGCTCCATCTCTGGTTAACACCCCACCACCTCCAGCCTCTAGGAGAGCTGTGCAGCCCCACCTGGTAGTAATAATAATAATAATTATGGTTTTTGTTAAGCGCTTAACTATGTGCCAGGCACTGTACTAAGCGCTGGGGTGGATACAAGCAAATCGGGTTGGACACAGTCCCTGTCCCACGTGGGGCTCACGGCCTCAATCCCCATTTTGCAGATGAGGTAACTGAGACCCAGAGAAGTGAAGGTCACACGGCAGACGGGCGGCAGAGCCGGGATTAGAACCCATGACCTCCTGACTCCCAGGCCCAGGCTCTATCCACTATGCCACACTGCTTCTCAAGCTGCCACGATTGGGGGGCCTGGGGGGTGGGGCGGGGCTCTAAAATTTGGTGCTGAATCTTAACAATCTGCCACACCAGCACATTTCCTCTTTGCTGACGTCTGTCAACACCAAGCGAAAGAGCTTTTGTGCTCCGAGTAGACCTTGGCTAGGAAAAAGGCATGTATTGAGCAAGCCAACTCGGAGCAGCACGTGACATTCTGGCTAATTTCCTGGCGACCTCTGCTGTGGTAAAGCAAAGAAAATCCAGCTTCCCTCAGGAGTCCCTGCTGAAGAATCCCAAAGCTCACAGGGGCAGGCCTGAGGGGACGGGACTCCTGGCAGCCAGCCGAACCCCAGGGTGGGCTGGAAGGGGGGCTTTAGAGGGAAAAGGGCTGGGCCCAGATTGGCAAAGGGCGATATAAAGACAAGGACAAGTCTAGGAACCTTTGGGAGGAAAAAATGACCCGAAGGCAGGTTCCAGGGGGGCAAACAGCACACGATGCCCCCGAGTGTTCCGATGCCACGGACGGAAACGGGATCCTGGGTGGAACAGACCCGGGGCTGCTCCAGGGATGGTGCTCCCATGGGGTGATATGAGAGTGAGTGAGAGAGAGAGAGAGAGCGTGCGAGTGACAGAGGACGAGCGTGCGAGGGGAAGCTCGTTATAGGCAGGGAATATGTCTACCACCTCTGTTGCATTGTACTCTCCCAAACGCTTAGTACAGTGCTCTGCAAACAGTAAGTGCTCAGTAAATAGTAACAATAATAATGATGGCATCTGTTAAGCGCTTACTATGTGCAAAGCACTGTTCTAAGCGCTGGGGGGGGGTACAAGGTGATCAGGTTGGCCCACGTGGGGCTCAGAGTCTTGATCCCCATTTTACAGATGAGGTAGCTGAGGCTCAGAGAAGTGAAGTGACTCGCCCAAAGTCACACAGCCGACAAGCAGTGGAGCCGGGACTAGAACCCATGACCTCTGACTCCCAAGCCCGGGCTTTTTCCACTGAGCCACGCTGCTTGTCACAACTGAGTGAGAAAGAAAGAGAGGGAGATGCAGGGAGAATTGAGCGATGTTAGAAGGTGCAAGAGGGGTTTGGATCAACCCACCCCTAACAAGGAGGTCCAGGAGGGTGACCAACTCATCATTCCTTTGAGTCTCCTGGGGCCACTACTGGAGACGGAATCATAGACTGGTTTTGACCTTATAATATCTGCAGATGGCCCGATGGCCTTACAAAAGTGTAGCGGACAGAGCACGGGCCTGGGAGTCAGAAGGCCATGGGTTCTAGTCCCGGCTCTGCCACTTGCCTGCTGTGTGACCTTCGGTAAATCGCTTCACTGTGCCTCAGTTACCTTATCTGTAAAATGGGGACCGAGACTGTGAGCCCCACGTGGAACACGGGCTGTGTCCAACCCGAACTGCTTGTATCCACCCCAGCGCTTAGTACGGTGCCGGGCACGTAGTAAACATGTAACAAATACCGTCTTTACTGAAGGGCGAGGAGTCCAAGCAAAGGCTTGATCGGAGACGGAAATGGAAACGGGATGGAGGAAAGGAGCCGAACAAGGCACAGAGGAAAGGAAGAAAAATGATTTCCCCTCTCTGGGAGGGAGTCCAAAGGTATTCACCAAGCGCTCGCTTTGAATAGAGTACCGTGCTGGCTAGTCAGGGGTTCGAGAGAAAAACAAGATCCGGTCTCGGGGGCCCTTCGGTGGGGAGAAGGCGCAAACCCAAACGAACCAATATGGAAATGACAAATGACAGGTCATCTACCCGTAACACATCTAAGTGCTGGGAGAAGAAGGAAGGGAGAGGAATGAATTATAAATTAAGGCATTCGTTAAGCGCTTACTTTGTGTCAAACACTCTTCTAAGCACTGGGATAGATACAAGTTAGTCACGTTGGACACGAACCCTTTCCCACGTGGGGCTCGCAGTCTAACTAGGAGGGTGACTAGGTATCGAACCCCATTTTGTAGATGAGGAAACTGAAGGACAGAGCAGTGAAGTGCCTCGCTGAAGGTTACCCAGCAAACCAGTGGCAGAGCTGGGTTTAGAACCCAGGTCCTCGGACCGCCCCCCAGGCCCGGGCTCTTCCCACTAGGCCACGCTTCTTCTAAGCAAGGGAGTTAGTGACTGAGTAGCTGCTCAAAAGACAAGGCCAATAAGCAACCTTGAGCCTGTTGCGGCATTTCAAAGCTCGGTCCAAGAGGGACAGAGTCATTCATTCATTCATTCAACAGTATTTATTGAGCGCTTACTATGTGCAGAGCACTGTACTAAGCGCTTGGAATGAACAAGTCGGCAACAGATAGAGACAGTCCCTGCCCTTTGACGGGCTTACGGTCTAATCGGGGGAGACGGACAGACGAGAACGATGGCAATAAATAGAGACAAGGGGAAGAACATCTCGTAAAAACAATGGCAACTAAATAGAATCAAGGCGATGTACAATTCATTAACAAAATAAACCTGCTCAGTTCTCAAAGTCCAGCACGATGCCTACCGGGGGGGGGGGGGGGCCTTCCGGGATCCTTCTAATGAGAGTGGCCTTGGCCTATCGCTGTGCTGTCACATGAGGCTTCTGGGATTCTAACCTTGTTCGGAACAGCGTGCTTCCCACCCCTCACACCCAATCAATCCCTCCCTCCCACTGCCAAGCCGCAGCCTTGAAAAGTTTAGGAGCGGGAGGCCATCAGCGAGGCCGTCCCGAGCCGGGCCAACCGGTCGCCCAGCCCGGGGCTCTGTCTCCGGACGCTCGGAGGGATCGCTCGGAGGTGAGCCCTCCTGTTCACCCGCCTTCGAGGTTAACGGCGGCCTGTCGGACACCCCCAACTTCCCCCTCGACATCCCCGACTTTCCCACTAGTTACCCTTTGTGAGCCTCTCATCCGTAATATATACGGAACTAACAGTCTGTGTTGTGGCCCCAGGAGAACCAGGATTAGAGGGACAGAAATAAGAAGCACCTCGTTTCACTTCCAAAATCGGGACACCACGAAGAGACGGGAACCCGTTTTTGATCTTTGGATAGTAAGGAGGGAACTCCTCCTGATTTCACCCAAAGGATCCATCTACGGGCTTAAATGATTGGTTATTCACATCTGGTATCGGCTCCCTGAGATAAACTTGGATCGATCCATAGAAGAGCAAACCACGCTGGATCACTAGAGGGAAAGTCACAGATGGAGAAGGGAACGTGTGGGGTGGCAGACGGTCCATCCCTAATCAAAAGGACAGTGACCAATCAAGAAGACAGTGATCAATCAACCAACGGCATTTACTGAGCGCTTGCAGGGCACTGTACTAAACACTTGAGACGCAGTGTGGCTCAGTGGAAAGAGCACGGGCTTTGGAGTCAGAGGTCATGGGTTCGAATCCCGGCTCTGCCACTTGTCAGCTGTGTGACTGTGGGCAAGTCACTTCGCTTCTCTGGGCCTCAGTTCCCTCATCTGTAAAATGGGGATTAAGACTGTGAGCCCCACGTGGGACAACCTGATTCCCTTGTGTCTACCCCAGCGCTTAGAACAGTGCTCTGCACATAGTAAGCGCTTAATACCAACATTATTATTATTATTACTACTTGGGAGAGGACAATACAATCTATCCCAGAGTCCCTCCAAAGGGGGTCCCGGGGTGGCTGTCGGAGACAAGAGTCCTGGGCTGGATGGACTGTGGGGCTGAGTCAGGAGGGGGCTGTTGATCGCCCTATTCAGATGACTATCATTAAGAGCATAACTTGAAAAAAAAAATAGGGGTCCAGACAATAGTTTTAAAAATGACTACCAAGGCCTCTGTCCTAATAGCAGTAATTCTTTACTTTTTCTCTAGCGCCTGTAGTACTCCCACTTTTCTAGAGCACCCAGAACTATGCGCCTCAGAAATACGACCACTTAAAAACCAAACCAACACTTCTTTGGGGATGGAGGACTCCTTTTTGTTTGTTTTTAATGGTGTCTGTTAAGCGCTTACTGTGTGCCAGGCACTGTACTAAGCGCTGGGACATTGACACACGATAATCAGGGTGGACACAGTCCACGTTCCACATGGGGCTCGCAGCCTTAATCCCATTTCACAAATGAGGTAACTGACGCAGAGGAGTGAAGTGACTTGCCCAAGGTCACCCAGCAGGCAAGTGGCAGAGCCGGGACTAGAACTCAGGTCCTCTGACTCCCAGGCCTCTGACTCCCAGGCTTGTGCTCTTTCCAGTAGACCAACGTGAGAAGCAGCGTGGCTCGGTGGAAAGAGCACAGGCTTGGGCCCCAGAGGTCAGGGGTTCAAATCCCGGCTCCGCCGCTTGTCAGCTGTGTGACTTTGGGCAAGTAACATCTCTGTGCCCTGGTTACCTCATCTGTAAAATGGGCATTAAGACTGTGAGCCCCACGTGGGACAACCCTCATCACCTTGTATCCGCCCCAGCGCTTAGAACAGTGCTTTGCACGTAGTAAGCGCTTAACAAATGCTATCATCATTAATAGACCGTGCTACTCGCAATGGCGCCCTTTCAGACCCACGGATGGGTTTTTTCCTGTGGTATTTGTTAAGCGCTATGTGGCAGGGGCTGTACTAAGCGCTGGGGGAGATACAAGCTTAGAAGGTTGGACACAGTCCACGTCCCACACGGGGCTCAGGAAAATAATCCCCATCTCACAGATGAGGTAACGGGCCCAGGGAAGTAAAGTGACTCACCCAAGGTCACACAGCAGAAAAGTGGCAGAGCCAGACGAGAACCCAGGTCCTTCGGACTCCCAGGCCTGTGCTCTACCCGCTAGGCCGTGCTGCTTCTCAATTTGAAATTGCCTCTGGGACAGAATTTTTCCAGATCGGCTAAAAGCTGCTTGTGGGAGTCCATGTAGACCTGGAATTCTGACCACGCGACTGTGTGGAGTAACAATAATAATGGCAATTGTTTAGCGCTTACCACGTGCCAGACACCGTACTAAGCCCCGGGGTGGATACGAGCAAATCCGGTTGGACGCAGTGCCCGCTACAGTCACCCGATCCCTCCGAGCGTCCGGAGGCAGAGCCCCGGGCTGGGCGACCGGTGGGCCCGGCTCGGGACGGCCTCGCTGATGGCCTCCCGCTCCTAAACTTTTCAAGGCTGCGGCTTGGCAGTGGGAGGGAGGGATTGATTGGGTGTGAGGGGTGGGAAGCACGCTGTTCCGAACAAGGTTAGAATCCCAGAAGCCTCATGTGACAGCACAGCGATAGGCCAAGGCCACTCTCATTAGAAGGATCCCGGAAGGCCCCCCCCCGGTAGGCATCGTGCCGGACTTTGAGAACTGAGCAGAACCCGTGGGATTAGAACCCACGACCTTCTGACTTCCAGGCCCGGGCTCTATCCACTACACCACACTGGCTGCTTCACCGACAGCTGCTGCTCAGAGGCCCTGGCAGCTCTGAACCGTTACCCTCCCCGCTACCCAGTACCTGCTGCCTGACTGCCCCCGTGGACTGCCCTCGGGCTCGCCAGCCCGAGGGGACGCGGCTGGGAAAACGGAAGAATCCAAAGAGCCGTCTGTCAAATCAGGACACGCTGAAATCTTGGCCCCAGAAATATTACCCTTGCCTACACCGAACTCTCCCTGCAAAAATGGTTTGACACCAAGTGTTGGTCTTGCCTCACGTAGACTTGGGTCCAAAGCGGAAGTTTTCCAGCAAAAAAAATACACCTGTCCCATGCAAACTCTGTCAGTGACTTTGCCGGTGGAGAAGCGGCGTGGCCTAGCAGACAGAGCCCGGGAGTAAAAAAAGACGCAGGTTCTAATCCCGGCTCCGCCACCTGTCTGCTGTGTGGCCTTGGGCAAGTCACTTCATTTCTCTGGGCCTCAGTTACCTCATCTGGAAAACTGGGGATTAAGACCAGGAGCCCCACGTAGGACAGGGACAGCGTCTCATCTGATTGGCTTGTAACCACCCCAGCGCTTAGCACAGTGCCTGGCACATAGTAAACGCTTAACAGATACCGTTTTTTGAAAAGGGACGTCAGGGAGCAACCAGGATGGTCAGGGCGAGGTTGGAGCGGCGATGGAGTGATGGCCCCCAGAGCTATACGAGTGGACTCCCAGCCTCACTCATCTCAGACCTCTAAGCCTCCACACCACCCCAGTCCTCAAACCAAATCCCTGCCTCCTTTACGTCCCCGTGTGCAAAGTGAAAACTGGCGGGAAAAGCGCAAGCTGCGAGGGGACAGGACTGAGGCTTAACAGAACTACTAAGGCGGACAAGGCGGACGCAGAATCGTTGCTGCCCAAATCCCGTTCTACCAGGATGAGGGGGCGTCCCACCGTACCTTGAGCGGGGCAGGTTCGGAACAAATAATAGGAGGCAGAGGGGATTTGCTCCCATAGGAAAGAGTGGTAGTAATATTAATAATAGTACTTGTTCAGCACTTTCTACGTGCCAAGCACTAGTCTAAGCGCTGGGGCAAGTTAAGCAGGTTGGACACAGTCCCTGTCCCACACGGGGCTCAAAGAGCCCAGGCTTGGGAGTCAGAGGTCATGGGTTCTAATCCCGGCCCCGCCGCTTGTCAGTGACTTGTCAGCAAGTCATTTAACTTCGCTGTCCCTCAGTTGCCTCATCTGTAAAATGGGGATTAAAACTGTGAGCCCCACGTGGGACAACCTGATCACCCTGTATCCCCCCCAGCGTTTAGAACAGTGCTGTGCACATAGTGAGCGCTTAAAAAATGCCAGCATCATCATTATTATTATTAATTCCCATTTCCAGATGGGGTAACTGAGGCCCAGAGAAGTTAAAGCGACTTGCCCGTGGTCACGCAGCAGACATGTGGCGGAACCGGGATTAGAACTCAGGTCCTTCCGACTCCCAGGCCCGTGTTCTATCCCCTAAGCCACTCTGCTTCTCTGGTAGTAGTCCGAGTAATGAGATTTACTGAATCCTCCCCACCCCAACTAGGTGCACCTGAAAATATCAAGTGGTTCCGATAAACTCACGGACAAGGACTCCATAGTGAGTCACGGAGGGAAAGCGAGCGGGAATAATAATAATGAAAACAACTGTGGTACTTGTTAAGCACTTACTAGGTGTCGAACACTGAGGTACATCAGTACATGCGGCTCAGACACAGTCCCCGTCCCACATTGGGCTCGCAGTCTAAGTAGGAAGGAGAACAGGTATCGAGAACATTGTACGGATGAGGAAACTGAGGCACTGAGAAGTGAAGTGACTTACCCAACGGCAGACAAGAGGTGGAGCCGGGATGGGAACCCAGGTCCTCTGACTCTCAGGCCTGCGCTCTTTCCACTGAAGTGTCAGTCGGCCCTTCCTCAACCACGCAGTTTCCCCAAGCGTCCCGCAGCTGCTGACGGAAGCCGAGTCCTGAGCTACACCCACCGTGGGTCTGACTCAATCACGACCTTGTTTACATTTAACCGAGGATATCTGAGGGACTCAAGGATCTAACCCAAAGCTTTAAGATTTGTCTGTAAAGTGCCTGCCATTTTTAGGTGGAGAGAGGCACAGAATTGGAAAACAAAACCACTCCCCATGACCCTGCATGGCAGCTGAAGTCGGCAGGCCCACTTCAGCTGCAGGGACCGGAGGGTACAAAACTCAACTCGCTGTGGGTAGGGACTGTCACTCTTTATTGTCGTACTGTACCTTCCCAGGAGCTTGGTACAATGCTCTGCACACAGAAAGCGCTTAGTAAAGACAATGAATGAACAACAAACTAAGAACCTGCAGGAGTGGCATCTACCTTATGCTCCCCGGGGGCAGAAGGTGGCTGGCTTCCAGCAGGATCCCCTGAGGACAAGGGAAAGAGAGCTGATCCTCAGAGCTAAGGGAAGCCGAGTGGCAAGAGCACGGGCCTGGGAGTGGGAGGACGTGGGTCCTGACCCCAGCTCTGCCACTTGCTTGCTGAGTGACCCTGGGCAAGTCATTCCACTTCCCCAGGCTTCAGTTTCCTCATCTGTAAAAGGGAGATTCAATGCCTGTTCTCCCTCCCCTGAGACTGTGAGCCCCAAGTGGGACTGTGTCCAACCTGATTATTTTGGCACAAAGTGAGCACTCAACAAACTAATAATAATGTTGGTATTTGTTAAGTGCCTACTATGTGCCGAGCACTGTTCTAAGCGCTGGGGGAGATACGGAGTAATCAGGTTGTCCCCCGTGAGGCTCACAGTCTTCATCCCCATTTTACAGATGAGGTAACTGAGGCACGGAGAAGTTAAGTGACTTGCCCAGAGTCACACAGCCGACAGGTGGAGGAGCCGGGATTAGAACCCACGACCCCTGACTCCTAAGCCCGGGCTCTTTCCACTGAGCCACGCTGCTTCTCAAAATGAGCTCTCTATGACGAGGAAACTAAAATTGGTATTATTATTATTATTAGAAAGATACCTTGAAGATGGACACCGGGCTTCTGTTACACCAGTTGTTCCAAAACGAGCATGAACTTTAAGCTCTCTATAGATTACATATGTCCTCCTGGATATTTAGTAAAATGTGGTTCTGTAGCTATTCTTGTTTTCTGCACAGCTCCCTTTGCAATAATAGCTACAAGAAGCCATGGTAACCTCAAATGAACTCTTAAGGCTTTGCAGAAAAATCCCTAGTCCTAAAACACCGGGCTGAGGGTGGACAGGGGAGAGGGGGAGCAGTCAGGCGGCAGTAGCTTGAGCCAACTTCCCTAGGCCAGGGAGAGGAGGACTCGGTGATCCCACTATTAATAGCAACGCGTGCCTCGAGAGCACAAACAACCCACGACTGCAAACAGGGGACTCAAGAAGCTTCTGGGATTGGACGGGCCGAGATCCCCAGGAACCCAAATCCCTGTACCTCTTGGCGAGGCGGGGGGTAAAAACCATACTAAGTGCTTTGTAAATACTATTACCGCTATCTTCAAAGCAGGATCGCAAACACCTAGGTCAGAAGCAGGGAGAAGCAAGAAAAGAGTTGCTTCGATACCCACCATCAAAGAGCCCCGTCGTCACTGAGGAACCACAACTCTCCAGTGTCCGGCTCACCCCCAGGTTCGGACCGGGAAGCCCACAGCTTCAGAATCTTTTTAAGTCAATCGATCACTGAGCGCTTACTTTGGGCAGCACCCTGGACTAAGCGCCTGGGAGAGTACAATATAGCGAGTAGACCAGAGAGCCTACAATCGAGTGAGGGTGACACAAAGTAAATTACAGCTAGGGGAAGCAGCGGAAGGATACGGACATAAGTGACGGGGCCGGGGTGGTGCTTGGATGGCAACGCCGTCTAGGGGGCAAATACAGGGCTGGGAATCAGCAAGCCTGGGTTCTAGTCCCAGTTCTGCCCCTGACTTTCTGGGTGACCTGGACAAATCTCGGAACCTCCCTGAGCTTCAGGCTCCGCACCTATAAAATGGAGAGAATTTCATTCCTCTTTACCTCACGGGGGTGCCGTGTATTGTACTCTCCCCAAACTTAGCACAGTGCTCTGCCCACAGCGCTCAATAAACTAAGGGCTCAAAAATAACTGGTATGAAAGCACTTACGGTAAACTCGAGATATTAGCCCAGTGGAAAGAAAAAACGCACAGACAGAAAGATATACTTAAAAAAAAAAAAAAACAAAGTCTATGATTTTAAGAGTTACTCAAACACGGCCGGAGTTAGCCACGCTGGTCAGGGAAGTGGGCCCCACCGCTAATTCTCATTTTTCTCATTCTCTCACATGCACGCCAAGTCCAGACTCCTTTTCACTTCCCTACTTTCTCCCAGACCCCTTCTCCAGGAAGCCCCAGCCACCCCCAAAACATAGCTCACATATGGCTACTCCGTCACCCTCGAGAACACAAACAATGCCATTCCTGGGCCAATCTCATAGCCCATCCAGCCCGGGATTCTGTCTCCCACCATGGCACCGGGACATATGGAGGACCCGTGAAAGAGGTGCCTTCCTGGATACCCACCCCCATGGCTAGGGATGTACCGTCCAAGCGCCCCCTCCCCACCCCCCGGCCCGCCCACTCCTCACACACACACATCCCACCCCGCCCAACTTCCCCTGCAGTACCCCTTAGAGATTGCTCATCCACAAATCTAGCTCAACCCCTCTTTAGCTGATATTTTTAGCCACACAACTTTCTATGGGAAGGAATTCCATCTGCTCACCCCCAGCTGAACGAAGAAGCGTGTCCTTCAGTTGGCTTTGCTCCTGCGACCCTCCAGCTCCAGCGGTTGCCCCCTGGTCCTGGTGCTGGGGAATCTGGAGAAACCAATTTCCCAGGTCCGCCGATCACGATCTTCAGGGGTATCCCTTCTCAGCCTGTGTCCTTCCAGATCAGCATAAACCAGTCCCCACACCTAATTTTAAAGAGTGAAAAGTGTACGTTCCGTTTATGGGCTGGAGATCACAAACAGCCGTTTTGTACATTCTCTGCAGCACACCAAGTGCTCAAATATGAAACAGTTGATGAAAGCAATACTTCTCCCTACCCCCCCCCCCCCTTCTACAAAGTTCGGACACGTCACACCTATGGGAGTTCTCAGGTCAGGAGTTCTAATCTCCACTCTGCCACTTGTCCGCTGTGTGGCCTTGGTCACGTCACTTCACTTTCTGTGCCTGTTACCTCATCTGTAAAATGGGGATTAAGCACTTAGTACAGTGCTCTGCACACAGTAAGCACTCAATAAATATCACTGAATGAAGACTTGAGTGAGCCCCATTCGGGACGGGGACTGTCCCCAACCCGATGCGCTCGTATTCATCCATTCAATCGTCTTTATTGAGCGCTTACTGTGTGCAGAGCTGTGTACTAAGAGCTTGGAAAGTACAATTCGGCAACAGATAGAGACAATCCCTACCCAACAATGGGCCCCACCCTAGCGCTCAGCACAGGGCCTGGCACATAGTAAGCGCTTAACAAATAGCACAATTATTATTATTTCCCTCTTATCATGATCTGTCCGGAAAATAACTTTGGCGTTCAGGAAAAGTTACTCGGGCAACTAGTCCTACTGTAACTTGACCCGCGTGGCTCAGTGGAAAGAGCCCGGGCTTGGGAGTCAGAGGTCGTGGGTTCGAATCCCGGCTCTGCCACCTGTCAGCTGGGTGACTGTGGGCAAGTCACTTCACTTCTCCGTGCCTCAGTTCCCTCATCTGGAAAATGGGGATAAAGACTGCGAGCCTCACGAGGGACAACCTGATTACCCTGTATCTCCCCCAGCACATAGAACAGTGCTCTGCACATAGTACGCGCTTAACAAATACCAACATTATTATTATCATTATTTCCCAAACCGTTACTACAGGTTTGGAGGTTCATTACCCTACATCGTGTGCGGAGTGGGAACAGGACCGGAGCACGGGGTTATTACTGAGAGCGTTAAAGATTTGAGGATAACGGCAACTATCGGAGGTGTCTCACACGTGGGAAGTTACCCACACGATGGAGCAGGGGCTCCGGGCCGAGGTACGTAGAAGAAGTAGGAGCGGCTCGGTGGAACGAGCCCGGGCTTGGGAGCCGGAGGTCATGGGTTCGAATCCCGGCTCTGCCACCTGCCAGCTGAGTGACCGTGGGCAAGTCACTTCGCTTCTCCGTGCCTCGGCTACCTCATCTGGAGAATGGGGATGAAGACTGTGAGCCTCACGGGGGACAACCTGACAATAGTAGTGTTGGTATTTGTTAAGCGCGTACTATGTGCAGAGCACTGTTCTAAGCGCTGGGGGAGATCCAGGGTCATCCGGTCGTCCCACGTGAGGCTCAGGGTTAATCCCCATTTTCCAGATGAGGTCACTGAGGCACAGAGAAGTGAAGTGACTTACCCACAGTCACACAGCTGACAAGTGGCAGCGCTTGATGACCCGATGACCCTGGATCTCCCCCAGCGCTTAGAGCAGTGCTCGGCACCTAGTAAGCGCTTAACAAATACCAACATCATTATAAAGAGATTTTTTCGAAAGCCGAACTCCCTCTTCCCCCTCAGCAGGAGGCCCCCCCCGGCCTCTCGCAGTCCCGAGGGGTCACCCCTAAAAGGCAGCCAAGCGCGACAGAGTTCCGCCCCACCCCCCTTCTTCCCGCCCTGCCCCCCCCCCCCCACTCCGAGGATTGGCTCTCCCTTCCCCTCGCACGGGGGCTACCGAGGGGTTTGTGGATCTAAAGGGAGGCAGGGGGAGGAACCTCTCGAGTCCTCCTCAGACCGAGGGGACGGGCGGTGGGGGCAGAGCGTACCCCGCGCCCTCCCCCCTCAGCCCGGCGGACCCACTCACCTCCTCCGGTTCACCACAGCACCCGCCCCGCCCGCCCCGAAGGCCGCTGACCCTTCTGCGACTGCGCCCACGCGTCAACCCCGCCTCTCTCTCACTGCGACTGCGCGTCAACCCCCCCCCCCAACGACCTTTCCCGTCCTCAAGCCCCTCCCCCCCCCCCCCCGCGACCCTTCCTCACCCGGCGCAGGCGCGGCAGAACCCCGCCGCTGCTCCTTCCAGGACGGAAGCGGAAGTTGAAAGGCACGAGAAGCCCCGCGTGGCCGGTCCTCGGCGCTGCGGGGGGGGGGGGGGATTTTTGAGAGGTCAGAGGGCGACCGTGATAATAGTGGCGCCTCCGGTCGAGAACTGTCAGATTTCAGGAAGGAGAATCCGCGGCGTGGAGTGCTTCTACAGTTGCTGCTCATGAGAAGCAGCGTGGCTCGGTGGAAAGAGCCCGGGCTTGGGAGGCAGAGGTCGTGGGTTCCAAACCCGGCTCTGCCACTTGGCAGCTGGGTGACCGTGGGCAAGTCACTTCACTGCTCTGGGCCTCAGGGACCTCATCTGGAAAACGGGGACGAAGACTGGGCGCCTCACAAGGGACAACCTGATTACCCTCTACCTACCCCAGCGCTTACTAAGTCGTGGGTTCGAATCCTGGTTCTGCCACTTGTCAGCTGTGTGACTGTGGGCAAGTCAATTCACTTCTCTGAGCCTCAGTGACCTCATCTGTAAAATGGGGATGAAGACTGTGAGCCTCACCTGGGATGACCTGATTACCCTGTATCTACCCCCAGCGCTTAGAAGAGTGCTCGGCACATAGTAAGCGCTTAACAAATACCAACATTATTACCCCAGTGCTTAGAAAAGTGCTCAGCACATAGTAAGTGCTTAACAAATACCGGCATTATTATTATTATTCTAGTGCTCGTGGTTTGCACAGCGCCACTCGTACTCTCCTATTCACGTTCCCCCAGGACACGGCCTGCGCGACGTGCTAAAGGCCCACCGTAGAGTGGGTCGGTGGAGGGGTGCATTGTGTGACAGTCGCGCAGCACCCACCCGGTTGCCCGCTTCAATAAGGACGGCATTGGTTGTGCGCTTGCTTATGTGCCAGTCACTGTACTAAGCGCTGGAGTGGATAGCTCCTCCCCCTCTCCCGTCCCATCCCCTCAGCACCGTACTCGTCCGCTCAACTGTATATATCTTCATCACCCTATTTATTTTATTAATGAGATGTACATCACCCTGATTCTATTTGCTATTGTTTTAATGAGACGTTCTTCCCCTTGATTCTATTTATTGCCATTTTTCTTGTCTGTCCGTCTCCCGCGATTAGACCGTAAGCCCGTCAAAGGGTAGGGACTGTCTCTATCTGTTAACGATTTGTATATTCCAAGCGCACAGTACAGTGGTCTGCACGTAGTACGCGCTCAATAAATACTATTGAATGAATGAATGAATGAATGGACGCCTCTTATTCTGTGTGGAAAATATCCACCCGACACCCTTCCCCCTTACACGCATAAGTTTCTTCGGCTGGGCGGGTTGGGAGACTTGAAAGAGAAGGACGACGGGGGGCCCTGGGGACAAGCAGGCCATTTGTCCGTGGAAATGCACGCTGAATTACTGTGGCGGGAGGGAGAGGGAGTCCCCACGGGTGGCTATGAAAAGAACTTGAGCCACCTCTTTTCTCAAAGTCCTTAAAAGATGGCATTTGTGAAGCGCTTCCTAGAGGAGCAGCGTGGCTCAGTGGAAAGAGGCCGGGCTTGGGAGTCCGGGGTCACGGGTTCGAATCCCACTCTGCCACTTGTCAGCTGTGTGACTCTGGGCAAGTCACTTCACTTCTCTGTGCCTCAGTGACCTTATCTGCAAAATGGGGATGAAGACTGTGAGCCTCAGGTGGGACAACCCGATTACCCTGCATCTAACCCAGCGCTTGGAACAGTGCTCTGCACATAGTAAGCGCTTAACAAATACCGACATTATTATTCAATCAGTAGTATTTATTGAGCGCTTACTATGTGCAGAGCACCGTATTATTCTGTGCCAAGCACTGTTCTAAGCGCTGGGGAGGATACAAGGTGATGAGGTTGTCCCCCGTGGGGCTCACAGTCTTCATCCCCATTTTCCACTTGAGGTAACTGAGGCCCAGTGAAGTGACTTGCCCACAGTCACCCAGCTGACAAGCGGCGGAGCCGGGATTAGAACCCATGATCTCTGCGTCCCCAGCCACTGAGCCACGCTGCTTCTCTTAAGCAGAGTGGAGCCTTCCAGCAGGCCGGCATGATGGCCCTTTTCCCCGCCCTCTCTATTTCTCAAGGCGCCATCTCTGTAGTTTCCCCCTCCTCTTCTCCACGGCTCAGTCCTCCACTATCCCAACATCCCCCCGGGGCTCCCGCGTCAGGCGGAGGAGGCGGGAGTCGCCGCCGCCGCCGGAAACGGCCCCTTCCCCCGCCCTCCCTCCCGTCGTCATGGCGCCCCCCACAGGTACCGGCCTTGGTTCGCCCATCATCCGTCCCAGTTGCTGGGGAGAAGGGGAGGATCTAAGGTTTTTCCCTTTTGGCTACGCGTCGAAGGCTCTGGGTGCCCATCCTGGCTGCGAGAAGGGGTTCCCGGGTCCCGTCCCCCCCCGATGGAGGAGGGAGGAGGCCCTTGGGCTCCCCGCCTGGGAATAAGGGAGGGTCTCCTGAACTCCCTCCTTGGCTAGAGGCAATGAGAGAAGGGCTCCTGGGAGTCCCCTCGTCTGGTGGGGGGGCTCCTGCCCCTCCCCCGTTGGAATTCTGTGGGGAGGTGGCATCCCCCTTCCCTGTTTGGCTATAGGTTCCTCCCTCTCCCCGCTCCTTACCTTAGGTCCTTCCATCACGTCGAAACCACCTGCACTCCCTCTTGAGACTTGCCCCATTTTGAACCCCAAGCCTCTACTCCCGCTGGGTTGGCTTTTCTTGGGCCCCGTTTTGGTGTTAGGGGTCAAGTAATAGCCATCCGGTTCTGCCGGTCTCAACAACCCCTCTCCACCCCGCCCCAAGCGCACCCACACACCTTATTCAGGCTTCACCGGCCTGTGGATGGCTTTTCCCTGCCCTGATCACGAAGCCTTTCCATTCCCTCCGTCTTCCCTGCGCAGGTGACGTCATGGATAACTCGATTCAGGCCCCCATGGTGAATTACCTGCGATGGGACCTGACGGCGGAACAAATTGAAAACCTGACCGATGAGCTCATCGAAAAAACCAAGCTGGTGTACGATCGGGTGGGCGCCCAGGAGCGGAGAGAGGTGTCTTACGAAAACACCCTCAAGGCTCTGGCTGACGTGGAGGTGGAGTATACAGGTAAACCAGAGCAGGGATTAGGCTTGTGCTTTGGAAAGCGCCCAGGGTCCTTATTTGAAAGAGGCCAGATCGGGGAGATGGCTGGTCCTCATCCGGTTAGAGCTGGGAATTTTAAAAAACCGGCATCGACCGTGGACGCGCGCAAGACCCGGCTCAGATTTCAGCAAGGAGACCTTAGCCTTTTTAAACCTTTCTCTGAGTGTCCCAGCCTGCCCCCATCCTTTTATTTTTCAGAGAGTTGGGGTTTCCCTCTGACCTGCTGATCTGGCCACCTAAACCTTTGTTTCAGTACCGGGATCGGCAGCGGCTATCGAGTATCTGTTACGTGCGGGACACTGTGCCGGGCACTTGGGAAACAGACGAAAGAAGTATCAAACTTGATCTTGCCATGGAAGAGCTTTATTATGTTAGAGGGACGGGGGATATAAATGGACAGATAGATCATGGTTGATAGTGGCGGTGTAGATAGCTATAATTCATAACAGACAAAGATGACTGAAGCGATGGCATGATGGAGAAGATGTAGGGAAGGCCTCTTGGAGATATAGTGCCTTCTTAAGGAGACTTCGAAGGCGAGGGAGGATTTGGTTTGGCCGAGTTACGGTCGGAAGGTGTTCCAGGCCAGTGGTATCGCCCATCTCAGTCTCTCCTCTTGCTCTTCCCTCTTCTACCCCACCTCCGATGCCCTATTAAGTCTGGAACTTTTTTGAGCATCTGGGCGTGAATGATTCTGTGTTAAGTACTGTATCTGAAGTGGTCTCCTCTCTCTCTGACTTGCAACGCTACCCACTCCCCCACCCCCAGCCCACTCCTTTTCCCTAATCCTTCTTGACAACTCAGGCCCTTGGTGAAAGCTTTCATCAGTTGCCCCTTTGGAAGACTTAAATTCAGGCCCCTGGCACCTCACCCCCCGAGACCTAGCTCCTGTCCAGTGTTCTTCACGTCACCTGCTCTAAGGAAAGGGTCTGTTTTGTTTGCTTGTTTTAGGAAGTTTAGCTGCTGTAGGTCAGGAACTCTACATGGTGTTCTTAGGTCCTGTTTACGAGGAAGGATTTGGTCTGACTGAGCTTCTGTGGCAGGCAGGGCGTGGGAGACTTGTTGAGCTCTTGGGTTCATCAATAATGATTATTTTGAACTGGGTCTTTGGGGTCTGCTCGCTCTCTCCTCCCGGGCCCCCGGACTGCCCACTCTGCCCCAGCCTCTCCGTAATGGGTGGCCTGACCTCACTCCCTGTTTTTTGTGGGCTGATCTTATTTCAGTACAGAGGAACATTCTGGATTTCCCCCAGCACGTCTCCCCTTCCAAGGAAATTCGCTCAGCCAGTACCGAGGCGGACAAGAAGCTCTCTGCGTTTGATGTGGAAATGAGCATGAGGCATGATGTGTACCAGAGAATCGTCTGGCTGCAGGTGAGGAAGGTGGAAAGAGTCAGTCAGGCCAGACAGGTCGACCTGAGCCAAATGAGGAAGTTTTGTCCTCACGGCACTGATGGGCGGGCGTGGATGTAGTGGGTGCCCTCTGGAAAGGTGACATTCAGACAAGTGAGAAGCAGAACAAGCAATCTTTGGAAAACCAACCTGGTGGATATTTCCAAGGGAGGTTGTGGAGGCAGAAGAGAGTTCCAGAAGGCTCTGGATGGGTTATCATGGGGAGATGTAGGCAACGTTAGGCCAAGGAAGCTTCAGATAATTCCATGGGCAAAGAGATTTAAGTGCGTTAGATGATCCGTCCTTAACTGTGAGGATGGACGTCCAAGAGAACGTTTGATGGTTCGTCCCCTAATCCAGGGGCCACTGTGAGTCCATTCGTCAGTGGTATTTATTGAGCATTTATTGTGTGCCAAGCACTGGACTTAGCACTTCGCTTAGAGACGTGGGCTGGCTGGTTTATAGGGCTTAGCCAGGATGGCGTTGCTAAGTGGTCTACGAGAGCGCACGTGATCTCTTGGGAATTCCTAATCCAAAAGTTTGGGGTGGCTGTTTTTTTTTTCCTCTCCTGTTTTGATAGGAAAAATCGCAAACCGAGTCACTGAAGCCGGAAGCCAAGCGGTACCTGGAACGGCTGATCAAGCTGGGGAAAAGGAACGGACTTCACCTTCCTGAAGAGACTCAAGAAGTGAGCTTCCAGATCTCCCCCAGGGCCTCCCAGATGGAGGAACAGCTGGGCCTTGCTGTCTCCCCACCCCCTGCTTGCTTTCTGCTGGGCCTCTCCCCTACCCCCTTCACTCACTTCCCCAAGCTGACGGCTTCATCCTTTGCCCAAGGCCCGCAGGGTAGGAGCGTCAAATCCCTTGTCTCCCCGATCCCCTCGAGGAAACCTGCAAGATCCAAATTTTCGTAGAAAACTGAGACCGTCCCCTGATTTCCTCTACATCCTTCCCCTTTAGAAAATCAAAGCCATTAAGAAGAACCTGAGCCTCCTCTGCATCGACTTCAACAAGAACCTAAATGAGGACACCACCTTCCTACCCTTCTCCAGGGAGGAGCTGGGTGAGGCCCTTGTAGGGTGGGTCGGGGAAGGAGTGTTTCCTGAGGAATGGTTTCCTGCCGATCCAGCCCTCCAAGCATTAGCTCCTGGGAGTTTAGGTGCCACTAAAGATTTCACAAAAGAGAACATGGACGTGTTGTTTCCCAAAACCGATACAGCAGCACCGGGGGCGCTGGGAGGGGCAGTCCATTTGGAGGTGGAAGGTGGTAGGTTCCAAATCGACCAAAGGAAGCGCCGCTTCTGCCGGTGGAAGGAGTGGGCCGATCCACGGGCGAGCAGTCCGTACCGGGCCACTGGAGGGGCAAGTTGTGGGTGTTGAATGTTCCATCAGAGACCAACCCTGGCAGTCTCCTCCAAACACCCAGACGCAGCTAGCAGAGACTGGGTCCCGGGCTGGGCAGATGATGGGTCTGATCCGGGGGGGCTGGGATGAGGGAGGCGTTGGGCCTGGCTCATGTTGTGTTCTGGGTTGGATTGTAAAGAGAAGAAGAATCATCTCTAGGTCCAACTGGGCCTCTGCCCCAGCCTCTTCCCCCAGTTCTGAGATCGCCAGATGCTCGAAGGTCCCCGATTGCTCCATCGGCTGCCGTCCCGTTCCCCGGTTTTTCAGTCTCGGGAGCACCCCGGCAGTACAGCGTCCCTCAAATTGAGACCCAAATCAAAGTAGATTTTGAAGAGAATTTCCATTTCAATTTTTGCTCTCTGGGCAGGTGGGGTGGGGGGCGGGGGGACGACTTCCTCCCGAGACTCTCCATGCAGAGGGAAGCCCATCTTTTCAGGACTCGGGGTTTCAGCCCCTGAACGGCCCACTTGTTTCCCCAGGAGGGCTCCCGGAGGACTTTCTCAACTCTCTGGAGAAGACGGAGGATGAGAAGCTGAAGGTCACCCTCAAGTACCCCCATTACTTTCCTCTCCTGAAGAAGTGCCACGTGCCAGAGACCAGGCGGAAGGTGGAGGAAGCGTTCAATTGCAGGTGCAAGGAGGTAAGAAGCAGTCATCTTCATCGCCCCATCTCAGCACCTTCCAACCATTCATTCATGTTTATTGAGAGTTTACTGTGTGCAGAGCACTGTACTACCCACTTGGGAGAGTACAATACAAGAATAAACAGACACACTCCCTGTCCACAGGTACCGAGGAGTTCATACAGGGGAAGGGGGCGGGGTGGAGTGAGGATGGTAATGCTCCCCTGGCTTGAGTGAATCTAAACATTTTTCCTGAGTGTTCAAAATCGAGAAAGTGTTCTTTCCGCCCACAGCGGAGCCTGTAAGGAAAGCCACCTGTACTGTGGGTGCTGGAAATGATTTCCAGTTGCAAGAGGGCAAGCAGCGTGGCCTAGTGGAAAGAGCACGGACCTGGAAGTTTTGAGTCCAGGCTCTGCCACTTACCTGCTCTGTGACTTTGGGCAAGTCACCTCGGGTCTCTGTGCCTCAATTTGCAAAATGGGCACTCAGCCCCTGTGCTGCCTCCTACTTAGACTATGAGCCCCATGTGGGACCTGATTACCTTATTTCTACCCCAGCGCTCAGTACAGAGCTTGGCACATAGCAAGCATTTAACACATGCCACAGTTATTATTGCTTTCCAAAGAGTCCAGAGGCTCCATTAGATTATGCTCCCTGTGGATGGAGACCATCTCAGTGGTCTCAGCATGTTTGTCTCTACCGGACTGTCAGGCTCTCGAGGCTCAGGTCTGAGTCTCTGCCTCCCTCTGGCCATCTCCCTCTCCCGTGCCTAGTACAGGCCTGGCACTCAGTAGAGTTGGGAAGGACTGACCCTTGACTCTCAGGCACTTGATGCCTGTTCTCTGCTGTGTCAGGGCCGGTCGCCTGAGCTATTGGGTTGATCTCCCCTGCTGACTGGCTGACTTCTTGGTGTGCCTTAGGAGAATTGTGTGATCCTCAAGGAGCTAGTGGACCTGCGGGCCCAAAAATCCAGCCTGCTGGGTTTCAGCACTCACGCCGACTATG
Organism: Ornithorhynchus anatinus; assembly: GCF_004115215.2. NCBI lineage: Eukaryota > Metazoa > Chordata > Mammalia > Monotremata > Ornithorhynchidae > Ornithorhynchus > Ornithorhynchus anatinus. Next base: position 107,501,927 of record NC_041749.1, on the reverse strand, counting down.
TCCTGGAGATGAACATGGCTAAAACCAGCAAGAATGTGGCTACTTTCCTAGGTATTGGCCTCTCTCTCCCCTTCCTAATTCTCTTCCCCGCCACCCTTCCCTTTTCTCCTCTCTCCTCCCCCTCTCCTTTTCTCCTTCTCCACCCTTGACCCATCTACCCCTTCTCCCCACCTCCCCCCTCCCCCCGGACCTGTCCCACAGCCGCTTTCTGAGACAGCAGTCCCAACTTTTTCCCACGCTTTTGGTCCCTCCCTCCCTAGACGAACTGGCCCAGAAACTGAAGCCACTGGGAGAGGAGGAGCGAGCCATCATCCTGGAGTTGAAAAAGAAAGAGTGCAAGCTGCGAGGCCTGGAGTTCGACTCCCGGATCAACGCCTGGGACATGCGTTACTACATGAATCAGGTGGAGGAGACCCGCTACAGTGTGGACCAGAACCTGCTGAAGGAGTACTTTCCCATGCAGGTGGTCACGCAGGGCCTCCTGGGCCTTTACCAGGAGCTGCTGGGGCTGACCTTCAACCTGGAAGAGAACGCCGTGGTGTGGCACGAGGATGTGAAGCTGTACTCAGTGAGGGATGTAGCCTCGGGGAAGGAGATTGGGAAGTTCTACCTGGACCTGTACCCGCGGTGAGTCTGGGCAGTCAGTCAACTTACTGTGTGCAGAGCACTGTACTAAGCGCTTGAGAGAGTACACTCTAACAGTATAACAGACACATTCCCTGCCCACAGTGAGCTTACAGTCTGGGCGGGGAGACATGAATATAAAGAAGCAGCATGGCTTAGTGGATGGAGTATGGGCCTGTGAGTCAGAAGGTCATGGGTTCTAATTCTGGCTCTACCACATGTCTGCTGTATGGCCTTGAGCAAGTCACTTCACTTCTTTGGGCCTCAGTTACCTCGTCTGTAAAATGGGGATTAAGAGTGTGAGCCCTGTTTGGGACAGGGACTGGGTCCAACCTGCCGACCTCATATCTACCCCAGCACTTAGTGCTTGGCACGTAGTAAGTGCTCAACAAGGACCATAATTATTCATATCATTATTGTTGTAAAAGAAATAAGATTATAGATATGTACAGAAGTGCCAAGGGGCTGGGATGGGGGATGAATAAAGGGAGCAAGTCAGGGGGAGTGGAAGAGGACAGGAGGGCTTAGCCAGGGAAGTCCTCTTAGTGGAGATGTGCCATCAGTAAGGCTTTGAAGGGGGGAGAGTAACTGTCTGTCGGATAGGAGGGAGGGTGTCCCGGGCCAGAAGCAGGACGTGGGCGAGACTTCGGCGGCCAGATAGAGCGGAGGGGATCCCGGGGTGTGGGTAAAGTGGGGCAGGGCTTCCCGGTGGAGGGTCACTCGCTCTTCCTCACGGCTCCGGCTCCCAAGCTCCTCCCTGGGTCACCTGACACTTGGAACCCTGTGGGGCTGACCCCCGCCCCCTGCTCTCTCCTTCCTTCCCAGGGAAGGGAAATACGGCCACGCGGCCTGCTTTGGCCTGCAGCCCGGCTGCCTCCTGTCCGATGGCAGCCGCCAGATCTCCATCGCAGCCATGGTGGCCAACTTCACCAAGCCCACACCGGACGCCCCATCTCTGCTCCAGCACGACGAGGTGGAGACGTATTTCCACGAGTTTGGGCACGTGATGCACCAGCTCTGCTCTCAGGTAAGACCCAGACCAGCGCTGGAGAGAAGTCGAGAGACTGGGAGCCTGGGCTTGCCGGTCCTTCATTTTAACCACAAAGTGCCCCGTATAAATATGTCTCCTTGGAACAGTCTTGCTCAACCTCCTCTTTTTTTTTTGCAGGGGGTTAGTGGGTGGTGCACATGGGTAGGGAGGGCGTCTTCCAGAGTAGTCAGTTCTGTAACGTTGGGGATTTGTTCTTGAAGAACTTCACTTACGGGAAAAATTGCCAAAACCGCTATGCCACGCACACATCCACAGCCCTTTCTCATAACACTGCATCTCCTTGCACCGGCCTGTGGTCCGCACGCCATCCAGACAGAAGCCTGTTGAGGGCAAAACACTCCCTAATTCTCCAATAGCGTTCTCTCCAAGTCGCACGATGGAAGCGCTCGTTCAAGGAGATCCGACTGTACCGCCAATAGTCAAACTATATTTTCAAACTGAGAGGAAATGAGGCAGAAGATTTTCTTTTTGCATGTACGGTGGGGTCAGGCAGCCGTCTAAACGGCTTTCGGTCATTTAAGCAATGGTATTTACTGAGTATTTACTGTGTGCAGAGCGCTGGACTAAGCGCTTGGGGAAGTACAGTACGACAGAACTCGTAGACAAGTTCCTGGCCCAGCAGGAGTTTACAGTCTAGAGGGAGAGACAGACATTAATATAAATAAATGAAATTACAGATATGTACTTAATCAGATTTATTGAGTGCTTACTGTGTGCAAAGCCCCGTACTAAGCTCTTGGGAGAGTACGGTATAACATCAGTCACATTCCCTCCTCAAAATGAGCTCACAGTCTAGAGGGGGAGACAGACATTAATATAAATAAATAGATATATAGATAAGTAACGTGGTGAGGAGCTGGGAGGGGAGCTGAATAAAATAGACATTAAAATAGATTAGGGATAGGAGAAATAGAGTAAAAGAGAAGCAGCACGGTCTAGTGGAAAGATCAAGGGCTTGGGAGTCAGAGGACCTGGGTTCTAATCCCGGCTCCTCAATTTGTCTGCTGTGTGACCTTGGACAAGTCATTTAACTTCTCCATTCCTCAGTTTCCTCATCTGTAAAATTTACTCCCTCCTACTTAGACTGTGAGCCCCATGTGAACGGGGACTGCATCCCACCTGATGATCTTGTAACTACCCCAGCACTTAGTACAGTGCATGATATATAGTAAGCATTTAACAAGGACCGTTACCGTCATCATCATTATTGAAATAAGGATATGTTCTTAAATGCCGTGAGGTTGAGGTGAATATTGAAGTGCTTAAGGGGTACATAGTCAAGTGCATAGACGGCAAAGAGAGGGAGGGTAGATAGATTGCTAACCTAACTTCTCATGCCTATCCCTCCCTACCCCCTCTTAGAATCCTCTTTGGGAGAGAGCGATGAGGAAGAGCCACTCAAATGCCAGGTGACATGCCAGCTCAGACCAAAGTGGTGCCCTGGCCTCTCCCAAGAAAGCAGATGCGTCTGTGTTGTCTGCTTTAGACCGAGATCGGGGCATGTTCCTCTACTGGCTTGCCCTAGAAAGGGGACACTTTTAGGGTAGCGTGAGGTCCCTGGCCTACCTCCCCCAGCCAAGGATACGGGTAGAGGGCAAGCCCAGAGTCGTCGTCTACTTTCCGCTCTACTTTTTGACCCTCCCCCCCATTGTACAGCCACCAATTCCCAACTTTAGAGTTTTCAGGGAAAAGACCCCAGCAGTTTGTACGTTGAATGGAAGTGTCTGGTTCAGCATCAGCATTTGAACCAGACGAGGGCACAGCAGTGGGGAGACACAGATTTTTCTGGTCCACCGCCTCCGACTGCGCCGTGCCCCCAACCCACAGCCTCATAATGTGTGCTGTCCGTCAAAGGGGGCCCGGGTGAGAATGTGGATGACTCAGCTGGATCTGTCACCACTACTGCAAAAACAATCCGAGCGCATGTCCCGTTGGCGGGGGGATATCCCCCCGACCCCTGCCTGAAACAAAATTTCAGAATAATTGTGGCATTAAGTGCTTAGGCCCTAAACTAAGCCCTGGGGTACATATGAGATAATCAGGTTGACCCAATTCCTGTCCCACATGGGGCTCACAGTCTAAGGTAGGGAAAAAAGCATTGAATCCCCATTTTCCGGATGAGGAAACTGAGGTCCAAAGAAGTGAAGTGACCGGCCCAAGGCCACACAGCAGGCAAGTGGCCGAGCTGGGATTAGAACCCGGGTCGCCTGACTCTCAGGCCCGTGCTCTTTCACCTGACTTCCAGATCAGTCTGCTTTGTACCCAGTGTTAAGTAGGGAACTTATTCTCCCTGTTCAAAAGTATCAGCGTCCAGAAGGGGTTCTGCGAGGCAGCGCCCGTTGTAGATTGTGAATGAGCGGAAAAGACAGTAGTAAAACGTGCGGGTCCTTGGGGCTTTGGTGCTAAAGGCAGGGGACCCCACTTCCCCAGAAGCCCCCTTTCCATGGCCAGTTCAGTGGAGGGACTGTTCAAGGAGGGAGGTGAAAGAAAAAAGCAGCCGTAAGGCTGGCTTCCCAGGCTTGCTGCCTTTCCTCTCCCTGCATCTGAGCATATGGTGATCAGGACTGTAAAGCTGGCATTGGCCTCTTGGGCCACGTTTGAACCTAGAGGTAACCTTTACCGTTCAGTCAGATTGGAAGGACAACTCTTTAGGCGTCACCTAGCTTATCCATCGGTAGCATTTACCGAGTACCAACCGTGAGCCAAGCACCGCGCTAAAGCACGTGGGAGAGTACAATAGAGTTAGAGGACATGGCTAGGGAGTTAGGGAAGCAGCGTGGCTCAATGGGAAGAGCCCGGGCTTGGGAGTCAGAGGTCCTGAGTTTGAATCCCAGCTCTGCCACTTGTCAGCTGTGTGACTGTGGGCAAGTCACTTAACTTCTCTGTGCCTCAGTTCCCTCATCTGTAAAATGGGGATGAAGACTGTGAGCCTCACGTGGGACAACCTGATTACCCTGTATCTCCCCCAGCGCTCTGCACATAATAAGCGCTTAACAAATACCAACATTATTAGTATTATTATGTGGGACCTGATGATCTTGTGTCTCCCCCAGTGCTTAGTACAGTGCTTGGCACTTAGTAAGCACCTAACGGATACCACCATTATTATTAGCAGCAGCAGATAGGTAAAAATGGGCAGGGGCCAGATCTAGCCCAGTGCCTTACACCTGCACCTGATTCACACCAGCCCTACTCTCTCCCACAGGCCGAGTTTGCCATGTTCAGCGGAACCCACGTGGAGAGAGATTTTGTGGAGGCGCCGTCACAGATGTTGGAAAACTGGGTGTGGGAGAAGGAGCCCCTACAGCGAATGTCCAGGCACTACAAGACTGGCAACGCCATTCCTCACGAGCTCCTGGAGAAACTCATGAAATCTCGCCAGGCAAACACAGGTCTGAACCCGTTTGTCCCCGACTTCCTCCAGCTCCCCACCGCACCGGTCCCCAAGGCGCCGAGACCCTTCACTAGTCTGGTTTGGCTCTTGGGGTACATAGTGCTCTGCACACAAAATCCACTCGATAAATACGATCGATCGATTGGTTGATTTAGACACCACTGAGAAGGGAAACAGTATTTTAACCCCCGAGCGGTAGGGCCAGGTAGCGGGGAGAGGGCCTGTCAAGAGGGCTAACTGAAGCAATGACAAGGGGTCTCCAGAACGGGAAGTGACATTGCCAGATCTCAACCCCGAGTTGCCCAGCACTTCCCCGCCCCAGATGGATGTTTGTTTTTTTCCCTTGGCTCCCCTCTGGGGACAGGTCTTTTCAACCTCCGTCAGATCGTCTTGGCCAAGGTGGACCAGGCTCTGCACACCCAGATCAAAGCAGATCCTGCCGAGGAGTACGCCCGGCTGTGTGAGGAGGTGCTCGGGGTCCCAGCCACTCCAGGTACCCCCGTCCCGCCGCATGCCCAGGGAAGCCGAAGGGTGGGGGGTGACTGCAGGTCCTTTTAGTAGCTTTTTTCCACCTCTCATCTTGGACGAGTTGGACTTCTCTGCCCTCTCAGAGAAAAGCATTTTTCCATTTGTTCCTCTCTCTCTGTCTCTGTCTCTCTGTCTCTCTCTCTCTCTCTCTCATACACACACACACCCCCACACACCCCCACACACCCCTTTCCCCCTCCCTCTTTTCCCCCCTTTCTCCCCCTTTCCCTCTCCTCTCTCCCTTTCCCCCTCTCTTCCCTTTCTCCTCTCCCCTCTTTCCCCTCTTTCTTGCCCTTCTTCCTCTCTCCCCCCTTTCCCTTCTCCCTCTTTCCCCTTCCCCCCCCCTTTCCTCTCTCCCCCCCTTTTCCTGTCTCTCTCCCCGCCTCAATCCCCTCTAGACTGAAAGCTCCTTCTGAGCAGGGAACATGTTTACCATCTCTGTTATATTGTACTCTCCCAAATGCTTAATATTCTGCACACAGTAAACACTCAAAGTGGATTAACTCATATTTATTGAGTGCTTACCATGTGCAGAGCACTGTACTAAGCACTTGGGAGAGTACAATATAACAGTTGGTGGACACGCTCCCTGCCCACAAGGAGCTGACAGCCTAGAGGGGGAGGCACATTAAAATAAAGTATGGATAATAATAATAATAATGTTGGTATTTGTTAGACGCTTTCTATGTGCAGAGCACTGTTCTAAGCGCTGGGGTAGACACAGGGGAATCAGGTTGTCCCACGTGGGGCTCACAGTCTGAATCCCCATTTTACAGATGAGGTAACTGAGGCACAGAGAAGTTAAGTGACTTGCCCACGTACATATCTGTAGTTTATTTGTTTATATTAATGTCTGTCTCTCCCTCTATACTGTAAACTCACTGTGGGCAGGGAATGTGTCTTTTTATATCGTACTCTCCCAAGTGCTCAGTCCAGTGCTCTGCACACTCAATAAATACGATTGAGAGGTTGAGGAGGATTAGGATGGAGTAGAGGCCATCAGATTTGGCAGGAAGGAAATCCATGATGACCTCTGAGAAGGCAGTTTCAGTGCAATGAGGGGGACGGAAACCAGATTGGAGGGGGGTCAAGGAGAGAATTGGAGGTGAGGAAGTGGAGGCAGCAAATGTAGACAGCTCTCAAGGAGTTTGGAGAGAAATGGTTAGAGGGATGTGGGACAATAACTGGAGGGAGCCTTGGGGTCAAGGGAAGATTTTTTTCCCCTCTTCTCTCCCCCCCTCCCTTTTTTCTCCCCCCCCCCCCCATAATAGTAATAATAATGTAATATATAATTGTATTTGTTAAGCACTTACTATGTGGAGAAGCAACGTGGCTCAGTGGAAAGAGCACGGGTTTGGGAGTCAGAGGTCGTGGGTTCTAATCCCGGCTCCGCCACCTGTCAGCTGTGTGACTTGGGGCAAGTCACTTAACTTCTCTGTCCCTCAGTTCCCTCATCTGTAAAATGGGGATTAAGACTATGAGTGCCACATGGGACAACCTGATCACCTTGTATCCCTCCCTCAGCGCTTAGAACAGTGCTTTGCACAAAGTAAGCACTTAACAAATGCCATCATCATCATGTACCAAACACAATACTAAGCCCTGGGATAGATAAAAAAGATGATGCAGTCCCACATGGAGCCCACAGTCTATGTAAGAGGGAGAACAGGAATTGAATCCCCATTTTGCAGTTGAGGGAAAGGAGGCACAGAAAAGTTAAGTGACTTACCCGCAGGCATACACCAAGCACATGGCGGAGTCAGGATCAGAGCCGTGGTCCTCTGCATCCTAGGCCCGAGCTTTTTCCACTAGGCCACGCTGCTTCTCCTGCTTTCTCCTCTCCCTACCCCCTCTTCACCCCCCATGTGTTTCACCACCCTAAGCTTTCACTGAGGAATTGATAACCCCCCACCACCCCCTTCTGGATCTTTCTGAAGTCCCCCATAGTTTACTGAGCCGACCTGGCCAAAGCTCCAGGGCATTCTCAAGGGAAAAGAGTCTTCTGTCTCCCCGCCCCCCTCGATCCCAAGCAGACATCCCAGGAAAGGGGGAGACCACAGTGAGGGAGGCCTGTCACTCCCCTGGGTCTCTTCTGCACCTCTCTTTTCACTCTCCCAGGTACTAATATGCCAGCCACTTTTGGCCACCTGGCCGGGGGCTATGACGCACAGTACTACGGCTACCTCTGGAGCGAAGTGTATTCCATGGACATGTTCCACACCCGCTTCAAGCAGGAAGGCATCCTGAATGCGAAGGTAAGTGAAGGAAGCTTTTCCAAAATACCTTTGTGGATACCCATCCCTCCTCACAGTCCACCCGGCCCCTGTCCACCCGGCCGCAGCAGCAGCACTGGGATGCTTGTTTCCCCCTCCCCACCCGCTTCTCTGCTCTGGCAACTTCAACTCTTCTCCACCTCAACCTGTCTCTATCTGTTGCCAAATAGTACTTTCCAAGCGCTTAGAGTGCGCCACACACAGTAAGTGCTCAATAAATACAATTGAATGAACTCCACATAGTCTTCCAGCTGTGGGCACAGCTTCATCAGGAACTTTGCCTTTCCCCCTCCAAAAATCCCCCTCCCTTCAGGCTGTACCCTTGCTGCCTCAAGTTATCATTTTTACTTTTTTCACCTTTCTTTTTCCTTGTTCATCTATTCTCCTTTCCCTCCATCCCCAGAGTGTGTCAGCGGGAGAGAGTGATGAGACCCTTTTCCCCGTGCACCTCCTTGGTGTTTTACAGTTTGTGAGTCTTAGAAACAATTTTTCGAAAGGGGAGACTCGGAGCCCCATTTTGATATAAGAGAGCTGGGCTGGAGGCTACAGAGCATCTCGATTATTTTGTGTGTTTTTTCCTCTTCCCCAGACAATATCAGTTTCACCGATGGGGGCTGGGCACCTGCTACCATCAGAGCGCTTTACCAGACTTTTGGGGAACGTGCTGAAGGAAAAAAAGATGTGCTCTCTGCCCTCAAAGACCATACAGTCTAATGGGGGAGGAGGCATTAACTGGTCCAACATACCGTAGAGTCTAGATAGGCATAATGTTGATGGTGTCTCCTGCCATGAATGGTGGATGAGCCTTGGTCCGGTCGCAAGGACTTCAAAAATTGTGGTATTTGTTAAGCGCTTACTATGTGCAAAGCACTCTTCTAAGCGCTGGGGGATACAAGGTGATCAGGCTGTCCCGCGTGGGGCTCACAGTTTTTTAATCCCCATTTGACAGATGAGGTAACTGAGGCACAGAGAAGTTAAGTGACTTGCCCAAGGTCACACAGCTGACTAGCGGCGGAGCCAGGATTAGAACCCAGACCCGAGGACCTGCATCCTCTCTTCTCCAGTCATGTTTCCTCTGGGGCATGGAAACAAGCCAGAAGGCAGGCAAGGGTGCATATGCAGATTTTTTAACGGGCGGGACCTTTTTGCAGCATGGCCTAGTGGCAAGAGCACGGGCTTGGGAGTCAGAGGTCGTGGCTTCTAATCCCGGTTCCTCCACTTGTCTGCTGTGTGACCTTGGGCAAGTCACTTAACTTCTCTGGGCCTCAGTTACCGCATCTGTAAAATGGGGATTGAGACTGTGAGCCCCACGTGGGACAATCTGATTACCTTGTATTTACGCCAGCACTTAGAGCAGTGCATAGTAAGCACTTAAAAAATAGCGTAATTATTATTATTACGGCCAAAGTGACTGCAGCAAAGTGCCACTACTGTGCTGCAGTGCCATGACGCAGCCCAGCTGGGGAGCCATTCATTCATTCAGTCGTATTTATTGAGTGCTTACTGTGTGTAGAGCACTGTACTAAGCCCTCGGAAAGTACAATACAGCAATAGAGACGATCCCTGCCCACAACGGGCTCACAGTCTAGAGGAGGGGGAGCCGCTTTGGAGACCACTGTGGGCTTCTCTGCCCATGTTAGCCCGTTATTTTCAGGATTCCTGCATAGCCTGTCCACCATGCAAAGATGCCCTAGCTGGTTCTTTGGTCATAAACTGTCACCCCTAGTGGGAGAGCCCCAGCAGGCATTCCCCTTGACCCAGCTCTTTCTTTCTCTCTCTCTCTCTCTCTCTCTCACTAACACACTCACACACACACGTGTCGTCGTCCCCCCCCCCCCATGTTGAAGTATGAGTTTGACTCTGGTGGGGATAGGGAATCAGTCGATGGTATTTGTTGAGCACTTACTGTGTGCAGAGCACTGTACTAAGGTGGGAGGCAGGAGAGTCGAGAGCAGGGGGGGTTGGTGAGGTTTGCTGGGGCTGGTTCGCGGGGGGGTATTGGGCTCCCTGCCCTCCCCTGATCTCCCCCTCTCACTCCTGGCAGGTTGGAACAGACTACAGAACCTGCATCCTGAAACCAGGGGGCTCCGTGGATGCTTGCGACATGCTAAGGAAGTTCTTAGGTCGAGACCCCAAGCAAGATGCCTTCCTTCAGAGCAAAGGACTGAAGGTGGAGAGTACCTCACTGCCCTCAGCCTGCTGAGGGGCCTCGCCCAGCCCCGGGGCCAGGGTGGGAGGGCAGATGGTGTGAGGTTCATTTCCTCTGGGGCTGGCTGCTGGGACCCCACCTGACGTGACGCCCTTTGTCCTGCCCTTTGTCCTGTTGCCTTAAACCCTCAACAGGAGAGGTCTCCCCAGTTCGAGACGGGTTGAGAGGGGATCGGCCGCCCCTCCACGCAAATTCCCTTGGAAAGGATTTCCAGAGCCTGGCCAGTAGGGTTTCCATCCTCAAAGCTTGAATTCAGCAGGTAGCCATTACAAATAAGGGGGTCAGGTTTACCATATTTACTTACATAATTGTCCCACTTTGGCTGTAATTTTTTTTTTCACTAAAACTGAGAAGGAGGGGGGTCATGCAAGGACCTATAGGAATTAAATCCAGCAATAAGAGGCGGATGAAGAAAAAAAAAGAGGCGAGGAAGGTAAGAGGCCCCTTGAGACGGACTCCGACTTCTATCGCACTCTTGCAGGTGTTGAGTACACTAGGCACCCATCTGCCATTCCACTGTCACCTTCTCAACCATCTTCAGCCCCTCCTCGTGCCTATCACTGCTTACAGTCATGTGGTACAAAAAGTAATCTTGTATTTCCTCCACAAAAACCAGGGTGGGGAACTTATGTGGTAGAGACAATTATGTAAGTAATTATGGTATTTGCCATTTAGTTAGGGACCTATCGTTTCAGGGAGCCGCCAAAGACAGCAAGCTCAATCTCTCCCCTCTCTCTGCCTGTGTCTTTCTCTCACACAGACAGAATCTCAGCAAACTGCAGGTCTCCTCTTTGTTCATCCTCCCTTTCTGGAACTCCCCACGTGATAGGAACCCACTTCTAAATAGGAATTGTTCCAGAGAGGAAGAGCAAAATAGGATTCTTTCCTATGAGATAGTGTAGCTTCCAATGGGTAAAATCATAACTTAGAGTTAGGGATTGCGGTGGGGTGACTTTTTTTATTTTTGTGTGTGTGTGTATTTTTAAATGCTTAATTTAGCGGGAGCTTGGGACTTCGGGGAATTGAAAGCCGCAGTCTATGAGTGTGCGTAGGTGTGTGTATGAGTGTGTAGGTGTGTGTCTCACCCCTCTCTTCTCCTCCCCCAACCCCAATATGCCTTGGGAGATGGGAAGAAATAACTTCTCTTTCCAAGGTGGGGGCGAGCCTTAGGCCCCCTCTGTGGTCTCCTTTAACCCCAGAGCCATAGGCGGTAACAGGGTCCATTGTCCCCTTGGGGTTGGGAGTGAGGAAGCAGGGTAGTTAGCTTCTCCCCTGTTCCTTTTTTTTTTTTTGGTGGGTGGTGGGAGGGTGGAGAGCCAGAGGAAGAGCCAAAATGGTGGCGCCTCCTCCTCCATTCCATCAGAAAGAGGAAGACCCTGCCAACGCTGCCACTTTTGAAGTCCTTGCTGGAAAGGGGCTTCAAGCCATTTTCCTGTGGGCTGGGTCTTGATGAGCTCCGGGCATTCCGACCCTGTTGCCCCCTGTTAAATAGTATGGGAAAATTGATGCAAGACTTAAATCATGGAGCAATCACTATTCCTTCTCCATCTATCTGAGCAACTAGCTAATTGAGTCGTGGGAGTTCAGCGGGGCATCCTCCCCGGACAACGGGTCCTCCTAACGAGAGGCAGTTCACTCAGCAGCAGCTGCACCATCCATTTCTAAATGAAGTTGCTTCCCCAGCTGGGGAGTCTTCTTGAGTCATCTCCTTAGAGTTTTCTTCAGCACCTTGAAAATCTGACCCGCAGACCCCGGGCAGAGCCCCCTTCGAGGTCCTTTTTTTGTCATTTGTCCCCTCTCAGGACAGGTGGGCAGGCAGCTGGAAGGGACTGACTTACCTGGAGAGCGTATGTATGCGGTGAAAGTATGTTTCTCTGGGGTGATTGTATCTTGGGGTGGTTGGCAACGTCGGGTTTCCCCCAAATTGGCCGTATGGTGGGATGGTCGTGTGCCTGGAGTCTCTTCTCTCCCTCCCCTCTTTCCCCTCTTTTCCTTTCCTCATCTCTTCCTCCTTTTCCCTCTTTGCCCCTCTCCCAACGCTCCATGCCCCCTGCGCTCGAAATGAAAAGTTGAGTGTGTTCTCTTCACCCCCTCCCACCCCCCACGTTCTTCTAGAGAGTGTGGAGCTGGGACCTGGGCACGTCTCGTGCCGGCGGGGGGGGTTAGGTGTGGGTCCAGGGGATGGGTCCGGTTAAAAACGGTGGTTTAAAAACGTCCCGAGGGGCCGGGGGGAGTCTGCGGACGGTCTCGGGGCCGCAGACTGTCAGCCTCGAGCCCGCCTTTATTTAGCCTTCTCGCTTCCCAGACCAGCGTGGTGACCCGGGAATGCTACATCTGGGCCGGGGTGTCGCGGTATGTTCTGGCCCCGTGCCCCTCCCCCGCACTGGGGAGAAGATCTATAAAAAGCCCAAGGGGGAAAGGGGGGCCGAGGGAGAGAAGGTTGGCTTTGACTGGCCCGCCCGAAACCATCCGAAGTAAGCCCCGTTCTCCTCTTGCTTCCGAGGGGGCAGTGGTGGGTATGGAGCGTAGCTCAGTGGAAAGAGCCCGGGCTTGGGAGTCAGAGGTGATGGGTTCGAATCCCGGCCCTGCCACTTGTCAACTGTGTGACTGTGGGCAAGTCGCTTCACTTCTCTGGGCCTCGGTTCCCTCATCTGTAAAATGGGGGTGAAGGCTGTGAGCCTCACGTGGGACAACCTGATGACCCTGTATCTCCTTCAGCGCTTAGAACAGTGCTCTCCACATAGTAAGCGCTTAACAAATACCGACATTATCTGTGCCTCAGTTCCCTCATCTGTAAAATGGGGATTAAGACTGTGAGCCTCACGTGGGACAACCTGATTACCCTGTATCTACCCCAGCGCTTAGAACAGTGCTCTGTGCTGCTATGCGCTTAACAAATGCCACCGTCATTATTATTAAAAGCGCGGTTTGGGCAGAGTCTTAAAGGCCCAGCCATCCCCCACCCAAGAAGGATGTTAAACTGCTTCTCCAGAAATGGCCCACTCCCCTTTTCGACTTGGCACTTGCTCCCATCCTTGGCCATTTGCTGTTCTGACCCGGCCACCCTCTCAAGACACCTGTCCCTCCGTGGGGTTAGATACTACTCTTCTCCAGCCGGCCCCGGGCACACCACTGTGTCTCTGTTTTTGTCTCTCTTCCCTCCTCCTCCCCCTCCCTTGCCCCCCAAGGTGCTTTGGGTGGCTGGCCTATAACCAGGAAGCAGGTCCTGAGCTGATAGTCCTTTGTCTTGGTTTTATTATCGCTTTCCCTCAAGTGTGTGTGGGCATGTCGGGGAGAGGGTAGGGAACCTCAGTCCAGATTACATACCGCCTCTCCTCTCCTCCCCAGTTTCTAAGCTGAATAAGCGGTTTTCTCTCGCTCTGTCCCATGAGCTATTCCCTGTGCTTTGGAGATTTCTGCAGCCGAGTAGAGCTCAGGTATTCAGCAAAATCTCCGAAGAGAAGAGCACAGTGGGAACCAGCTTAAAAATACCTAATGACAGGTGTGAGAGTCCACCGGCACTGTCAGCATTATGCAGCCTAGGCACCCCCTCCACACACACCCTCCCATTGCCTTCCCTTCGGTGGTCTCCAGTGCAGTGTGGTGTCTTCCTCAGGCGGGAGTCATTTCCTGGCACCCTGTAGACAGAGCTGAATCTCCCTCCGTGCCCAAATGGCCCCCAGGCCCCCATTTGGCTCCTCCCCCCCTCCCCACCCCCTTCCAGTCGGAAAAATCAGGGAACTTTTTTGGGGAAAACATTAGGCTGCAGTTTCGGAGCACACCTGTCGTGTTTCTCCCTCCTTCCCTCCTTCCCCCCATCCCCTCTAAATCCTTTCTTTTTTTTAAGCTCCAAAGTTGAGCTTTGAATTGTGGGCATCTTTCCTTTTGGGCTCCCTGAATGCTGGAGCAGCGAGGCCTGCTGGTGTGTGCTGCAGGAAGGGAGGGAGGGAGGGAGCTAGCGTGTGCATGTATGTGTGTTCTTTGCGAGCTTTAGTTGTCACCAAACATGGCTCGGTGGAGTTTAAGGTTTTAGTCTCTTGGAAATGATTTGGTTTTAGCCTCTCACCCCTCCAGCCTTATGTCCTGCAGGCTTATAGGGTAGTCTGCTCTGGTGCTCCCTGGACCTCCCCCATGGAAAACAGTACCCCCTCTCCTCTCCTGCCCTCCCTCCTCGGGGGTGAGGGTTTGTAGTGATTCTGCCCAGCCAACCTGCTACAAGGATTGGGTTTTCGTGAACCACCCAACACTAATAAAAGTGTTTTCTAAACTACTGGTGGGGCAGCAGTTTCTCGTCCTGAAGTGGGGGCGGGGAACAGGGGGAGGGGTGGGGCGGGAGGGGGGCCAAGTTCGTGTCTCTCTGCTCCCTGACCCTGGACCTGCTGTTTGAAGCCAGGTGAACACCCAGAGGGAATGGAGTGCGTGGCGACTGTGGGCAGGCTAGACCAGACCTGTGACTCAATCTTGGCCACCTGAATCCTTTTTTAAAAAAAGATCTCTAAGCACTTAACTACGTGCCAGGCCCTGTACTAAGCGCTAGGGTAGATAGAAGCTCATTCATTCATTCAGCAGTATTTATCGAGCGCTTACTATGTGCAGAGCACTGTACTAAGCCCTTGGAATGTACAATTCGGCAACAGATGGACACGGGCTCACAGTCTTAATCCCCATTTTACACATGAGTTAACTGAGGCCCAGAGAAGTTGTAACTTGCCCAAGGTCACCCAGCAGACAAGTGTTAGAGTTGGAATTAGAACCCAGGTCCTCTCCCAGGTGCGGGCTTTTTCCACTAGTCCACACTGCTGCTTTCTTTGCCGTTCCTCAGCCCTGTAAACTATTCATTAGCATTTGCAAAGAACCTCTGTGGCTTGTGCTTTCAGAATAGTGTATGGGGCGGAACCATGTGATATATCACATGGACACAAGAGACACAACTCTGAGCAAAGCCCTCTGCTCTGGGTCTTCTGTTTCTATCCAGGAGGTAGCCGGGTTGTAGGGGTGCAGTCTCACAACTCCACCTAAAGCCTTTCCCCTCAGGTAAGAGCTTGGGCTAAATGAGGAGAAAAGAATTCTAATCCCATCTGTGTTTCCTACTGAGGCCCTTGGTGTGGAGAGAGGGGATGGGGGGAGTCCTAATAAGCAAAGATAAATGGGTCCCTTGCCCCATTTACCTCTCGGGGCCCCGTCACTCCTTTCTCCGTCCCTAGGCAGCAGCGCGTTGCCACTTGGGCATCCCACCTCGGTCTGTCCCCCTGCCCAGCACGTTCCCCCTGGGGTGGAAAAGGGGAAAGGTTTAAAGTTGGGGGAAATCCTGTCCCTGGGCTGAGAGGGAGGCCTTGGTCTCCCAAACGACTGAGATTCCATCCCCTGCCCCTGTCCCCACCCCCACCCCAGACCCGACGTCTGGGCTCCCCTGCCTTGGTATTAATATTGTGGGTATTCTCAGCTGCTCGCCTCCAGCTCGGCCCTATGCAAACTATCACTACCCCAAAACACGCGGGTTCACATTCTTGGCAGGCTTGGATTTATCCGACCCCATGAAGTCATCGTCCTCGCCCTCTGCAGCAGCACCACTCCGTCCTCCTCCTGGGAAGCGGGAGAGGCGGGGGAATCGGAGAAACCGGTTCTGCTATTTCTACCTCCCGCCAGCTCCTCTCGGACTGTAATGGGAGAGCACCCCTACTCTCGGCCTCCCCCCGCTTGCCTGGGGTCTTTAACCCTTCAGGAGCTGAGGAAGGTAGCGGGGAGCTACTCTGGGAAGAGAGGAGACTGAGGATCGGACCCTCAGAGGCAAGAGAAGACATGGTTGACAGCGACAAGTGCACTCACACCTAACATCCCTCCCCTCGCCCCCCAACACCAGTGGGAGGGACGGCCCCAATCTGGAGGAAAAACACAATTTCCCAAGCATAAATTCCACTAAATAGGCAATTGTGGGTTTAGTCATTCTTTTCTCGCATGGGAGGAAGGGGGTGGGTACCGATGACCTCTGAAGGGCTCCTCTTTAGGTCCTAGGTTTCTGCAGTGGAAGCGTAAGCTTTTCGGGAGTGAGTAGGAACAAATATTTTGCCAAACAGACACCGGTGTTTGGAGTTGGGTGGGGGAGAGAGGAAGGGAGTAGCATGTCCTAGTGGAAAGAGCACGGGCCTGGGAGTCAGATGTGGGTTCTCATCCCGGCTCTGCCACGTAATAATAATGTTGGTATTTGTTAAGCGCTTACTATGTGCAGAGCACTGTTCTAAGCACTGGGGTAGAGACGGGGTAATCAGGTTGTCCCACGTGAGGCTCACAGTTAATCCCCATTTTACAGATGAGGGAACTGAGGCCCAGATAAGTGACTTGCCCACAGTCACACAGCTGACAAGTGGCAGAGCCGGGAGTCGAACTCATGACCTCTGACTGCGAAGCCCAGGCTCTTTCCACTGAGCCACGCTTCTGTGTTACCTATAATAATAATAATAATGTTGGTATTTGTTAAGTGCTTACTATGTGCAGAGCACTGTTCTAAGCACTGGGGTAAACACAGGGGAATCAGGTTGTCCCACGTGGGGCTCACAGTCTTAATCCCCATTTTACAGATGAGGGAACTGAGGCACAGAGAAGTTAAGTGACTTGCCCACAGTCACACAGCTGACAAGTGGCAGAGCTGGGATTTGAACTCATGAGCCCTGACTCCAAAGCCCGTGCTCTTTCCACTGCGCCACGCTGCTTCTCTAACTTGGGTGTGTCACTTCACTTCTCTGGGGCCTCAGTTCCCTCATCTGTAAAATGGGGATTGAGCGTGAGCCCCAAGGGGGAGAGGAGCTGTGTCCAACTTGATTAACTTGTATCTATCCCAGGGCTTAGAACAGTGCTTGGTACATAGTAAGCGCTTAAGTACTATTATTATTATGATGATTAAATGGAAAGTTGGAACCCAAGTTGCAAGAGGAAAAGTTATAGGGAGGAAATGGTGGAGGAGTCGGGGGGGTGGGACGGCGGCAGGGGAGTCTTTAGGCGATCATGAGTACAAAGCTCTGTTTTTTGACTTGGGGTGGGGGGAATCGATTTCCAAGTCCTGCTCTCTGTATTGGAGAGGGAGGATCTTGAATTTGTCCCAGTGGGCTGGTTAATGTGGGTGCATGAAGAACTTCTCAGTCGAAAGTGTGTACGCCCAGCCCCTCCTCCACTGTTAGTGCTCTATCCCAGGTACCCCCCCCCCCGACTGCCCTCTGCCTCAGACAGCCCCTCCCAGCCCCCCACAGGGACAGGGCCCCAGCCCCGTCCCACGCCGACCTAATTCCAGCCCCCGCTATTTCCAGCCCAGACGGGTATTAACAGCCCAGACGTGGCGGGGGGCCGGAGAGGAGTTCTGCTCTTCCCTCCCAAAGGATTCCCAGCTTCCTTCCCCCACCCCAGCCCTCCTGTAAGCATCCTCACTGCCTGGACTCTGTCCCCACCCCCTCCTTTCCACCGAGCTTGGCAGAACAGCCCCATCACCCCCCCTCACCATCCTGGAGCCACCGTCCTTACAAGGGAAGAGGGTGGTGTGGCAGGCAGAGATCCAGGCAGATTCATGGCTATATGGTCAAGTGGGCCAGGAAGAGCCGGCCACCAACTCACACCATTCAAGTCAGCCTCCCCCGATACCCGTCCCTTCAATTTCTTTTAGATGTTGCCATGGCTGTCCCAGCCCGTGTCGTCTAGACAGTAGCCATCTCTCCCGGGATGCATTCATTCATTCAGTCGTATTTATGGAGCGCTTACTGTGTGCAGAGCACTGTACTAAGCGCTTGGAATGTGCAATTCGGCAACAGATAGAGACAACCCCTGCCCAACAACGGGCTCACAGTCTAAAAGGGGGAGACAGACAAGCAAAACAAAGCGAAATGCAGATTACCTTTCCCTGCCTTACTGTTCCCTGGCCTCGCCCACCTGTCCACCCCCGTTGTCAGGAGAAGAGAAATGCGCAGGCCCTTGGGAGTCAAGGCGTGAAGTCCGGGTCTCCCTATCCTTCATCCTTCCCTCCTGTCCTTGGGATCAGGACCACTTGGATGGGGTGGGGGGGGGGGGGGCTCCTGCATCCTCACCTCTCAGCCACCTCCCCGCTCTCTGCAGCGTGGCCTAGTGGCAAGAGCCCAGGCTTGGGAGTCAGAGGTCATGAGTTCTAAGCCCAGCTCCATCACTTGTCTGCTGTGTGATCTTGGTCAAGTCCTTAACTTCTCTGTGCCTCAGTTACCTCATCTGTAAAATGGGGATTAAGAACTGCGAGCCCCACGTGGGACAACCTGATAAGCTCGTATCTACCCAGTGCTTAGAACAGTGCTTGGCACATAGTAAGCACTTAACAGTCATTACCTGGAGAACTAGTTTACCACCTCCACAGCCTTCCCCAACCCGTTCCGGTTCTCCTCTCCCACCAGGGCTCGGTTTTTGTACGTGGCAAGAGCATTCATTCAATTCATTCAATAGTATTTATGAGCGCTTACTATGTGCAGAGCACTATACTAAGCGCTTGGAATATACAAATCGGCAACAGATAGAGACAGTCCCTGCCCATTGACGGACTTACAGTCTAATGGAGGGCGACAGACAAAAACAATAGCAATAAATAGAGTCAAGGGGATGAACATCTCATTAAAACAATAGCAATAAATAGAATCAAGGTGATGTACATCTCATTAACAAAATAAATAGGGTAATGAAAATATATACAATTGAGCGAACGAGCACAGTGCTGAGGGGAGGGGAAGGGAGAGGGGGAGGAGCAGAGGGAAAGGGGGGGAAAGAGGGCTTAGCTAAGGGGAGGTGAAGGGGAGGTAGAGGGGGAGGAGAGGGAGCAGAAGGAAACGGGGAAGCTCAGTCTGGGAAGGCCTCTTGGAGGAGGTGAGCTCTAAGTAGGGTTTTGAAGAGGGGAAGAGAATTAGTTTGGCAGAGGTGAGGAGGGAGGGCGTTCCGGGACAGCGGGAGGATGTGGCCCAGGGGTCGATGGTGGGTTAGGCGAGTACGGGGGACGGTGAGGAGGTGGGTTGCAGAGGAGCGGAACGTGCGGGGTGGGCAGTAGAAAGAGAGAAGGAGGGGGAGAGATAGGAGGGGGCAAGGTGATGGAGAGCCTTGAAGCCTAGAGTGAGAAGTTTTTGTTTCGTGCGGAGGTTTATAGGCAACCACTGGAGGTTTTTAAGAAGGGGAGTGACATGCCCAGAGCTTTCTGCAGGAAGATGAGCCGGGCAGCGGAATGAAGAATAGACTGGAGCGGGGAGAGACAGGAGGAAGGGAGATCAGAGAGAAGGCTGACACAATAATCCAGCCGGGATATTACGAGAGCCCGTAACAGTAAGATAGCCGTTTGGGTGGAGAGGAAATGGCGGATCTTGGCGATATTATAAAGGTGAGACCGGCAGGTTTTGGTGACGGATCGGATGTGTGGGGTGGACGAGAGAGCCGAGTCAAAGATGACACCGAGGTTGCGGGCTTGAGAGACGGGAAGGATGGTCGTGCCATCCGCTGTGAGAGCACTGAGCGGTTTGGCTCCTGTCACGTGGATTTTCCTGTTCTGGCAGGTTTCCGGTCTCTCCTTCCCCCCACATCTCCCACCTCTCACTCCCCGGCATGGGTCTCTGGCCTCTGACCCAGGCCAGAGGCTGAGGGCTCTTCCAGCTGGAGAGACGTGGGCTGAGAGGGGACAAGGTTGAAAGTTACAGAATAATACAGAGAGAAAATGGAATTGTGGTTCCCCAGATCCGATGGCACCAAGGTGAGGGAGCACCCAGTGGAGCTGCAAGGTGGTAGGTTCAAAACAATCCAACAAAAACCACTTTTTCAACCAGTGAGCAGATGGAATTCATCCCCAGAGGAAGCCGAGTAGCAGAAAATATCAGCGGGGGTCAAGAGGGGTTTAGATAGGTCCAGGGAAGAACAGTCCGTGCAAGATGACTAGAAGGAAAATCGGGGATGTAGAGGGGAATTCAAGGGTGTCGAATGGTCCGTTGCTGGCTACGAAGATAGGGGGTCCAGGAGGGTCATGGTCACCCGGTTCCTCCAACCATCCCAGTGCCTCTGTAAGAGACAAAAGAGTTCCGGGCTGGACTGACCACGGAGCTGAGCCTCGCTCTTTGGGTCTTATGAACAACTGAGAGGCAGAAACAGAAGCTAAGGATGTTGAGAGGAAATTAACGACGGTTGAGGGTCTTGAATGGGCTGCTGGAGGGGAAGTCAGGGTTGTAGGAGGAATGTCAGCAGTGTCAGATGATCCATCACTAACTGAGGATGGGTGTCCAGGAGGGTCACCATCACTCAATAATTATTGTGGTATTTGTTAAATGCTTACTATGTGCCCAGCACTATACTAAGTGCTTAGGTAGATAGAAGATCATCAAGTCAGGCAGAATCCCTGTCCCACCTAGAACTCACAGTCTAAGTAGAAGGGAGAACAGGTATTGAATCCCCATTTGGCAGATGAGGAAACTGAGGCTCAGAGAAGTGAAGTGACTTGCCCAAATCACACAGCAGACAAGTGGTGGAACCGGGATTAGAATTCAGAACTTCTGCCTCCCAAGCCCGGGCTCTTTCCACCAGGCCACGCAGCTCCTCAATTCCCGCGAGCGTCCCAGCGCAGCTGTCAGAGACACAACCCTCGGACGAATGGACCTTGGGGCTGAGCCGGGGACTCGCGTGTCCGTAATCGAGCCCCACCCGGACCCAACGCTGGCCCAGCTTTGGCTGGAGCCCAACCCCAGGAGCGTGAATCCGGGCCCATCCAGCAACACCGCTGCTCCCCCACTTTCCTTCCTCTGGGGTAGCTCCATCCAGTTCTCACATCTAGGCCAGAGCCCACAGAGGGAGGCTCCATAGGAGTGGGGGGAGGGGCTGCTATCCCTAACAGACCCTCCTCGGCGCACACACCAGAACAGACAGCGGACGCCATGCAGCAAGTTGTACTTTAATGGAAAAAGAGCATTTGAGAAGCAGCCTCGATGGCGTGGATACACCCCTTTCGACCTCCACCTTGCCGACGATCCAGGGTTCTTGTGTCGTAGCCTGTCCAGAACCCTGCTCTGGCCTCGTCCCTCTGGCTGCCCTAACCCCCAGCCCCTCCAAGCTACCCACTCCAGGGCTCCCCACCTCTCCACCTCTAGCTCAGGAGACCAACCGGGCCAGGTTACCCCGGTCAACATCAGCGGTGGCAAAGGGACTGGCATCCACTGGGGCGGGTTCCCCTTGGAGGCAAGGTATGAAAACCCCCCTGGGGATTACTTGGGCTATGTCCATTCTTCGGCCTCTTCTGCTCCACCATCCTGAGCTTCCATCCCACCAACCTGCTGGGTTTCCCAAGCTGCACCAGGCAGGCCTACGCTGCCCCTTCCCCCACCCTCCATCCAAACCTATCTGTCCGTTCCTCGGTCTCTTTTCAACTCAGACTGTGCCTCTCTGCCTTCCTGCTCTGAGCCTCTGCCCTCCTGCTCTCAGCCTCTGCTCTCTTGCTCTCCCAGTCAAACCCTCTGTACTTTCTGTACCCTCAGGTAGCCCCTAGCCCTATGCTGCTCCCAGCCAATGCTCACTCATCTCTGCCTTGTAGCCCCCACGCCCTCCCCTTTCTCCTTCCTTCCCTCCCCCCGCTTTCCCCACATCCCCCAGTGTCTCTCTGCGCCTCGGATCCCAGGGCTGTTTCGCCAGGTGAAAGCCTCCCGATGAAGCCGTCGTCCGGTTCTTCAGCCCTCGGGCCGATCCGCCACACCCACCCCGGGGCCCGTTTGGCTCCTGGTCGTCCTAGCCTGAGCCCATCCCTGGGGTGGAGGGAGGAGCCCCTTAGAGCTTCTGGAGCAGGCGGAGGGCATAACTTAGGCGTTGGCGGAGGGGTGAGGCACAGCCCTCTCGCTGCAGGGTGCCCGGCTGGTAGGAGGTGGCTCGGCGCTCCTGGTCAATGTAGGTCAGCAGGGGCCCCTCGCCCATCCAACTCAGCACCAGCTTGGTGCGGTCTCGGTAGAAATTGACCTGGGAGTGGGGAGGAAGGAGCGGTTGGCGGGGAAAAAGTTCTAACTGCCCCCTCCTTGAGCACCCAACTCATCATTTTCATCATCATCAAATAGGGTAGCCAAGTGGACATGCCAAACATACGAGAGGAGCCGGCTACAAGAACCCGGATACAGATGATAAAAATAAAACAAGGAGGCCATTAAACAAATTGATGAGCAAGCAAAAAACCCCCAGATTATACATTCATGCAAATGCTATACACTCGAATGACCAGGAAGGGGGGGGGGGCGGAATAAATCAGGGTAGGCATCCTGGAGGAGTTAGTCTTTTGTCTTGTCTTATGCTGTCAAGTCGTCTCCGACCCATAGCGACACCATGGACACATCTCTCCCAGAACACCCCACCTCCATCTGCAATCTATCTGGTAGCGTATCCATAGAGTTTTCTTGGCAAAAATACGGAAGCGGTTTACCACCGCCTCCTTCCACACAGTAAACTTGAGTCTCCACCCTCGACTCTCTCCCGTGCCGCTGCATGCCCAGCGCAGGTGAGTTTTGACTTGTAGCAGATTGCCTTCCACTCGCTAGCCACTGCCCAAGCTAAGAATGAATATGCCTCTGCTTGACTCTCCCTCCCCGTAGTCAAGACTGGTAGAGTACTGAAATTCCCCAGGTGCGATCCCGAGAGGGGGAGTTAGTCTTTAAAGGAAAAGAGGGGACAGGGTTTGGCAGATTTGGGGTGCCAGGGAGTTCCAGGGCAAGGGGAAAGGCAGAAACAATGGATTGGGTGCGGGGAGAGGAAAGCCCGAAGGGCAGTAAGGAGGTTTGCTTGGGAGGGGTGAAGTGTGAGTTTGATCAATAGTATCTATTGAGGGCTTACTGTGGGCAGAGCACTCTACTAAGCACCTGGGAGAGTAATCAGTAGATCACATCAACAGTATTTATTGAACGCTTACTGCGTGCAAAGCACTGGACTAAGCACTCGGGTGAGTACAATGCAACAGCGTTGGTAGTCACGTTCTCTGCCCTCGAGGAGCTTACAGTCTAGTAAGTTGGGGTGCAGCAGGAAGAGAGAGCAGATGGATGAAAAGGAGGCCTCAGACCCAATGCGGGGAAATTTTTGCTCGATGCCAGGGGTGGTGAGAAAGCCAGTTGAGGAGAGGAGTTTTAGAAAGATGTTGTTGGACACTCTATTGTAGGAAAGGCTGAAGACGGGCTTGAGCAGCAGACTCTCCGTGGGCGTGGACAAATGTGGCTCTCTCTATCTCTCTCTTTCCCCCGACCTGGCCCTTGCCCTCTCCACCACCCTCTCACAGTTAACCAATCGACGGCATTTATCCAGCACTGACTGTGTGCAGAGCCCTGTACTAAGCACTTGGGAGCGTCCAGTAGAAGGATGAGGTGTAGTGTGGCCTAGTGGGTAGAGCCCGGGCCTGGGAGTCAGAAGGACCTGGGTTCTAATCCCAGCTGTTCCACATGTCTCCTGTGTGACCTCGGGCAAGTCAGTTACCTCATCTGTAAAATGGGAATAAGAGCGCGAGCCCCATGTGGGACATGGATTGTGTCCAACCTGATTAACTTGTATCTATCCCAGTGCTTAGAACGGTGTTTTGCACATAGTAAGGGCTTAACAAGTACCATAATGATGATGATGATTATTATTCTTAGGGGTGGTAGACATGATCCCTGCCCTCAAGGTGCTTCCAGCCAAAATGTGGCTCCATTGTGCCCTGGCCCCAGAGCATCCCCTGGAACCTACCTGCAGTGTCCCATCACTGAAGAGCATAAGCAGGGCCTGATCCGACTTGAGGAAATGCTGCAGGGAGACGCCAGGGACTGCTATGTCAGCCAGCGGAGGTGTTGGCGGGTTCCCTCCCTGTGGAGGTAGAGGCAGGGTTGGAGGGAGCCTCCCAGGAGGCGGGACGGAGCAGGTGAGTGAGTGCTCCGAAATCCCTTCCGGGGTTCTTCCCGTCCCCGCTCCCAGCCTCACCTCCAGCAGCTGCTGCTGCATGTAGCGGGTGAAAAACTGCAGCACGGCCAGTTTGCCCGCCAGGAACCGGGGCACCTCCGTCCGGGAGAAGGTCATGGGCTCCCCCTGCCCCGTTGAGTAGCAGACGCACCTGGGAGAGGCCAGAGCAGAGTGAGTGTGTGAGCGTCTGAGAGAGAGAGTGCACGCGTGTGTCTAGCAGGTAGCCGGGACGTGGGCCCTGAATCTGCGGGGGGTCCCCTCCCCACCCCCGGCTGGAGCCAGAGCCAGCTGAGACAAGCGGGGCACTCACCCCAGGGGTGGACGCAGAGCCATGTGGGTGCCGTCGCGGAGCAGGACGGCAAAGCCACCGTCCGAGAGCTGATAGCCGAAACCGTACTTATTGGAGTAATCCACCCACTTAGTGACGCAGAGCACGGGACGCTGTTGTCGCTGCTGCCACCACCTCTGCTGACGCCACCGCTGCCCCCAGAGAATCGGCTCCGCTGGGCAAGGTGGCGGGGGGGAGAGAGCGAGGAACTCAGTGGGGGCAGAGCATCCCCGGACCTCCCCCTTCGATCACGGAACCGGGACAGTTGGGACCGGAGCACGTGGGTAGGAAGACCCAGTGCGGACGAGGGGCTAACTGGGGGGGGGGGAGGGAGGCCTTACCTGGAGGTCCAGAGTCCAAGCAGCACTGCAGGATCCGGGTGGCCGGGTGCACCCCCAATCCTGGACTCCCCTCGGGCCTTGCTGTGGGAAAGGAAGAGACCGTAACCGGGCGTGAGAGGGAAGAAGACCCAGAGCGACCGGAGAAGGGAACCCGGGGTGTTGCCCCCATCCTCCCCTCGCCGAATTGCAGGACCAAATCCCCATTCTCAGCCGGCGGCAGCCCATGGTGGCATCCAGCCACGGTCGGGGAAGCCATCGGCCAACGCCTGCCGGCAATCAACCTGCCCACATCTCAGCCGCTCCCTCCTCTCCTCTCCAACTCACCTTCCCTGCCATCCAGGGGGCTCCCGAGGGTCCCACGCATGAGCAGCCGGATTGGAGGGTCCAGGGTCGGAGGCTCTAGTCGGGCACCGCTGGATGGGTCTCCTCCATAGGGGTGCACGATCTGGGGAAGGAGAGCAGGCAAGGAGAGATGGGAGGGGAAGGAGTGCTTCCCCACATTCCAGCCAATCCCACTCCCATCTGCCGTCTGAGCTGGGCTCCCGGCCTCGCTCCTCCTGGGGCTCCCGCAAGGCCCCAGAGCCTCTGGAAGGGGCTAGACAGACCCCAGATTGCCTGCCCATACCACCCTCCCGGGGCGGCCCCATCCTGCTGGTGCCCCCGTTAACAGCCCCCCATTAACAGTCCCGACTTCCGCATTCATAATGATGGGTGCAGGACAAAGACCACTCTCCTCTCCCCCACACTAGGATGGATGGGAAGCGTTCTGCCCTCCTTTGCCCTCTGTCTTGCCCCTTCCCCTCTCTGGGGGGTGGGCGGGGAGGGGGCATCAGTGACTTACCTCAATGTTCTGGCTCTTGGGACCCTGTGGGGCCGGCCGCAGACAGTGGTTTGCTGGCGACTCCTGGACAGGGGGTCCTAGGGGAGGGACCGATGGGTGAGTGGGTGAAAAGCGATGTGGCAGGGAGAGGGATCCGGGAACACCGGGGGCCTTCCCACCGTCTCCTCAGCCAGCCTCCTCAGCCCTGCCCCCACCCATCCCTCCTCGGTGCCCCCTCTACTCACGGGCCTGCTGTGCGGGCAAGGGCAGGGCAGTACCCCCCAGGAACCTCTGTGTGGCCTTCTGGAAAAGCTTGCCGAGCGGCTGGGTGACCGCAAAGATGGGAGCCGCATAGCAGGACCTGGTGGGGAGCCTATCGGGGGTGAAGCCCTGAAGGAGGATGTGGGGGACATTGGATAAGGAAGGGGTGCACAAGGTACCAGCCTGTAACCAAGTCTTTCCTGAGCACGCCTGGTCCCTGTTGGAGAGGGGCCAGGGGCCTCTGCCTTCAGGTGGTCCGGTGGGGGACACGGAACGGACCCAGCCCTAGCCAGCCATCTCTACTGAGCCGTGACAGGAGGGAGCAGAGGAGAAACAGGTCCATAGATGGTGCTGGCCAGTCGAAGGGGTGTGAGGGCTGGGTCAAAGAAGGTTTTCCGGAGCAGTGGCCCTGAACAGGAGGCAAGGGGTGGACACTCCCGGGGTTGGGGAGATAGGGTCCCCGCTCTTCCCGACATCTCCCTTCACGCACCAGCTCACAGGCCATCACTAGTTAGAGCACATGGTCATGCACGTGTGACTTCTGCCAGGGCCTGTAGGGTGGGGAATGTGTGGAAACCCGGAGCCACGTGGGTTCCCCTCCCCCACACCCCCATATCAAACCCACCTGCGAGCGCACATACCTGGGTGAAGAAGTCATGCGCCAGAATCTGGTCCAGGCTGGGCCGGTTGGCAGGGTTGGGGGCCAGCA
Source organism: Ornithorhynchus anatinus (assembly GCF_004115215.2). Taxonomy (NCBI): domain Eukaryota; kingdom Metazoa; phylum Chordata; class Mammalia; order Monotremata; family Ornithorhynchidae; genus Ornithorhynchus; species Ornithorhynchus anatinus. Next base: position 107,475,472 of record NC_041749.1, on the reverse strand, counting down.
AGCAGGCAACGAGGTGACGGGCATGGGGGGAGAGGTGGGCGGGCACGGGGTAGCGTGCCTCCCTGATGCTCTGATACATCTCCCGCAGGTGGCTCACCTTGAACGGGGAGCTGCCGGTCAGCACCGTGTACCTGAGGAGGGAGGGAGAGGCCGGGGTGGGGAGAGCCCCTGGATCAAGGGAATGGACCGCCCCCTCCTCCCACCCGCCAGCCCGGCTCTGCCCGCCACTCACATGATACAGCCCAGAGCCCAGACGTCCGACTGGACCGAGTGACCCTTCCGGGAGATGACCTCAGGGGCCAGGTAGTTGGGCGTCCCGCACAGCACCCTGTGGTTGGAGGGAGGAGGAGGGCAGGACAGGGTCGTGGGTGGGGACAGTAACCCCCACGCCCAGCCTGAGACACACATATCAATCGTGCACGGACTGGAGGAAGGCAGGGCCAGGCGGGGACTGGCCCGTGCACCCCTATTTCCGCCCTCCTCCGGCTGGGGTGAAGAAAGGCAAGTAGGGGAACAGATACGGTGCTCGACGGGTTCAGATTCGGGCTCTGTCCCAGACACATGAGACCCCGAGTCAGGCCATTCTGGGGCAGCCCCAAAGGCCGTCCAGCCCAGGACCCTGTCCCCTCTGCCAGCGGCACCGGAACACTTGGAGGAACTGAACGACGGGGGCCCTCCTGGACACCTCTCCCTTCCCCCAGACATTCCTAATTTCCTCCCATACACACACGCGCGCACTCTCCCACTCACCCTCGGCAGCGGCCCCCTGGCTCTGCTCTGGTGGCTAGTCCCAGGTCTCCGATCTTCACTTCCATATTCTTATTGACGAAGAAATTACCTGGAGAAGGGAGGGGAAGGAAGGGTGAGGGCAGAGATGGAGAAAGGGGTGAACACGCTCTTCCCCCAGCCTCCTATTCCACCAGCCTCCTATCCCCCAACTTCCTCTCCCCAACTCCTTCTCCCCCAGCCTCCTATCCCCTCTTCTCCCACCCGCCTCCTTCGCTCAGGACCCTCTCCATAAACCTCCTCCCCGCCCCCAACCACCACCTCCTCTCCCTCCAGCCTCCCATCTGCCCGGCCTTCCAGGGGCTCATACTGAGCTTGAGGTCTCGGTGGATGATTCCCTGCTGGTGCAGGTAGCGCAGGCCGCCAACGATGCCCCGCAGGTAATAGCGGGCCTCGGGTTCAGTCAGAGTCTTCCGGGCCTTCAGGATGTGGGCTAGCGACTGTAGGGATCAGGAAAGATGGGGGTTGTGGGTGCTGTCTGCCTTCCTCCTTGCCCCCGCCCCACCCGCCCCAATCTCCCCCACCCCACAGATCCCAGAGGAATGATCCGGTTAGATCTTAACCCGGGGCCGAGATCCACCAAGTCCACGAAGCCCGCTCCCACCCCAGGGCAGGCACCCAGAGAGCCCTAGAGATCGAACCTTCCCCGCCCCTTCCCCCCGACCACGGAGTCAGGGGCCCCCACCTTGCGGCTGCAGTACTCCAGCACCATGTAGATGTGGTCGTGGTCAGCAAAGTGCCGGTGGAAGCCAACGACATTGCGGTGCCGCAGGCAGCTGTGCAGCTCGATCTCCCGCTCCACCTGCCAGCGGGAAATGCGGCTGCTTCTGGGGTGGAGCGCAGGTAGTGGGGAAGGGGTCAGGGTTGCCGAGAGGGCCGGTGGGGGGGATATTGGGGTACAGGGGTCCCCTTTGTCTGCCCCCCATCAGCTATGAGGGAAGCTGATGGGGGAAGGGGACTGGTCTTTACCTTGCCCCGCTGCTCCAGATGGCCGGTATGGGTTCGAGGCACAACCTTGAGGGCGAACACTCTGTTGGTGGACATGTCGGTCAGCTTGTAACAGCGGCCGAAAGCACCCTGGGGGGAGGGGCGAGGAATGAGGTGTTGGGGAGAAGGAAGCTGTGGGTATCCTAGAGAAGGCAACGTGCCTAAACCCTTCGCTGAGCACAGTGCTCAGCACAGAATAACCTCTTTAGAATTACCTCTGTTCTTTCCCTCTCTGTCTGGAGCGTCCCACTCCCCACCCCAACTCCAGGCCCACTGGAGCCCCAGCCCTCTCCCCGCCATCCCTCCACTCATATATGGCCGTTCTTCTATTAGTTGCCACACAGACACTCTAAATACAGATATGTGCACCCACAGAGACACACCCACAGATATGTGGAAAGGGGTACACACACACACACACACAAAAACCAGATACTCCCAGACACTCAGCTATAGATACACAAGCCCACAGAGCTGCACTCGAATGCACGCCCAGAGATACAGCCCAGATATACACAGAGATGGATCTAGAAATACACACACGGGCGCATCCAGATACAGACGCACACTCATGTGCTGAAATACACACACTCATGTGCACACGCAGTGACACACGTGTTCCCCAGCTGCCAGCCAAGAGGAGAGTCCCCCCTCCTCCACCCTGCCCCTAGCCCCCCGGGACGACGCCACCACCTCAGTTTCCCCTCTCCTGCTTTCTGCCGGGGGCAGGCCAGTGAATCTGGGGAGGGGGTCTCCAGGGAGCTGTAGGGCCTGCGGAGTCGGGGAGCGGGGAGGTCTCCCCATTACCTTTCCCAGGAGCTTTCCCCTCTTGTAGATGCGCCCGGTGCCTGGGTCCCGGATGAAGCGGCCCAGGGTGTCTCTCTCCCTTCGCCTCGAGCCCCTCAGGTCCATCCTGTCCCACCCGCCTGCCACACCCCCACGCAGCCCCCCCACCCCCACCCGGGGGCCCTGCCCCTGTCCCTGCCCCTGCCCCAGTGTCCTGCACTGGGCTCCGGTCTGCAGGGTGAGCCTGGCTGGCCAAAGCTTCATATACCCCCCAGGGGCTAAGCCTTCCGCCCACTGTGTCCTGATTGGATGGCCAGGAAGGAAGGGGGGCCAGAGGATGGGGGGGAAAGAGAGGCAAGCCAAATCCCTGGGGAGGAGGGGGCTGAAGGGGGAGGGAAGGAGAGGGGAGAGGTCACGCACAGAGGCAGCTGCAAAGTAACCTAGAGCTGCCGGTGGGGGGGTTAGTGTCTGGATCCGTTTCTAAGTGTGTGTATGTGTGCCCGCGTGCTTGTCTGGAGTGAGTCCACGTGTATACATGTGTGCCCCTCCATGTACCCTGATTTATAATAATGTTGGTATTTGTTAAGCGCTTACTATGTGCCGAGCACTGTTTTAAGCGCTGGGGTAGATACAAGGTAATTAGGTTGTCCCACAAGAGGCTCGCAGTCTTTATCCCCATTTTACAGATGGGGGAGCTGAGGCACCGAGAAGTTAAGTGACTTGCCCACAGTCACACAGGTGACAAGGGGCAGAGCCGAGGCTCGAACCCATGACCTCGGACTCCCAAGTCCGTGTTCTTTCCACTGAGCCACGCTGCTTCTCACTGAGCCACGCTCATGTTTGGGGGGCTGGGGGGATATATGTTTGCACCTCTGTGCATATATATATGCGTCTCTGAGCATGGATGCAAATAGTTTTCCTTGTATATTTCTGTGTCTGGTGGGTCTCTATAAGTGTGATTGTGTCTGACTGTGCGTATCTATGAGGGTGATGCGTTCTCCTCTCCGGCATGTGTTTTCCATTCCACACGTAAGCCTGTGTCTACATAACTCTGTGTTTGAAAAGTGGCTCTGCATTAAGCATTGCATATTGGACCATGTAAGCCTGGGTGAGTGCAACTTCTGAAGACGTAGTCTGCCTACGTGCATCTGGTGTCCGTCATGATTGTGTCCCGTGTAGACTTGCTGTGAGGGTTGTGTGTACACGCATGTGTGTCGTGTGCCTGTATATACCATAAGCAGAAGCCGCTGCTTAAGGAAAAGCAGCGTGGCTCAGTGGAAAGAGCACTGGTTTAAGAGTCAGAGGTGATGGGTTCTAATCCCGGCTCTGCCACTCAGCTGTGTGACTTTGGGCAAGTCACTTAACTTCTCTGTGCCTCAGTGACCTCATCCGGAAAAAGGGGATTAAGACTGTGAGCCCCACTGTGGGACAACCTGATTACCTCGTATCCACCCCCAGCACTTAGAACGGTGCTTGTCACATAGTAAGCGCTTAATAAATACCAAAGAATATTATTATTATTATAAGCAACATGACCTAGTGGAAAGAGCGTGAGTCAGAGAACCTGGGTTCTAATCCTGGCTTCCCCACTTGTCTGCTGTGTGACCTTGGACAAGTCGCTGAACTTCTGTGCCTCCGTTTCCTCATCTGTAAACTGGGGATTAAGACTGTGAGCCCCATGTGGGAGCGGGGCTGTGTCCAATCTGATGATCTTGTTCCTACCCCAGCGCTTAGTACAGTGCCTGGCACATAGTAAGTGCTTTAACAAATAGCGTTATAATAAAATACAAAGGTGATGGGGGTCTCGTGTGTGTGAGTGAGGACATAGCCGTGGGCGGGTGTTTGTGCACGTGAAAGTTGTGAGTTGATGTCCGTACAGGTATGCAGGTTCATGCGTGTTCCGGTGAATACATTCATGTCTTTCAGTGAATATTCATTCATTCATTCAATAGTACTTATTGAGAGCTTACTATGTGCAGAGCACTGTACTAAGCGCTTGGAATGGACAAATCGGCAACAGATAGAGACAGTCCCTGCCCATTGACGGGCTTACAGTCTAATCGGGGGAGACAGACAAAAACAGTAGGAGTCACATATGTTTCCTTTTCCAGATGGGAACCCAGAGGGCTAGAAGCCCTGCTTCCCATTCCAGGGCTCCCTCTTCCTCGTTCCAACACCCCCCAGCCCCGACCTCACCTGCCCACTTTACAACTATAGGCCTGGGGGCCCAGGTGGACAGACACCTGTCCATTAAAACAGTGCTTGGCACATACTAATCGCTTAACAAATACTATTATTATTATTATTAATAAGTGCTAACCCTCCCCCCAGCCTTCGCCACCCATCAAGGTGGGACTCAATTCCTCTCTGAACGGGCCACCAAGGGATTTCTCTTAGGCTCGAAGCCCTCTTAGAGAAGGGGCTGCCGCCCGCGAGGATTAAGGAGGAGGCAGCGCCCTCTGCTGTCCAGATGGAGAAAGACAGTTGGGACCTGCAGGGCCACATAGTGGCCAGCAGAGGGCAGCACCCCACCAGCGATGAATAATAGTGATACTACTAATTAATAATAATGTCGGTATTTGTTAAGCGCTTACTATGTGCAGAGCACTGTTCGAAGCGCTGGGGGAGATACAGGGTCATCAGGTTGTCCCACGTGAGGCTCACAGTCTTAATCCCCATTTTACAGATGAGGTCACTGAGGCCCAGAGAAGTGAAGTGACCTCCCCACAGTTGGTATTTGTATCTGTTAAGCGCTTACTATGTGCAGAGCACTGTTCGAAGCGCTGGGGGAGATACAGGGTCATCAGGTTGTCCTACGTGAGGCTCCCAGTTAATCCCCATTTTACAGAGGGGGTCACTGAGGCCCAGAGAAGTGAAGTGACTTGCCCCCAGTCACACAGCTGACAAGTGGCGGAGCCAGGATTCGAACCCATGACCTGTGACTCCCAAGCCCGGGCTCTTTCCACTGAGCCACGCTGCTAATTATAATAATGGTATTTGTTAAGCGCTTACTGTGTGCCAGGCACCGTAATGAGCGCTGGGGTGGATACACGCAAATTGCGTTGGACACAGTCCCTGCCCCACGTAGGGCTCACGGCCTTAATCCCCATTTTACAGATGAGGGAACTGAGGCCCAGAGAAGTGACATGCCCGAGGTCAGAAGGCAGACAAATGAGGGAGCCGGGATTAGAACTCATGACCTTCGGACTCCCAGACCTGTGCTCTATCCACTATGGTGTGTGCCAAACTGTTCTAAGTGCTGGGGTAAATATAAGTTAGGTTGGACACAGTCCCTGTCCCAAATAGGGCTCACACTCTTAATCCTCATTTTACAGATGAGGTAACTGAGGCACAGAGAAGTGAAGTGACTTGCCCAAGGTCACCCACCTGACATGGGGGTGGAGCAGGGATTAGAACCCATGACCTTCTGACTCCCAGGCCTGTGCTCTATCCACTAAGCCATTCTGGTCTCGACCCTATTAGTCAATCAGTCAATCAATCGATTGCTTTTATTGAGCACTTACTGTGTTCTGAGCACTGTACTATGCGCTTGGAAGAGTACAGTGCAATAATAAGACACATTCCCTGCCCACAACAATCTTACAGTCTAGAAAGGGAAACAGACAGGAAAACCAGTTTCAGATATGGACAGGTGCTGTAGAGATGAGGGTGGGCTGAAGATTAAGTGCTTAAAAGGTCCCCATCCAAGTGCCTGGGAGATGCAGAAGGGAGAGGGAGTAGGGGGCTTAATTGAGGAAGGCCTCTTGGAAGAGATGGAATTTTCAGCTCCCCCTCCCTTTCGCATCACCTTATCTCACTCCCTTTTGCTCTTCCCCCCCTTCCCCACAGCACTTATGCATATATATGTATATATAATTCTATTTATATCGATGCCTGTTCACTTGTATTGATGTCCGCCTCCCCCCCTCTAGACTGTAAACCCGTTGTGGACAGGGATTTTCTCTCTTAATTGCTGTATTGTACTTTTACTCCTTCATCCAATCATATTCCCACGGCTATGTCCTCACTCACACACACGAGACCCCCATCACCTTTGTATTTTATTATAACGCTATTTGTTAAAGCACTTACTATGTGCCAGGCACTGTACTAAGCGCTGGGGTAGGAACAAGATCATCAGATTGGACACAGCCCCGCTCCCACATGGGGCTCACAGTCTTAATCCCCAGTTTACAGATGAGGAAACGGAGGCACAGAAGTTCAGCGACTTGTCCAAGGTCACACAGCAGACAAGTGGGGAAGCCAGGATTAGAACCCAGGTTCTCTGACTCACGCTCTTTCCACTAGGTCATGTTGCTTATAATAATAATAATATTCTTTGGTATTTATTAAGCGCTTACTATGTGACAAGCACCGTTCTAAGTGCTGGGGGTGGATACGAGGTAATCAGGTTGTCCCACAGTGGGGCTCACAGTCTTAATCCCCTTTTTCCGGATGAGGTCACTGAGGCACAGAGAAGTTAAGTGACTTGCCCAAAGTCACACAGCTGAGTGGCAGAGCCGGGATTAGAACCCATCACCTCTGACTCTTAAACCAGTGCTCTTTCCACTGAGCCACGCTGCTTTTCCTTAAGCAGCGGCTTCTGCTTATGGTATATACAGGCACACGACACACATGCGTGTACACACAACCCTCACAGCAAGTCTACACGGGACACAATCATGACGGACACCAGATGCACGTAGGCAGACTACGTCTTCAGAAGTTGCACTCACCCAGGCTTACATGGTCCAATATGCAATGCTTAATGCAGAGCCACTTTTCAAACACAGAGTTATGTAGACACAGGCTTACGTGTGGAATGGAAAACACATGCCGGAGAGGAGAACGCATCACCCTCATAGATACGCACAGTCAGACACAATCACACTTATAGAGACCCACCAGACACAGAAATATACAAGGAAAACTATTTGCATCCATGCTCAGAGACGCATATATATATGCACAGAGGTGCAAACATATATCCCCCCAGCCCCCCAAACATCTGCGCTTACTGTGTGCAGAGCCTGTACTAAGCACCTGGAAAGTACAGTTCAGCAACAGAGACACTCCCTACCCAACAACAGGCTCCAAGAGCTTAGTACAGTGCTCTGCACACGGTAAGCACTCAATAAATACACTTGAGTGAATGAATGAATAAGGCTTTAATAATAACGTTGGTGTTTGTTAAGCACTTACTATGTGCCGAGCACTGTTCTAAGCGCTGGGGTAGATACAGGGTAATCGGGTTGTCCCACGTGAGGCTCACAATTAATCCCCATTTTAGAGATGAGGGAACTGAGGCACAGAGAAGTTAAGTGACTTGCCCAAAGTCACACAGCTGACGAGTGGCAGAGCCGGGATTCCAACTCATGACCTCTGACTCCCAAGCCCGTGCTCCTTCCACTGAGCCACGCTGCTTCTTTGAAGGCCCAGTAATAATAATAATTACTATTATTATTATTATGGTACTTGTTAAGCATTTACTATGTGCCAAGCACTGTACTAAGTGCTAGGGTAGATACAAGTTAGGTTGGACACAGTCCCTGTCCCACATAGGGCTCATACTCTTAATCTCCATTTTACAGATGAGGTAACTGAGGCCTAGAGAAGTGAATGTACTTGCCCAAGGTCACACTGCAGACACGTGGCGGAGTCAGAATTAGAACCCAAGACCTTCTGACTCCCAGACCCAGGCTCTATCCACTAAACCCTGCTACTTCTCCAGTAGGAGATCCCTGTGGGAGGGGTAGAGGGGAAACTCACCTGCAAGTTGGTAAGTGAGGAGAGGTGGACAAATGCTCACCGGAAACTCTCTTCCTGCTGAGAAATGAATTGAAAATAGTCCATTTCACCTCTTCAGGGTGGGGGAGGTCCATGGGCACTGGGGAGGGGGGCAAATTCTAGGGATTCTAGGGAGGGGCGGGAGGGCAAGGGAGATGTTTGGAGATTTTAACCCTTTAAAGGCAAAGAGTCAACTTTCCACTGTGACTGTAGGGGTTGGCAAGGAGGGTGGGGCTGTGGAGGGACGAGCAGACTTCTAAGTCCTAGAAAGATCCAATTTTGGCCCCACTTTTTAAAACTGGCATCTGTTAGGCACTTTTTCTATGTGCCAGACACTGTACTAAGTGCTGGAGTAGATACAAGCTAATTAGGGAAGCAGCATGGCCTGATAATAATAATGATGATGATGGTATTTGTTAAGCACTTACTATGTGCTGAGCACTGTTCCAAGCACTGGATAGATACAAGGTTATCAGGTTGCCCACGTTGGGCTCACAGTCTTAATCCCCATTTTACAGATGAGGTAACTGAGGCACAGAGAAGTTAAGTGACTTGCCTAAAGTCACACAGCTGACAAGTGGCAGAACCAGGATGAGAACCCATGACCTCTGACTCCCAAGCCCAGGCTCTTTCCACTAAGTCACGCGGCTTCTCTACGAGTGGCCTAGTGGATGGAACCCAGGTTTGGGAGTCAGAAGGACCTGGGTTCTAATCCCCATTCTGCCACCTATCTGCTGTGTGACCTTGGGCAAGTCACTTCACTGTGCCGCAGTTACCTTAAAATGGGGATTAAGACTGTGAGCCCCAGGTGGGACATGGACTGTGTCCAACCCGATTAGCTTGTATCTACCCCAGCGCTTATAACACAGTAAAGTACTTAAATACCATTAAAAAAATCACCTAGGCAGGATGCAGTTCATGGCCCATGGGGGGCTCACAGTCTTAATCCCCATATTACAGATGAGGTAACTGAAGCACAGAGAAGTGAAGTGATTTGCCCAAGGTCACACCTCAGATAAGTAGCAGAGCCAGGATTAGAGAACCCAGGTCCCCTGACTCCCAGGCTAGGGCTCTTTCCAATAAGTCACGCTGCTTCTCACTTAGAAATCTCTGGCTCTTTTTTAGCCTTGCTCAGAAGCTCTCAAGTAGCACCTCCACTCAATCAGTCAATAATATTTACTGAGTACCCACTATGGGCAGAGCACAGAGCCCTAAGCCCTAAGTGGGTTCTAATCTAATCCTTTGGGCAAGTCACTTCACTTCTCTGGGCCTCAATTCCCTCATCTGGAAAATGGGGATGAAGACTATGAGCCCCACGTGGGACAACCTGATGACCTTATATCTACCCCAGCACTTAGAACAGTGCTTGGTGCATAGTAAGGGCTTAACACATGCCATCATCATTATTATTAGAAGAGGATGTAAAAATCAGGGCCTCTTTCCTCAAGGGGTTTATAGTCTAGCTGGGGAAAGAGAGAGCTGCAGATTGAGAGTAACAGAGTATCTGAGACATGTACGTAAGTGCTTCATGAGGTTGTTAGTACTCAAATGCTTAGGTGTCGTGGGAGGGCTGAATTAGCAGTTGCCCCAAATGCCACGGTGGCTTCATATCAGGGGAGCTGGGAGCCCAACGGGGCATAGGCCCCCATCATCAGCAAAGAGTTCATTCAATTATATTTATTGAGCTTTTACTGTGTGCAGAGAACTGCTGGTGCCCCTGCTTTGCCACAACAGCCCAACCAAATTCAAAGCTCAAATCCTTTTCTCCACCCAACTTGCCCATCATAGGCAACACTGTCTCAAGCCCCCCCGTTTGTACCAACCAGGATCTTCCTGGACCAGGGGAGCCTCAGTGACATGTAAAAGAGTTCAAACCACACCTCTGATCACCAAGGTTACTGTGAAAAGTTTTTTTTACTTAGTTTTACAAACGTGCAAGGGAGTGACACATACGTACACTCACTCTACTCTACCAAGAGATCAATACAATTTGTGGTCAAAGGAGCCCTTTCTGCCAATACTTCTTTTTTATACTTCCAAGCTGCTATTCTCAGCATGCTTCCCTGCATGCTCCTGCTGCTCTGCCTGCCTCTTGTTTGTTTGTTTGTTTGTTTGTTTACTTACCTACCTCTCCTTTAGATAGAGAGATATCTACCCATTTCTCTGCCCTCCTTTGAATGCCTCAAAGCAACCGCCTTTTATCTGGCTTAGGTGTGGCAGTCACTGATTAGTCCAGGCCCCTTACTGGGTAGAATAGGGAGAGAAAGCCCTGCCTCCCTCCATGCTTCCCTCCCACCCCCAGGCCCGCAATCACCTGCCTCAGATGGAGCCCATCAGTGCCTTCACAAAGTCTCTCCCTTGTTGCTGTTTGCGAAATCGCAAACAGTCACTAACAAGGAAGCTTGTTGTGGGCTCACCACAGACATCACCACCTCCACCCTGACCACCACCATCCTCCCCACGTCTGAAATCTGTAATCGTGAAAAGCAGCATGGTGTAGGGGAAAGAGCATAGGCCTGTGAGTCAGAGGACCTGGGTTCTAATCCCTGCTCTGCCGCTTGCCTGCTGCGTGACCTTGGGGAAGTCATTTCACTTCTCTTTCTGCTTCAGTTCCCTCATTTGTGAAAGGGGGAGTAAAGCCTCCTCCCTCCTATTTAAACTGTGAGCCCAGGGTGGGACAGGGACTGTCCCCAACCTGATGATCTTGTATCAACCCCAGGGCTTAGTACATGCTAAGTGCTTAACAAGCACCACATAGTAGTAGTGATATTATTTTTGATTCCTCTCTCTCTTTCAACCCCCATATTCAGTCTGTTGGTTCTCCTTCCACAACATGGTGGATCCTTCGCTTCCTCTCCAGCCAAAGAGCCATCTTGCTGGTTCCAAGCACTTGTTATATCCCAGCTTGACTACTGAGAAGCAGCTTGGTTTAGTGGAAGGAGCAAGGGCTTGGGAGTCAGAGGTCATGAGTTCTAATCCCAGATCTGCCACTTGTCAGCTGTGTGACTTTGGGCAAGTCACTTCACTTCTCTGTGCCTCAGTTACCTCATCTGTAAAATGGGGATTAAGACTGGGAGCCCTACGAGGGACAACCAGATTACCTTGTATCTACCCCAGCACTTAGAACAGTGCTTGGCACATAGTAAGCGCTTAACAATACCATCATTATTATTATTATTACAGCATCGATAATAATAATGATGATGATGGTATTTGTTAAGCGCTTACTGGGTGTCAAGCACTGTTAAGTGCTGGGTTAGATACAAGCTAATCAGGTTAGGCACAGTCCCGGTCCCTTATGGGGCTCTCAGTCTCAGTCCCCATTTTACAGATGAGGTAACTGAGGCACAGAGAAGTTAGGTGAATTGCCCAAGGTCACAGAGCAGACGAGTGGCAGAGCCTAGATTAGAACCCAGGCCCTTCTGACTCCCAGGCCCATATTCTATCCCCTAGGCTATGCTGCTTCTTTACCCTACTCACGGGTCCCCCTGCCTCCAGTCTTTCCCCTCTCCACTCTACACTTCACTCTGCTGTCCAGCTCATTTTCTAAAACAACATTTTGAACATGAATGCCCTCTCCTCAAAAACCTCCAGTGGTTGCTCATTTGAAGCAGCGTGGCTCAGTGGAAAGAGTCTGGGCTTGGGAGTCAGAGTTCATGGGTTTGAATCCCGGCTCTGCCACTTGTCAGCTGTGTGACTGTGGGCAAGTCACTTAACTTCTCTGTGCCTCAGTTCCCTCATCTGTAAAATGGGGATTAACTGTGAGCCTCACGTAGGACCACCTGATTATCCTGTATCTACCCCTGCGCTTAGAACAGTGCTCTGCACATAGAAAGCGCTTAACAAATACCAACATTATTATTATTCCCGGCTCTGCCACTTGTCAGCTGTGTGATCTTCGGCAAGTCACTTCACTTCTCTGTGCCTGTTACCTCATCTGTAAAATAGAGATTGAAACTGTGAGCCCCATATGGACTGTGTCCATCCTGATAAACTTGTACCTACCCCCGCGTTTAGTACAGTGCCTGGCGCATAGTAAGTGCTTAACAAAAACCACAATAATAATAGTAATTTCTCTCCTCATCAAGCAGAAGCTCCTCACAGTTGGTTTTAAGGAACTCAATCAGTTCTCTCCTTTCTATTTATTTATAATGATATTTAAGCACTTACTCTGTGTGTCAAGCACTGTACTAAGTGCTGGGGTAGCTGCAGTCAGATCAGACAGTCCCTGTCCGACATGGGGCTCATAGTCTCAAGAAGAAGGAGAACAGATATCGAATCCCCATTTGGCAAATGAGAAAAATTGAGGCACAAAGAAGTTAAGCGGCTTAACCCAAGGTCACACAGCAAACAAGTGGCAGAGCTGCGATTAGAATCCAGGTCTCCTGACTCCCCAGCCGGGACTCTTTTCACTAAGCCACGCTTGTCCACGCTCTTCTCCCATTACACTCCAGCTCACACTCTTCATTATTCTCAAACTAACATACTCTCGGTGCCTTGTTCTCATCTCTCTCCTAGCTGACCTCTTGCTCACATCTTCACCCCTGCCTGGAACTCCCTCCCTCCTCACATCCGGCATTCCACTGCTATCCCCATGGTCAAAGCCCTTCTGTAGTCCCTTCTCCTCCAGGAGGCCTTCTCTGATTAATTTCTAATCTTCCCCATTTTATATTGCCCAACTCTCACATCAGCACTTCTGCATCATCTCGGCACTTGAGTACTCAGCACCCCCCTCATAGCACTTAATGCGAATCATATCCTCTATGACTTCCTCCTATCTGTAATTTACTTTAATGTCCGTCTCCCTCGGTAGACTGTAAACTCCCCTTGGGCAGGGATTACGTCTACTAACTCTTCGGTCCTCTCCCGAACGTTTAGTCCGGTCCTCTGCACACAGTAAGTGCTCTACAAATACCAAAGCTGCTGAAAGTTGGGGTGGGAACGGAAGAGGGAGAGGAGGTTGACCCTGAGGGCTGCAGCGAGTAAAATTAATGAAACCAACCTTCTTTGCTACTCGCTGTCATATCTCCTTCCCCTCTCTGAGTCAATGCCTGTTTTCTAGGCTTTCTAATTGGCAGGGATGGAGTATTCATCCGTGAGTAAAGGAATAGGGGTCTCGGGTGTTGGAAACGGAGGAATGAATCATGTCCATGGGGATTAGACAAAAGAGCGGGCGACTGAGAGAGGTATAAAGGTCTCCCCAAAGAGCTCTTCCCCTCCACCCCCACTCCCTGGAGACCCTCTGTCATCCTCTTGGAGGCAGGGGCTGGCCCAAATGACCCTTAGTGATTCCCTCCCTGTTCTGCCTGCCGTCCCCTCTTCGCCCTCCCTCAAATCCTTTTTGGACTCTCAGAGCGTCCCTGAATTTCCCATCGGGTTGGGACCAGAAACACTTGGGTCAGTTGGATCTTCTGGATTCCCGCTGATACGCCGCCACCCCACCAGCATCTGTTTCCCCTCCGTCGGGGCTTTGCAGAGAGCTCAGACCTGAAGGGACGGGGTATGGGATGTTGTGGGGGATGTATTGGGTGGGTAAGGTAGTGGGGGGCGAGAGTTCTCTCCCGTCTCCCAGTGACGGCAGTACCGAGGAATGCTCATCTGACATCGGATCCCTCTGTTTACCCAACCCCGCCCCTTCTCCCGCCCCCAAGGAGGACAGGGAGGGAAGAGGGAGGTCGGGGGTAGGGAGAGAGGGGAGGAGGCTCAGGTGGTACCCTGGGCAAGGACCCTCAAATATCGGGGTCCCCTTTCTTTCCTGCAAGCCTGAGAATCCGGGGCGGGGCGGGGGGGGGGGGGGGGGATGGGCAACCGGGAGGGCGGAGCCTTTCACCGGGATGCAGTACCCCATGAGTCCCGGAACGGGGCGCTGTCTCCCTGCAGGAGGTGGGGGGGGGTCTTAACCCTTTCTCCCCGGAGTACATCGCCCACCTCCTCCGCTCCCACTATCTGGCTCCGTATCTCCGCGGACCCCCTCGGTCGCCCCGGCTGAGGGCTGTCGGGCTCTCAGAGAAGCAGGGGAGTTGGGTCCCTGTAGCAGATCGAGGACCCCGGAGTCCGATCCGTCCCAAAAGAGTCCCGCCTGAGGGTGGGGGGAGATGGAGCTCTGGTCCCCGCCCCCCTCTCCCCTCCCTTTTCCACATTTCCCCGGCCTGAGCCGGATGGCCAAAATAGCAACGTCGTGGGGGAGGGGGAGCCCTGGATCGCCCCTTCCCCCTCCCCGGGGACTCCCAAGGTCAATGCGGGGCCCCCTGGCTGGACACTGGCCTCTCCCGGGCTCGGTAGGGGGTGAAGTAGGAGGCTTCCCCAGGGGAGACGCAGTCAAAATCTGTCGAAATACAGCAAACATCAGTGCCTCTCCCGATGATCGCGGCTTCCAGCCGCCGCCGCCGCCGCCGCTGCTGCTGCTGCTATTTGGGTCGGGGTCGGGGGTGCAGAGGACGAGTGAGAGGGACCAGGGGAAACCCAGAGGTTTGAGAGGTTGAAGGTGGAGAAGACAGGATGGGGAGGGGTCCCGGTGGGGAGGTCTGCATCTGAGGAGAAGGATTGAGGACAGGAGATTTCTCGCCACCTCCAGCTTGGCCCCTGTGCCTCGCCGGGCTGTTGGCGAGTTCCTCCTGGGGGCGCTACTCCTCACCTCAAAAAGCAGCAAGGGTCCGGGGGTGGGGAGGGAGACCCAGTACCGCAGGGGTTAACAGATCCTTTCCCTGCCTCCTGCTGGGGGGGGGGGGGGGCGGTTGGGGGAGAATCCGGATCTGGGTGGGTTGAGGGGAAGGGCGGGGCTGGGACACCCCTTTCCCAATTCTCCCCGGCCCCTCCCTCCCTCCGCCGGCCGGGGGTAGGAGGGGCCGTGGTTCGGGCGGTCCCCCCACCCCCACCCCTACTCCCACCCGACCTCTCTCTTCCTCCCTCCCCACCCAACTCGGCAGTCCTGGCTGGTCCCGCCGTCCCAGAATAAGAGCTCCTCGGGGGCTCAGAGGCTGTGGCGAGCCCCCTACCCCCATTCCCACCCGCGATCCTCTCCCCTCCGTGGGCCCGACATGCCGAAGGCCGCGGGGAGCCAGGAGATCCGGGCTGCACTCCCGGGTTTGGGCTGCTTGAGACTCCGGTAAGTCTCTGCCCCCTTCACCCACCTAGAAGGGGCCCACGCGAGACGGGCTGTCCTGGTGGGAGGCGGGGGGGGGGGGGTCCCCGGAGAAGGTCCGAATCTCCTCAGCAGCTAGATAAAGCTAGCTCCCTTCTCCCCCGACTCGAGACCCTGAGGGTCACGGCCCCGAGAGGCCGACACCTCCCCTTCTCCTCCCCAGTGAAACCAGCTCGGTCCCCTGCCCCAAGATCAGAGATTGGGGTGACTTCAGAGCTGGAAATTCCCTCTGCCGGGTTCCAAGACGATCTGTTCCCTCCAAGCCCAGGGTGGTGAGACGTAGGTCTGGGAGTGTGGGGAAAAGGGCTCCGGACTCGATGGGACACCATCCAAACTGGCCTGCCAAACAGATGGGCAGAGGGGTCATGAACAACCCCCGCCAATCCTGCTTCTCGTGGATTCCCTCGCCCTCGCTTTCTGCCCCGCTCGGTTCAGAGTTGGGGCAGATGAGTGGGGATTGCTCCAAGCGGACATTCTGGCCCCAACCAATCTGGGGTAGTCTAGGACCCCCGCCCCACGAACATCCCCTTTTGCTCTTCTCCCCTCCCCCGCGATCCCCCTAAATGACCGATGCAGGGGAGACTAGAGAGGGACAGGGATTGGTCCCGAGACACGAAACGGAGAAAAACCAGGAGTCCTGGTACCTAGACTGGACGCTGCCTCTAAAGCCTCTCCTCCCCCTGCCGCCCCCGGGCTCGCTGGGGGACGCGGTGTCCTCGGGAAAGGTGTGTGTGTCTACGTGTACGTGTGTGTGTGCGCGTGTACACGCGTCCTCGGGAAAGGTCTGTGTGTACGTGCGATCCCGTGGCGTCGGGGCTGAATTTCCGGGAATGAATCTGGTATCCTAGTGGCAGCCACCCCGGAAAAAAAGGGGTCCCGAGGAGGGCTGCCTGGAGGTGCGGGCCAGACCCCCACCTCTATCCCAGAGAAGCGGCTTCCCTACGTCCCGGGGTCTCCCCTCCTCCACACCGAGAAGGGGCGGATAATTAGCGAGCAGGTTCGAACCCGAACCGGGGTTTGGGGTGCGACGTGGGTGGGGTGACTCACACCCCTGGAGAGTTGCCCCCCCCCCCACCTCACCGACTTGTTTTCCAGGGCCCGCTTCCCCCTTCCCCTCTTCCTCCTTGCCCCCCCCACCCGTCTCCTCCCGACTCCCCCCCGCCCCCCCAACACGTCGTTTCCCTGACTGGACCGCTGGGACCTGCGTTTGGGTCGGCTCCGGTCTGGGCCAAAGGAGGAAGGCAGGCCGATCTATCAGCCTCTCCCTTTCATCCCTCTCCGCCCCCGGCCAGGCCCCGGGAGGGCTGCCAGGGTCCTCTTGCCTCTGCTGTGTCCTCTAAAGGCCGCCGGATGCCCCCTCCATTCCCTCCCCTCACGGGGGAGGGGGTGCGGGGGGCAGGTGGCAGCCAAACATTTAGGCTCCACTGGCTTCAGCGCTGACCTCCCTTGACCCACCTCTGTTTTCCCTTTCATCTCTGGCCCGAGCGAGGGAAGTCCCTAAAGGGATAGGTTTCAGGGAGCGGCCAGTTTCCCAGAGCAAATCCTTTATCTGTTCCTTTGGCCAAACAAGTCCATAGTCTGTCTGGGGGTGGGCCGGGGAAGGTTCGTGGGGGAAGTGTGATTCCCCCCCCACCCCCCAACCCTAAAATCCTCCCCGACCTAGCTTCAGCATTGCAAGAGCCAAAGGGATTTGGGGAGGGTGGGGGGCAGGGGGAGGGTGGGAGACCATGAACTTGGGCCAGATAGACAGGGACCTGCTGGAGATTTGGGGACAGGGCCTAGGAAGCGGGCAGCTGGACTGAGGAGAGTGGCGGTGGGGCAGAACAAAGGCTGAGGGGGAGGGAAAGGAACAGGTTTCTTCCCCCTTCCCGACCAAGGCTTGGAAACCAGCACCGTTTGACCTCTAGCATTTGCTCCATCAGTCCTGGCCTTCCCCGGAGCCTCCTGCTCTTGACCTGGCTCGGCCTGTGCTGGGAAGGAGAGGGCCGCATTCAGGTAAGGGAAAAGGTGTGGGACGCTCTGGGGGGCTCCGGGTCTGCCCCCCCACTCCTCTTGGTTGGGTGCCCCTCACCCCCATCCCGAGTCTCCGGGAGGGGAGGAGGGGCAGAATAAACCAGGTTTGTAAGTAAGGACCAGTTCCCTCGGCATCTCCACAGCTCATTCTTCTCCGTCCCCTATTTCCACAAGAGTAGAGCATTGGAAGCTGGGAAGGGACCCAACGGGGTTGACCACTCCCTGGTCCCCTGCTACAACCCTCCCTGGGGGTGGTGCTTGGGAGCCTGGCAGGGAGCAGGCACTGCCAGGCCTCAGGGAGAAAGATATAACTGGGGGAGGGGCGGGGCGATAGAGAAAGGAGATGAGTGGGTGGGAGGGCTTATACCCAGGTAAACAGCTCTTCCCTGGTCAGCTGACTGGGGTCCTGCCTGTCCACCCCAATGGGACTGGGGCAGGGGAAGCTGGTAGGGGTGGAGTGTGGAGTGGGGTCTAAATTGATGAGCTGCAGAAGCGAGACTTGGAATTAAGTGGGGGAGGGAGGGGACCCCCTTTCTCCTCTAATCTTCCTGCCCCAGCCCTAAATCCTGGGAGTCGTTGATCCTGCAACCAGGTCTCCACTCAGCCCCTCCTCTCCTGTCCAAACCGGAGGAAGGCCAAACGGTAAGGGGCGGGAGATGGAGGGGGTGAGGAGGGAGAATCTCACTCTTCTCTGAACCCACTAGGACAGTCCAGCATCCTCCAGAATCTCCCCCACCATCCTACCCTCAAGCCTCCTCAATCCACAGGATCATGAGGGTCTCTGAGCAGTGTTTCTGATGCCAGGTCTCCTCCCCCAGGGGAACGGGAGTGGAGACATCGCCTTGTTTACCGGGTCATTTCCTGTGCTGGGGAAACAGGCCCCCACAGCCTGAGTCATTGTTCGGCCTGGAATTTGGCCGGGGTTGGGCGGGGGGGACAGGAATGGGAGGTGCTGGGGTACCCATGGCAAGTGCAGGAGATGGAGAGCCAGGCGTGCCCTCTCCCCTCGGGGTGGGGGTGGGGGGCTCTGCAGTCTTCTTTGGTGAGGTCTAGTGGCCTCTCCACTGCCCCCGGCCTCCCAGCCAGGGTTTCCCACCAGTTCAGTCCTATCCTCAGTCCCCCACCCCTCTCCTTGTCCCTCAAAGAGTGCCTTGGAGAGAGGAAGATTGAGTGGGAAGGGGGCAGGGTTGTCTGTATGGGGTCGAGAAGGAACTATGCAGAGCTAATGGGGGTCAGAGAGGCCCGACCTGGGGTCTCCCCAGACCCACTTGGAAGCTCTGAGGTCCGGTCACAGCCCTGGGGGGAAGTGAGGTCCAGAGTCCAGCCCAGAGGGCTGTGGGGATGGGAACAGCAGCTTCACCCCCAAACACCGCCAGCTGGGAACCCGGGCGAGGGCCCCCTGTCCCTGGCGCCTCTGGATCCTAATGCTGTTTCCTGTCCACTTCCCTCTTTCCCTCTGCCCCTATCTCCTCTCCTGTCTGGGGCAGTCCCAGAGCTCTCATTTCTCTGCCATCGCTTTACCCCTGTCCCCACTTCCCTAGAAATCAGTCCATGTTTCCCCAAAGGACTGCCAGGAACGGTTGTCTTTCCGAGCTCCACGGCCCCTGCTTCCCCACCCTCTGTGTCTGCTCTGTTATGGCTGTATCTAACCCAGTGTGTAGCACAGTGTTAGGCACATAGTAAGTGCTTAATAAATACCATAGAGAACAAACCCTTCCAGGGGGACAGTGGGGGCCGACGGGGCCTCTAGTAACTACTCAATCTGGGTGAGTTTCCTCACCCCACCCAGTTACCAGTCGCCAGCAGTCGCTGATCCAGGGGCCCCCGGGTGGGCAGGCACAGAGCTGGAGCCGGAGAGGAGAGCAGAGGAAGAGGGTGGGGAGGAACCATATTGACAGAGACAGCCTCACCTGGGGGGCAGGAGTGGTCGGGATTGGGCGGGGGGGGAGTGAGAAAGGTGTGTCAGCCGAGGTGTCAGAGGGATTTATTATCTTTTTGTGCCCTCCCCACCCTCCTCTCTCAGAGCTGGGGAGCAGTGCTGATGGAAGGAGGTGGGGTAGGTGGGGGCTGGGCTGGCATGAAAAAGGGATGGGGGCAGAGGGGGAGGGCTCCGAGATGCTAGAATGAGCCACTTGGGAGGGGAGCAAATCCCTCCCCAGTTTCTTCCCCCCAATAAATCCATTCATTGGATTCCCACACCTTGCTCGTCTGACCCACGGATCGAACAAAGCGGGGATGATTGCATCTGTGAAAAAGCTTTGGTTTTCTCTCTCGTTTCCCAAGGTTGCGGGACAATATAGCGGCACCGGCTCGATTCTGTCAGATAAAAAGCTGCTCGTCCGCCACCCTGGGGACACTTTGTAGATATTCAAGTTGACTTTATTCACATGCCCAAATGCTGTCACCGTGGTTCAATAGGGCAGGCCGTCAGTGGTTGTTTCCCAAGGACTGAGGCATACCCCTGCGCTAAGGCGAATGTTCAATCCGTAGTTAAACACCTCTTAAAGGCAGATGCAGCATGGCCTAGTGACAAGAGCATAGGCTTGGGAGTCAGAGGATGTGGGTTCTAACCCCAGCTCCACCACTTGTCTGCTGTGCGACCTGGGGCAAGTCACTTCACTTCTCTGTGGCTCAGTTACCTCATCTGTAAAATTGGGTTTAAGACTGTGAGCCCCATGTGGGACAGAGACTGCGTCCAATCTGATTATCTTGTATCTACCCCAGCATTTAGAACAGTGCTTGGCACTTAGCGAGCGCTTAACAAATGCCATAATTATTATTAGTATTTTTATTATCGAGGGGAAACTGGAAGCCTGGTCCCTTGGGTGCTTGGGAGCAGGCCAGCACCGGTAACTCGAAAAGGCCAGAGAGGAGTGGGGATGGAGGCAGGGGAATGGCTGGTGCAGGTGCAGGGTGGCAGGTGGGGGGAGGATGCTGGCTGACCCCAGTTGGCTTCCCTTAAGTAGGGACCCAACCCCCGGACACTGAGGCTCAGCCTGCTGGCCCTGCCCCACTCCACTCGCCAACAGGGGCCTGGGCACTGGACATCATGGGGGGCGTGGAGTGACTGCTCCAGCACCTGTGGGAATGGGGCGAGTGTCCGCAGTCGCCGGTGTATCAGGTGGGTGAGGGGCCCGGTGCAGTGTGGGTGTAGGGAGAGGGTCGGGGGAGGTGGGGAATAGGGCAGGGGAGGTTATGAGCTCCCCCAGCACCTTCCTGATTCCTGGCTCCTCCCATCTCCTGCTTCCCTTTTACCCGGAGAGTGAGCGTGCCCGGCATCCTTCTGCTGCCCTCCCCTCCGGCTGCCCCCGGCCGGGCAGCAAGGCCTGAGATAGAAAGGATCCAGTCATCACCTGTGTTCTGCCTAGGTCCTTTCAAGCCACCTGTGGGCATGAAGCAGAGGGGAGGGGACATCAGAGGGGCCGGACATCAGGCCAGGGTCAGGCAGTGCCAAGCTGGGATTCTGGGCGTAGGTGCCAACTGTTCACTGTGAGCTTAGTGGGTGGAAAGTGGGCAGGAAGCCAGTGGGATAAGGCTGGGAAGAGTCAGGCAGGCTGCAAGAGCTAAAGGGTCAGAGGCCCCATCTGGGGTCTCTCTGGTCTCTGCTTGGAAGCTCTGAGGTCTTCTCAGAGCCCCGGGGGAAGCTTGGCCAGGAGTCCATCCCAGGCAGCGGTGGAGGTGAGAACGGTGGCTTCACCCCTGGCCCGGAACCCAGGGGAAGGGACGCCAGCTCTTATAGCTCTCGTGAAGCGGGCACCTATGATTGTAGTGGTTCCCAGCCTACCCCCAAAGCCTTCTTCCTTCTGAAGGGGACCTGGGCTAGTGGGCAGGGCTTGGAGGGAGGGAAAGGGATGGACGGTATGTCCTGGACAAAGCCGCTTGGCTGCACCCATCTCAGCCGCCACGCCTGCCGCCTGCACATGTTTCTGCCCTTTAATCCGATTGGAATGTGGCTCTGTTTCCCCGCCCACCCACCCCCGGGTGCTTGGGAGGGGAATGGGCAGCCGGGTCTTGTGGGTGTATGGGGAACTGTAGAAGGGGACTTGGGAGGTGGGGGAGAGAAGAATAGGCGGTGGCCTCCCGAGAGGGGACAGGATATCGGGGGGGGGGGGACCTGGCCCCCCAGCAAGAGCCAAACCCGTAAGACTGTTCTGTCTGCAGGCTTCCAGAGGAAGATCCATGCAATGGAGACTCCCGTCAGTTCCGTCTGTGTCATATCACCGTGAGTCCAGGCGAAACACTTCCGCACCCCTCCTTAGCACCCCCTAAAACACCTCTGAGCTGAGTCCAGAGAAAGGGGACCCCTGCCCCCAACCAATACACACATGCACACACATACCCCTATTTCAGCCTTTCCCATCCCTAGACACTAGGTCTCGTTAGAAGATTTTGGTGCTGCTAATTTCCCCGACAAGTTGAGGGCATTTCTCCGCTTTCCGCAACCCCGGCATGAAGCAGTGTTGCCTAACGGAAAGCACACGGGCCTGGGAGTCAGAGGACCTGGGTTCTAATCTCCGCTCCGCCACCTGTCTCCTGTGTGACCTTGGGCAAATCACTTCTTTGGGTCTCAGTTACCTCATCTGTAAAATGGGGATTAGAACTGTGAGCCCTAGGTGTGACGCGGACTGTGTCCAACCCAATTAACCTTTATCTACCCCAGTGCTTAGTATAATGTCTGGCACAGAGTAAGTACTTAACAAATGCCCTTTGAAAAAAAAAAAGTTTGGGCCTTCTCCCCGTCCTGGCCCCAGGGACAGCTCTGACCTCTCCTCTGCCTGCAGGCCTGTCCCCCGGGAGCCGTGCCCTTCCGGGAATTGCAGTGCGCCCTCTACAATGCCAGGCCGATCCCAGGCCACCAGGCTACCTACCAGTGGGTGCCCTTCCATGGGGGTAAGTTTGTCCGGCCTTCTGTCACACTCTCCTCTGCCACCTGATGAGGAGTGGCTCCCCTGGGAGAGGGCAGGGTTAGGGCTCATCCTGATTCCCATCTCCCCCACTCCGCTCCCTTTCAGGGTCGAACCTCCCCAGTAGAAAGACACTGGCGTATTTACCTGAGGGTTGGGGGTGGGGGGGGTGATGCAGCCCACATTTTTCCAGCAGATAGACCCACAGTGACAATACACAGGATACCACCCGCACCTTATCCCTACAGAAAACTCCCCTGCCTACCCCCATACCACAAAAGTTCTGCCCAAAGCCCAGCCTGCTGGAAGGGGGACGGGCAGGTGGGGGGAGTTTGTGTGACTCTCCTCTCCCTCACCTTTTTCCTTTCCTCCTCTCCATTCCGCTCCCTCAACCCTTTTCCTCTCTCTGTCTCCCCAGCTCCCAACCTGTGTGACCTGAACTGCCTGGCTGAAGGCCACACATTCTACTACACATTTGGCCGGGTCCTGGACGGGACCCGCTGTGGCCCGGACACCGACGGCCTCTGCATCAGTGGCCGATGCCTTGTGAGGACCCCTGCCCCCACCCCCATCCCGGACCCCCTTCTAGGGCCCAGGTCAGCCCCGACCCGTGTCCCCATGGTCCCCCCCCGGCTCCAACCCCAAAACGGGGAAGGGGAGGTGGGGGGGGTGGACAGCGGTGTAGGGTCCATGGGTTCAGTTACCGATCTTGGGGTCGGAGGAAGAACCGGCATGCCACCTCTCAGGCTCCTGTCACCTTCCACCGCCTCTCTCCCCCGTGCCTCTTCCTTCCTTCTCCAGAGCGCGGGCTGTGATGGTGTCCTAGGTTCGGGGGCTCGGGAGGATCACTGCGGCACGTGCGGTGGCGCCAACGACTCCTGCCTCTTCATACAGCGGGTGTACCGGGAGGCCGCGCCTACCTCCGGTGATTGCCCCCTCCATGGGTGAATGCTCCGACTCTCGGCTCTCCGCTCCTGGACTCCCATCCCCTCTCCCACTTACTTTCCTCCCCCCACCAACCCTTTGAACTGGGTCCGGAGTCGAGCTGCATTCCCAATGGTCGTCGAGAGGGCCGAGGCTGAGGCAGGCCACGTTCTGATTGGCCGACGAGAGATCTGAGGGCCGGAACTCCTTTTCCAGCCCTCAACTCTAGCACTGAACCGCTGCTGCTGGCGCTCTTCCACTTCCGACTGTCTATTCCTGGGGGTGTGCGCTGCCGCTCGCCTAATTTCACTCACCTCTGTGCACATCCCCACAGACACGCGTGCGTGAGCCTGAGAGCGCTTACTTGCTTCCGGGCCGCAGGTTGGACAAGGTGTGGGAGGGTACCGGGGGCGGTGACGGGCAGAGTCGCGGACTGAGGTTCTGGAGAGGCGAAGTCACAGGCGCCCCTTCCCTGCTCCCCCTTGCCTCCCACCTTCCAGGCTTCTTCGGCTATAGAAATGTGACCCGCATCCCCACCGGGGCCCGGCACATCAGGGTAACTGATCAGAGCCGCAACTATCTCGGTACATGTCCCGCGTCCCTCCCCTCTTTTGCCTAACTCTTCTCCCGTGCCCGTTTCTCTTCCACGGGTCCCGGTTGGGGCAGGGAGAGGGGTGGCGTGAATGGAGGAGGGAAGGGGTGCAGTGTTGAGCTGGAGGGGAACGGGGAACTCGCTGACCCGTGGCCCCTTCCTGCTTGCCCTCCCTTTGCAGCGCTGATGGGCAGCGACGGGCGCCACGTGATCAACGGGGACTGGGCCATCGACTGGCCTGGGGTCTACGAGGTGGCGGGGACCCAGGTGCGATACATCCGCTCGGCTGGCCACCACGAGACCCTGGAGGCAGTGGGGCCCACGGGTGAGGACCTGCTCTTACAGGTGAGGAGCCTAAGGAATCCCAGAAATTGTGACCACATGGGGCTCTGGGAAGAACTTATTCAACCAGTCGATGGCATTTATTGAGCACTCACTATGTGCAGACCACTGTACCACGTGCTCGGCACAGTGCAACAGACTCGGTAGACGTGTTCCCTGCCCACAAGGAACGTACTCTCTGAGGGGGAGACTGACATTAATATAAATAAATAATTTATAGATATGTACGTAAATTCATTTCACTTCTTCACCTTCACTTATTCATTTTCAGGTATTCACTGGTATTTACCGAGCATCCACTAGGTGCTGGGAGGAGGGTAATAAAAACAGAAGCTGCAGTTCCCACTTTCGAAGAGCCTACAATTTAATGGGGGAGGAAGGCAGACACAGATGATTAATTTTGGTTCCCTAGGTATTGTTACTGTAGGGGGTCTACTAGGGTAGAATATAATAACAATAACTGTAGTAAGCGTTGAGCGTCTCCTGTGCGCCAAGCGCCATGCTGAGCACGGGGTAGATAGAAGAGAATCAGTTCGGACACAGCCCGGTTCCCACCCTGGGCTCGCAGACTAGGTAGGAGGGGGAACGGGTACCGAATCCCTATTTTACAAATGACCCGAGGAGCAGAGAAGTTAAGTAACTTGCCTGAGGTCCCACAGCAGGCAAGCGGCAGAGCAGGGATTAGATTAGAGGGAGTCCAGGCCTGTACTCTTTCCACTAGGCCATGCTCCTGGGGGGTAAGCTGTTATAACGGGCTGCCTTGTGGATGTTTTCTAGAGACGTCCAGGGGACCGGGCTGAGGCCCGGCGTTAGGCCCAGTGTTAGGAAAGTTGGAGCTTGACCTGGGAATTCTGTGCCATCTGTCTCCCCCCACCCCGGCCGCCCCGACGGCCCCTCCTCCCCTTTAGGTCCTGTTCCAGGAGGCCAACCCTGGCATCGAGTTTGAATTCTGGCTGCCTCGGGCCCTCTACCAGAGCTTCCAGGGGACTTGGGGTGACTTCAGTGCCCTGCGGCAGCCCCAGCCCCGAGAGGTGGAGGCGGGCCCCCCCCCAGGATCCCCCACCAAGGGCCTGGCCCACCCCCACCCTCCCAGCCCGGCCCAGCCCCCAGGCCCCACACAGGCCACGAGATCCCCCGCAGAGACTCCCAGATGACTCCGGGGAGAGAGGTACGCTCCCTTGCCCCGTCCCCTCGGTAGATACCTCCCGATTCTTCCACCAGCCCAATCCCCCAGTGCCCCGGGAGCGTGGGGGCTCGGACCCTCCCCTCCCCTGTGGGAGAGGCAGCCAAATCCGAGGGGTGGGGCTGGGGGAAAGGAGACCGGCTCCCCCGCTACACGCCATCCTCCATCATCCCCCGGGGCCGGCCTCTCCTCTCCCCCTTCCCTCAACCCCTCCGTGCTTCTCCCAGGGACCTGCCCGGCATGCCCCAACCCCAAGGGCCACTCCCGCCGCTTGCAGCACTACTGCCAGAGTGATTTCGGTAGGACGCCCCCCTGGCCCCCGACCCCGGCCTCGCCCTACGTCCAGGTCCTTTCCCCCCGGAACCGATCGGGGCCCCTTTGGCCCAGCCCTCGGGACTCCTCCTCTACCTCCCCTTCCCGGGAGCCTCGGGCCGGGACCCCCGCTCCACCTCCGCCCGGCCCCTCGGCCCTCTTCCTTCTTCCGGTCGTCTTTAGCGAAGGCGTACGGTGCGCAGAGCCCCCCTGCTAAGCGCTTGGACGGTACGACTCGACTCCCGCCCCTTTCCCCGCAGTGTTCCGAGGCCGGGTGCTGGCGCGGCGGCAGGTGGGGCAGGAGACCCGCTACGACGTGCAGGTGGAGCACACCTACAAGAACCTCTACCCGCTGGAACGGCGCGAGTACCTGTGGGGCCCAGGCGTGTGCCCCTGCCCCTTGCTGACCGAGCGGCGGGAGTACCTGCTCACCGCCCGCCGCCACGTCAACTACGAGGGCACTCTCAACCGCCTGCTGCTGCCCCGCGCTGGCTACGCCCGCCCCTGGTCCCCCCGCGAAGACACCCTGATACGAGAGGCGGCCAGGCACTGCCCGCGCTCAAGGGCCGGCTGACCGCTGCAGCCCGGCCCACTGGAGGGGCCGAGCCAGGATTCGCGGGGAGGAGTGCTGTCCACATCCACCTGCGTCCGTCCAGTTCCTTCCGCCCCGGTCCCATCTCTCCCCGCCGGGCAGGAGAAGAGCCCATGTCTTCCCCTCCCCCCGTCCGGTCGCAGCCACCATGTAAGCTCTTACTGCTTCCCAGCCCTGGCCCCGGCTCCCGAGTTTCCCCTGGGGCTCGGGGAGGTGGGCATCGCTGGTTCACTAGACCCCTAGAAGACCCTTCTCTACTCCTCGGTTTGGGGCCCGGGTTGTCAGAACCAGATCGGGGCGGGGGAGGGGGGAGTTGAGCCACGATCAGGTGGATGAAGGAGGCGGGACAGCTGACCACCCCTCCCCCTTGCCGCTTCAGGTGAGCCCCCCCCCCCCCCCCCCCCGACTGCCTGCCGGGAACTCGGACACCTTTGGAGGGTTTGGGCCCTGTGGGGTTGATGTTGGGGGTGGGGGGAAGGAAGAGGAGGAGTCTCCCAAACCAGTTTCCTCAGGAGCTGTGGGAATGGGCATTCTCCCGACCTGCCCCCCACCCCCTCTCATCATCATTGTCGTCATCCCCTGAATTTCTATTTTGCTTTTATTTTTCTAAAGCATTTGCATAGCCATAGTCGCACTTTGTCCTCGCAATAGCCCTGTGGGAGAGGGAGAGGCAGCTACTCTTATCCCCATTTTACCGAGGAGGAGACAGAAGCCCAGAGAGGCTAAACCACTTGCCCGAGATCACCCAGCAAACCAGTGGCTCAGGTCTCCGGCCTCCGAGACTGCATTCTTTCTGCTAGACTGTGCTGCGTGCTGCAGGGGCATAAACGTACAAACCCACACGTGTATTACAAATGCAACCCCACACGTGAAAAGGGGCCAAGTCCCATAAACCGTGTAGATAGGCACGCACGTGTGTGCACACATATACACGCACGACTGTCCCCTTCTTGTTCCTCCAGCCACTCCTCACTCTTCTGGCCCTGTGCCCTCAGCACCCCCACCCCCGCCCTTCAGGCTGACTACCCTTCTCCTTCCCCTCACACTCTCCCCTCACTCCAGGCTGCGGGGCCAGCGGCTCTTACTCCGGCTACTTGGGGGAAGGACCGGGCCCCTCCTGGAGAGGGGAGCCGGGGTGCTGGGGGAGCCCAACTAGAACAGTCCTGGAGTGAGAGGGCACGGCTGAAAGAGAGGAGACTGGGTGAGGCACAGTTAGCATCTCTCAGTCTCACCAGTGGAGTTTCCCCCACACCCCTTCATCTCCTCACCTCCCTTTCCAGTAATTTATTTTTGCAGAATAAACTAATTCACCTCCATCCCTCCTCTCCTTTTTGTCTGACTTTCCTCTCCCCCACTGCTCCCATAGCTGCCAATTGTTCACTGTGAAGCGTTGGGGGAGTAAAATGTCAAGGTGGGGGGAGTGTTCTGGGGAATGAGGGACAGGTGGGCTGCATGGAGCTACCAGGTGTCAGAGAGCCTCGCCTGGAAGCTCTGGGGGTCTCGTTGGAGCCCCATGGGGAGTGAGACCGGGAGTCCGGCCCAGACGGCCGCTGGGGCGGAAACTGCCGCTTCAGTTCCATCTGGGAACTGGGGGAGGCAGGGAAAGACTCCATCCCCATTAACCACACAGACCTGGAGCCTTGGCCTCCCCCCCACCCCATCCCTCCCTCTGGCCCTGACAGCTCAAGAAAACAGAGGTCACCACCCCCACCCCAACCCTGCCTGGCCAGAGGGGGAGCTGAGGCCCGATCTGCTTGCTATCCAGACAGAAATCAAAAATCAATAATTGAATAAGTGGAACAAATAAACCAACATTCACCATTGTCATCTTCCCTCCTAAACCCACCCCAACCTTGCCTGTCACAGTTGATGCCACCACCATCCTCTCTGTCCCAGAGCACATAACCTTGCGGACATCTTTGACTCTTCTCTTTCACCTCCACATTCAGTCTGTCTCTAAAGCCCCATCCGCATTATTTCCCATATCCGCCTCTTCCTCTCTACCCTTAGGGCCATCGCCCCTACCCCCTGGCTGGTCTCCCGGCCTCAGGCCTCTTCCTTCCTCAGCCTAGCTGGCACTCTGCTGCCTGGATCACATTCTGGAATTGCTGTTCAGAACGCATCACTCCTGGCCTCAAAAAAACCTCGAATGTCTAGAGCCTTTCTCTCCACATCAAACAGGAAAGTCTGATGGTTCACTTCAAGGTTCTCCATCTGGCGGTTCCTTCTTAACTAGCCACTCTAATAACCTGCCACCTCCCAGTTCACAGCCTTCATTCCTCCCAAGCTCACCTTCTCACTGGACCTCAATCTTGACTCTCCCACCTCTGACCCAGTGCAGAAGCCCTTAATAATAATAATTGGAATATTCATTAAGCACTTACTATGTATCAAACACTGTACTAAGCACCGAGGAAGATAAAAGATAAACGTCAGACACCATCCCTGTCCCTCTTGAGGCTCACGGTCTAAGGGTAAGGGAGAAGAGGAACTGAATCCAAATTTTCCAAATGAGGAGACCGAGGCCCAGAGAAGTCAAGTGACTTGTCCCATCTCACACAACAGGCAAGTGGTAGAGCTGGGAGTCTTCTGAGTCCCAGTCTCTGTTGCTACTTCTCTGGATGTAAATTAGTGCAGCGCTACTTTCTATGCCTGATTAATTTCTTTGGGCTCTCTACGTATCAACATTCTCTACAAGGTGACTGACGGGTTACCTCACAAACTTCCATCACTTCAAGCACATCAGAAGCTGAAAGTACATGCCCTAAGGAAGTCTGTCCCATCCCTTCCAGCTAAGACTCCCAACAGTGCTTCCACCATCACAGTCCCCCTGCCTGGATTCCCTTTCCCTTCAAATCTGCTGGGTCCCATTCTCTCCTGACTTTCAAATGCCTTCGGATAAGCCCTTCCCTATCCTCTAGCGCTAATGTATTTATCAGTTTTCTTATTCCTTAATTATCCCTATTTATCCCTTCCTCGACTAAATCCTCAATTCCCCTACTCCCTGCCCTTGCACTTTGATTTGCATCCTTTATTCACCCCACAGTACTTACGTACTTATCCATACTTTATTTTAATGTCAGTCTCTGCCCCGAGAGTGGAAGCTCCTTCTGGCTTCAACTCTGTTCTACTATACTCTCCCAAGTTTAGTAGAGTTCTGCACACAGAAAATGTTCAATAAATACAATTGACATCTTGACTGCTTTGATTACCAATTTCAGCTAAGCTTTTTCTCTTGTTCCCACTGAATGTATACAATTTTGCAGCTGCCTGTCTCCCCCATTAGATTCTGAAGCTCCTCGAGGTCAGGGTAAACGTCCCCTTTCTCTGATCGTATTCTCCCAAGCGAGGAGTACCGCACTCGGTAAATCCTGAAGGATGAGTAAACGCTGAGGGCACTTTATGGGATGGTGCGATCAAGGAAGTTGGGAGTGAGTTAGAGGATGAGTTCAGTTGGGGAATGCTTCTTCTTTCCTGCCACCCTAGAGCAGGCAGCGGCCCCTGCAGCCCCAGTCCATCTGCAGAAATGGCCCCTATGCCAAGATGGGGAGACCTCAGCTGGATTCCAATCCCCGGGCTGGGAATCCTGGACCCCTGTCTTCTTGGCCTGCTCTTCCTCCTCCCATGCTCCCCGACAGCCTTCCCACTGCCCCTCCCCAGAGGCCTTTGGCCTGGCTCCAGGAGGAGCACCACCCTGTCTCAAGGGGCTTCTCTTCTCCTGACTGAAGAGGGGAGATGACGGGGCAGTCGCACAGGCATCAGGCCTGCCCTTCTCTCTCTTGACCCTTTTACCCTACCTTTTCCCTCCCTCTCTCCTCCATTCCCTCTTCTCAGCTAGGATAACTGCCCAAACAAGGAGACTGTGAGCTCACTGTGGGTAGGGAATATGTCTGTTTGTTGTTGTATTATATTCCCCCAAGGACTTAGTACAGAGCTATGCACACAGTAAGCACTCAATAAATACATTTGAATGAATTAGAGGAGCTGATGCCCACCTGCACTGAGCTTCTTCAATGGCTGACTTCCCCCACCACCAGAGCAGAACCGAATTTCTTGTTATGCACTTACTATGTGCCAGGCACTGTGCTAAGCACTGGGGTAGGAACAAGATAATCAGGTTGGACACAGTTCTTGTTCTATATGGGGCTCACAGGCTTTATCCCCATTTTATAGATGAGGGAACTGAAGCACAGAAGAGTTAAGTGACTCACCCAATATCACAGCAGACAAGTTGTGGATCTAGGATTAGAACCCAGGTCCCGGCTCTATCCACTAGACAGACCACACTGCTTCTCAGTTGTTGAGAAGAAGGGAAAGGGAGAGGCAACTCCAACACACCTCACCCCCTTCTATGGGCCATGAATTCTGCTTGTCAAGTGCAAGAGCTCTCCGGGGGGAGCGGTGGCCAGCTGCTCCGGATCTTCCCCATGGCCACTTTAGCCCTGTCAGTGCAGCTTGGTCTTCTTCTGGACTTCGTATGCAGTGGGCAGCCCAGGGAAGACAGTCCAAGTGGGCTATGAGCTCTTTAACTAGATCCCCGCTGGAGGGGGAGAAACCAATAAGCTCACTGTGGGCAGGGAATGTTTGTTTTGGTGTTCTAGTGTACTCTTCCAAGTGCTTAGTACCGTGCTTTGCACACAGTAAGTGCTCAGCAAGTACAACTGAATGAACCAGGGGCAAAGGCCCCCTCCCCACCCAGGCCATTTGCCTCAGGTTCCCAGTCTCTCGGCCTAGCCTGAGCCTCTTCCCACTCTCACCAGCTCTGTGGGAGTCACCCAGTAAAAGGGTGGTGGGTTAGAGGAAAGTGTCTCGATGGAAAATGGTTTGGGAGAGAAGCAGCCCAGGCTCCTACTTTCTGTTTGCACCATCCAGGCATGAGGATAGAGAGTCAGGGGTTGAAGAGTCCAGCTTGGGGTGGGAAGAAGCCCAGAGGCAGAGTTTGTGCTTTGACCTGGGAGGACCAGCTTGGTGCAGTTTTTTCCCCTTCCACAGACCAGGCCTACAGTCATGTGGCACTTTAGGCGAACCCATCTCTAACACCCCAAACCCCTTACCCTACCTTCCCTCAGGAGCCCTGTGGTAAGTGGGCTTAGCCATTAAGTGTGGTGTTGATAGTGGGGGTTGGAGAGGTAGAAGGAAAAGGTGGAGGGGAGAGGAGTGCTGGGCCCTTGCACTCCTATGGACTCCACCCTTACCTCATTGAGGCCACAGTCCCTCTCCTCCCAAATAAGCCCACCCCACCAACAGTTAAGTTGGACCCTGGCCATCCTCAGCACGACTCCACGACTGGATGTGGCTCAAACTTTCAACTTTATTGTTAATCAGAGAGAAGGGTAGAGGAAATGAGGGCCCTGCCCACAGCCCCTGCCCCTTTCTCCTCTTCCCCCAGGGACAGCATTTGACTTGCTTCCCTGAAGCTTGAGGGCAAGGGAAGGGACTGAGGTGGGTGTGTGCGAAGGGGAAGAACCCCCCCCCCCCATCTAAGGGCACAACAGGGCACATCATGGTCTTTATGACCATGTGAGAGGAGTGGGGGCTATTCTAAAGAGATGAACCACAATTCTGAGAGGAGATGCCCAGGACACAGACTCCCCACCCTGAGCTGGAGGAGAAAAGAACACTGGGCTAGGCCTCTTGCCCTTATGGGGCAGGGGAGGCAAAGTTGGGCTCCTCAGCAGGGCCTGGGGCTTCAGCCATCAGGCAAATCAGCTGGTAGATTATATAGAGTAAGAACATGACGACAAGAGGCCCCCCGCACACCCCCATCACCAGCATCATGGGCTGGGGCTTGATCCAGTTGGAGGCGTAGGAAGATGCAGCGCTAGACTGGGCGGGCCCGTTGAAGACAAAATGTGCAGGGCAGGTGGTGCAGTTGTTGGTCAGGTTGCTCTGGCAGGTGTAGCAGGAGGGGTGGTAGGTAGCACAGATGCGCTCGAGGGATGACTGCTGTCTGCCAGCAGAGGATAAGCCCTGGTGGACAGGGGTGTAGTGGGGTGGGCAATAGGCGAGGCAGAGGTGGCCAAAGCTGTAGTGCGGATTGGTGCATTCTGTGGGCAGAGACAGACAGATAGACAGACACGCTGCTGAGGCATGGATGTTAGAGTTCGGGGCCAAGGCAAACCCCCCAGCTTTCTGGTCTCCCATCCCACCACCACCTGGGCCAAGCTCATGTGGTGAAGGATTTGGGGGCCGGGGGCCGGGGGGAGGCACGCGACGTGGCAGGAAAACTGGATTCATGAAGCTGTCCTTGCCACATGATTGGCTCGAACCCCCAGCCTTCTGACTTCACTCCTCGTGAACAGAGAACACGGCTCTTGGGAGTTCCCAAAGAAAGAATTCCTCTCTACTCCTGCCCCAATGGGTCTAGTGGGGAGAGGGACAAAAAAGAACATAGGAAGGGCCAGGGGCCCTGGTCCTCACCTTGGCATAGACCCTCAGTGTCCTGCTGCATGCATGCACTCTTCATGCTGGTCTTCAGAATCTGCTCTGCCATGTCCTCGTCTGTACCATACAGCAGCAGGATGACACTGTGCAGGACTCCTGTATGGGTTTGGGGGGGCGGGGGGAAATCAGATACCTCATGGGAGTGATTAGGCCCTGGATGTGGTTCCTTCTTACATTTGAACCTCCCCTGATAGCCTGGAGACCCTCACTTGGTCAGAGTCTCTGCCTCCAGGGCAGATGGGTGTTTGCCTTGACCCAAGGGGTCTTCCAGACTAGAGAATCCACCTGCTCCAGAGCCCAATTCCCCTGGCTCATCTGACGCTCTCTCTTCTACTTAACCTCAATCGTGTTTGAGCATTTACTATGTGCAGAGCACTATACGGCGCTTGGGAAATACAACCGTCGACAAGACTCTATCTCTCCCCTGACCCCAGCAGCCTCACCGCCTCCAACTGCAATTGGACCCCATCTAAAGCCATCTCCTCCTACTTGATCCTCCTGCCTTGCCATGATGTCCCAGAAGGAGCAGCCCAGGGGATCCCACTCACCACTGTTGTAGAAATAGCCTTTGTCATCCAATTCCAGCGTCCAAACGCCTTGTGGCCTCTCGTCCCAGAAGTGTGTGGACATGAAGGTCCATCCCATGTAGCCCTGGTCACTGATGTCAAAGGGCCTGTTGGGCAGGGCAGTCAGAGATTAGACCCCCACAGAGGGTAGGGCCAGTGTGGCCACAGCCAGAGACCGAGAAACCAGAACACTGGCCACAGGGGCCTGGGGGTAGCTAGATGCAACCCCATCTAATGACAGAAGATCTCAAGCTCACGGACTGGGGGGCCCATACAAGAGGTGGGGGAATTGACTACAGCCCAGGGGGTCCTGCTGCCATCCTGGACCTCCCCCCAAAATGCTCAAGCCATGGACTGGGGTGGGGGGGGTGAGGGAGAAAGGAGAGAATCTGGTGAACACAAATAGCACGGAGTCAGCCCCCTGGGTGCCCCCCAGGTCCCTTACCTTATTGCCACCAAGATGGAGCGGGTGCCCATGGGGCTGGTGAGAGAGATTTCCAGGTCTCCCCGGCGACTGTAGCTGAGTGTCAGCTTTACCTGGACGTGCTCCAATGAGCGGAGCTGAAAGGGGCCTCCGGCACAGGCAGAGATGTTTTTACTGATGTGGAGGGTTGAGTGAATTGGTCTGTGAGAGGGAAGAGAGAAAAACCGGGGCGGGGGGAGAGACAGAGGGGAGAAAGAGAAGGAAAGAGAAAGGGAAATTGAGAGGGGAGGAGGAAAGAGAAAGGGAAATTGAGAGGGAGGAGAGATGAGGGAAAGAGGGGAAGAGGGAGGGAAGGGGGAAAGAGAGAGGGAGAAGAGAGGGGGGAGAGAGAAGGGGGGAGAGAGAAGAGGGGAGAGAAAAAGGGGGAGGGGAGAAAGGGGGAAGAGAGGAGGGGAAAAGGGGGAAAGAGAAAGGGGGGAAAGAGGGGTGAGAGTGGTGTGGAGAGGGGTGGAGGTGGGGGAAGAGAGAAAGAAATGGAAAGAGAGAAGGTGAAAGAGAAAAAGGGAGAGAGAAAGAAAAAGAGGGAGAGAGAGGGGAAAGGGGGGAAAGAGAGAGAGAGAGGGAGAAAGGAATAAAGAGTGCAAAAGAATAAGTGAGAAAAAGAGCAAATGAGCAAGCAAAGGGCCAGGGAGACAACCCCCTTGCCATTGGGACTGAGGACACAGCTGCTTCTGATCCCAAAATTGGCCAGAGAGCTCCAACACCTGGATTCTAAAAACTCAGAAAGTCCTTGGCCCCGGGGCCCCCCAAGCCGCTCCAAGGGGGGTGGGGAGGGGAATGCTCACAGGGCTTTGTCAACCATCTTGATCAAGCACTTCCGCTGGGGCTGACTCATCTTCCACTCGGTGGCCAGCTGCACCAGGACCCCGGCATCCAGCAGTCCGTAGCCAAAATGATGGCTCACTGCAGGAAGGGACAGTAGGCTGAGTGGCACCCTGGCATTCTGGGCTCTAGGCAGCCCAGTGGAAGGGAGGGAGTAGGTCCCATCTCACTCACCTTTTCGGCCGACACCGTTGAGGGCCCAGTCATCCGCTTGCAGGTGAGCTGGGCTGGACGATCGCACAACCAGGTGATGCATGTCCCTCCAAGTGAGGGCGGGGCTGGGAGGAACGTGGGAGTTCACCTGGGTGGACTTCCCCCTCTCTCCAAAGCCCATCCACCCTGTGAAATGGGAACCCTGGGCTCCTAACCTCTGATACTTGTGCGACACCCCCCGCCCCCACCCCAGGCTCAAAACCAAAGACTACAATTGATCCCCAAAACCTCGAGCATCTCTACCTAGGTTTTGGATGGGAGACGGGGCTAGGGGGGCAGAAAATCACCCTGCTATTCACTTACTTTGCTTCCAGGGCCAGGGCAATTATGCCCGCAGCGAGAGGGGCTGAGGCCGAGGTGCCCGTGTGCTTGTCCGTGCACTGCTTACGCAGGTCAGTCGTCACCTGAGGGATTATTGTTATCAACGGTATTTACTGGCTGCACGGCACTATACAGGGTGCTTGGAAGACAGAGGGAAATGAAGGACACTGTCCCTGTCCTCAACGAGTTGACAGTCTGATGAGGGGAGATAGGACACGCCCAGAGATACAGAAATAGATATTAATGCTGGAGGGATGGGAAGCAATGTGGATTGGGAGGGTCCCAAATCGAGTGCGGGGGAGGGTTTCGATCAAGGAAGGCATCTTGAAGGAGGCGGGTTCTTAAGATGAGACGTGACTCAAAGAGGAAAGGAGAGGACATTCCAAGCTGGGGAACAAGCTGAGGAGAAGAGACCATGGAGTGGAAAACCTGTATTAGGGGAGGGGCAGCTCTGACTCACGATCTGCTGATCCTGGAGGGTCCCACTACTGTAGGTAGTGGTGAGGATTGAGGCGCAGGCCTCGCTGTACCAGGGCACGGTCCCATGCTGGGTGACGCTGCCAACCGACAGGGTGTAGATGCTGTTGGTGTACCCATCGCAGTTGCAGTTGTCATGTTGCAGCCCGCCATTTCCTGAAGCCCAGATGAACAGGTTGCCCAGGCCAGCCCTCCCCTAGAGGAAGGGAGAGAGAAAGAAGGGTGAGAACCGCAGAAACACTGTTCATCTTCAAGGGTCGAGGACTCCTCGATCCCTCTGCTAGCGAAGACGGGGCTGTCCCGACCCCACCCACTTTCCCTTCGGCCCGCAAAGGGATGGAATCACGGAGTACCGGTCAGATCATGGGCTGCGTGGGACTCGTAGGTGCCAGCTTCATGGAGGTGATGAAAGCCACTGTGTCCTCCAACGCCCCCCCGACCCCAGTTTCCCAGCTGGGGGCGGGGAATGAAGCCGGTAGCACACCCGGCCACACTCCCCACAGGGCTCCGACGAGACCCAAGAGCTCCTGAGTGGGGCCGGAAAGACCACCAGATGGGGTCTCTCTGACGCGTCAACTCTAGGCAGCGTGCCCACACCACCCCACCCTGCTGGAGCCCACACTCACCATGGTGACCCCATAGGAGAAAGCCTCGATCACTAGGAACCCCGGCCCGTCCACCATTCGTCCGTCGTCCTCAGGACCCCAGCTGGCGCTGTAGATGTCGATGTGCTGGGGCTGCAGGGCCAGAGACTGGGCCTCCACGAGATCTGTGACAATGCCATCCAGCATCCGCACCCCTGGGGAATGGGAGACCAGAATTGACCGTCACTGACGGATAGAGCCCCGGGTCAGGCACTTGAGGGGCAGAGGGGCTGGCACGCTGATGGGTGAGCGGGGCGCACACTCCCTCTCACCCGCCCCCAATGCCCGATAACAGAGGAAAGAGGAGGGGTGAAGTTAACTTGATCCCTGTCACAAAGCAGCCCTTACCCACCCATGGCTACTTCACTACCACTTCCTCATCTGGGAAACCCCGTTTTTCTGGGCAAGGGAAGGGTCCTGCAGCAGGCTCCTGGACCCCTGGATGGTCTGTTTGCCAGTTTTGCCAGTGGACACCCATCTTCAAGGTTAGGGATAGGCAGCCGACACCCATAACTTTCCCCTCTAATAATCCTTTACAGACCACTTATTCAGAAACCTAGCCAAACACCTCTTGAACTTGCTGATAGCACTGGCTATTAGGGTAGCCACTGGTAATACTCAAGAATGGCAGCCGCTCCTTTACTAACCCCCTCCCCACAGACAGTATCTGACAAAATGGCCACCCTATCAGCTGCCTGATTTCCCCTAGAGAATCTAGCACGGGCATCGCCTGCCCCTGCACTACCCCCTTTCCCACCCGACTCCATCCCTGGGGGCCTAAAAAGTCCACAAAGCCTCCCTTTGTCCAGTTCCCTCTTGTCCCAGTGAGATGCCCTCACAGCAGGGCAACTCACCAGCTCCCATCAACTGCCCTGCCCTCCCCCAAACCCAGATGTCCCGCTACCTCCAATCCTGGCATTGAAGGCGATGCCAACTCCACAGATTCCATTGTTGGCGATGGCCGCCACCTCCCCGGCACAGCGGGTCCCGTGCCTGGGTTGGGGAGAGGGAGTTGGCTCAAAAACCCCCCATCCCCCCACCAACCCTCTCAATCAACAGTACTTATTAACTATCCACGTGCAGAACACTGTACTAAGCATTTGGGAGAGTAGCAGTAGTACTCATTGAGTGCCCACTTGGTGTGGTGATTTGTAGCAGACGCTTGAAAACTACAGAATAAGAATGTGACGTGTTCGTTGCCCATAAGGAGTTTACGCTCTAATGGGGGAAGACAAACATAAAAATATTTACAATACCGTCAAAATAAATAGAGTAAAACTAAACACAAGTGCTAAGGATGGGAATAAATTCATAAGTGTTAGAGTTGGCTGAAAGGATGATATGGCTCAGGGGCCTGAGAAATTACCAGGGTAAGCTTTTTGGAAAAGGGAGGGTTTGAATGTTATCTATCTGATGACGGAAGGGAGGCGATTCCAAGCCAGGGGAATAGTGTGAACACTGAGCACAAAGTACGGCTAAGAAGGTTGGCTTGGGAAGTGCACAGAAGGCTGGGGAACAGACGGTGAGGATAGCAGAGAGGTAAGGTGGGGCTAGATGGCAGAGAGCCTTGAGGTTGATTGTGAAGAGTTTAAGCTTTGAGGTGAACACACACAGGGAAGCAATAGAGGGTTCCGAGGATAGGAGAGATGAGGGCCGAGCAGTGCTTCAGGAAGACGGTCCCTGCAGCAGTGGCAGCCTGAAGTGTAGACTGGAGGGAGGGTAGAGGCTGGAAGACCAGCAAGAAGACTAATGCAGTGGTCTAGCTGAGGTGAGGTCAGAACTTGTACCAGAGTGGCAGCAATTTAGATGGAGAGGGAGGGGCGGATCCGGAAGATGGGCAGGAAAAAACCCCGCAGGATTTGTCAGCAGACCGAATGTGAGAGTTGAACGATAGCGAAAAGTCGAGGACACCGAGATTGCGGGCTTCTGGGGATGGGGAGGAGGATGGTGATGTTGTTGACTGAGACGGGAAAGGCAGAGGGGAAAGCCAAGGTGTTCTAATTCAGACATGTTGAATTTGAGGTGCCGGCAGGACAACCAAATGGGGATGTTCCAGAGGCGTGAGGAGATGCAGAATTACAAGTCAGGACTAAAGAGACAGATTTGGGAGTTCGCCACATGGAGAAGGTATCTGAAGCCCTGGG
Source organism: Ornithorhynchus anatinus (assembly GCF_004115215.2). Lineage (NCBI taxonomy): Eukaryota > Metazoa > Chordata > Mammalia > Monotremata > Ornithorhynchidae > Ornithorhynchus > Ornithorhynchus anatinus. The sequence goes on along the minus strand of NC_041749.1, from coordinate 107,437,008 downwards.
AGAGTTAAAGTGAGAAGAGTGGAGGATTCAAAACAGATCCTTGCTTGGGGGGGGGGGGGGGGGGGGAGGGCGGAACCCATGGTAAGAGGATGTGAGCCAGAGATCAAAACCAAGAAGATTTTGGAGAGGCAAGAGGAGAGCTGGGATGGTGATGTGTCAACAAAACCAGAGCCTGAGAGTGTTCTGAGGAGGAGGAAGTGGGGGGTGGGGAGGGTGTCCATGATATCAAAGCAGCACAGAGATTGAGGCGGCACAACTACGAGGAGGGTAAGGGGTCAGATCCCTTTCTCCACCCTCCCAACCTCCCATCTCCCCTTCCTCAGCCCCCTCACCCTCCCAAACTCACCTGTTCTCATTCAGGGGGCCATACTGGGGCCGGGGGTCTGGGTCATTGCTGTTGAAGTCGTAGCTGGCGAGAGGGTCCTGGGGGAGAACAGAAAGACTGAGAGGGAGGGGAGCAGGAGGGGTGTCCAGCAGAGGCAGGACTTGAACAAAGGGGGATGGAGGCACTTCCCCAACTGCTTCTCTCTCCCATGCTAGCCAGAACCAGAACTCTGGATCCTGGGCTCCCCAGGTGCTCTTTCATCCCCTTTCCCACTGCCCAATTGAACCTCCTCCTCTTGCCCCACTAGAGCTCAGGAGATCAGATCCTGAGGTGGACCAACCTAGCACAAGTGATGGGGACAGACTCTTGGGTTCTAGCGCTCACATAGTTGCCCATGAGGTCTGGATGGTTCCACTCGAGGCCATCATCCAGGATGGACACGACGATCCCCTGGCCCGTGTAGCCCTTGCTCCAGGCAGTCAGCACATTCAGGTCCGGCTGGATATCGCGGTTCTGGTTTGGGGTTGGGAAACAGAGGGCCACTGCTGGAGAAGGGGTGGGGTGTGGCCGACCTGTCCTGGGGCCCCCAGGCATCTCCCCCACTCCAATTCCTTCCCAAGAGGCAGCCCACCCTATTGGAGAAACTGAAGTATGGAGATTTTCCCCCTCCCCTCACAGAATGGGGACTCTCACGCCCCTTCCTCCTCACCAGGTACCACTGCTTAGAAAACCACGGGTCTGTGGGCTTCATCGCTGTGTCCCTCTTCACTCGGTGCTTCAGCACTTGCTGTTCAAACCAGTAGATCTGCATGGCAGTGGGGCTCATGATTAGGTCCCTTACCAGGGCCACATCCATTCCCCCCACTGTATGGAGAGGGAGACTAACACACGGGGGGTGGGGGCAGGAACAACTGTGTCTTGCCACAGATCAGGCCCTAAGACAACCTCCCTGAAGGGGTACTACGGAGAGAGAATTGGGGAAAAGAAAGGAGACCCCCTATCTCACATAACTGGCTCACCTTGGGCTCCTTCATTAGGCGCAGACGGTGTCCCCAGTGCTGGTTCAGGGATTTGGACGCTATGCCACGGTGCTGAAACTCATAATACTGTCCACCTTCAAATACCTATGGGAGACACAAACAGTTGACGGGCAGAGGCCCTTGGGACAGACACGGTTTCTGCCCTAAGGCTGTCCCCGTTCTAGTAAGGGAGAAGGAACGGACAGGATCCTTGCCTCTGGAAACATCCAATCCAGGAGGGGAGGTAGACCGAGCACATGTGCTGTTCTAGCCATATGGAAAGGAAGACTCAGCAATTACAGGAGGGAGCGGAGAAGGAAGTCAGGGATGGTCTCGAGAGGCAAATCTGAGTAGGTTCTCTGAAGGAGGTGGTGAGCTTCAAGATAAAGGTAAGAAAGGGAGGAAGACAGTATGGCAGACAAGAACAGAGACTGCTGAGAGAATCAGGGTTAGATCAATGCTCACAAAACCATAAACTGAGTTTTAAGGTCCTAGAACTGTGATGTTCTCTTTCCGCAATCTCTTTTCAGTTCGTTAAAGGCCTGGGAACCCTCTCTTCTCTACTTTTCCCCGCCTCCCTCCAGCTCCCAGCCCAAAATAATAACAATAATGGTATTTGTTAAGTGCTTACTATATGCCCGGTACTATACTAAACACTGGGGAGGATATAAGAAAATCGAGTTGGACACAATCCCTGTCCCTTGTGGGGCTCAAAGCCTCAAACCCCATTTTACAGATGAAGTAACTAAGGTACAGAGAAACGAAGTGACTTGCCCACGGTCGCACAGCAGACAAGTGGCTGAGTAGGGATTAGAACCTATGTCCATCCAACTCCCAAGCCCATACTCTATCCACCATGTCATGCTGCTTCTTAGAATGGCAGTAAGTTTGCCAAGACAATTTTTAATCATGTCAGCACTACAATTAAATGGTAAACCAAACAGTAATTCAGTGAGCAATGGAAATGCAGTAGCTAGCGCAGAGTATCATGACATGAGGTGGCATTGTAAGAACACATTCAAAGGCTCACTCTAAAACCTTATAAGGAAAGAAAGAGTTAAAACGGCTAAGCAAGAGGCATTTGAGTAAAAACTGCATTTCTCCTTGCTTTCAAGTTCATTTCTTTACCAACAAACAATGGTGGCGGGGAGGTGGGAGGCGGTCGGAGAGGGGAAGGAGAAGAGAAGAAAAAATCCAAAAGAATTCTGATGGATTAATTTCTTTGTTCCTCAGCAGATCTTTACACAAAAGCTGTAACTTTAGTTCTGTAACATGCTTGAATTGCAGAGCTATTAAGTCTCAGAATCAATTTAGTCTTGCAGAGCTAGTAACATATGAAATAAACTCCTGACACGCTTATTGAATCTTTGAAACCTCTAAAAACTATGGGGTTAAATAATGTGGTAAGATGAAGGCGAGACAATAAATCAGGCAGGAAGGTATTTCATGTAAGTCACTGATCAAATTCCCCCTTCTTTTGAGTCCTGGATGTTAACTCCACTTATCCCTGAGATGCCAATCAATCGCATTTATTGAGTGCTTGCTGTGCACAGAAAATTTATACTAAGCGCTTAGGAGAGTACAATATAACGATGAACAGACACATTCCTTACCCACAGAGAGCTTACAGTACAACGAGCAGTAAGGGTTGCACCAGGAGGGCAGGTTGGAAGCAGGGGCAGAGATGAAGACTCTCAGCACCCTATCTGCCATTCCTGAGAGCAGCAGCATAGACCAGGGCTGCCCCCTTGGGTGATATTGCGTGAGTGAGAAATTGTCCCTGAGGCTTCGGATCACTCCCATCCAAGGGAGTGGAGAAGCTCTGGAGGAAACAAGATGGCCTGAGGAAAAGAGCAGCTACTATTCAGGGACCGGCTGAGATCGTTGGGACTCTCCGGTGTGGGCAGAGGTGCCGGGATTGAAGTTTACGGAATCCCGAAGGGAGTGGGGGTTGGCGAACATGAAAAGTTTGTTCTCCAGATCCTACGGCATCACTGAGGGGATGAGCGGAGCATCCAGGGGAGCGTAAGATCCGCAAGCTCAGGAAAAACCAAAGCAAAACCCTGTTCGCCCAGCAGGGGGCGAGCTGGAGGAATTTGTGTTTCGACGCGCTGCCCTGTAGTGCGGTAGGTTCAAGGCGGGTTTGGATAGACCCAAGGAGAACACTACGTCACTAAAAGAAAAATCGAAGACGAGGGGGAAAGTGAGGGCTGGGGGTGCCATCTCTAGCCTTGAGGGCGGGGGGGTCCAGGAGGACCACCGTCACACGGTCCCTTTAAGGGTCCTGATGGGCAAAGCTAGAGACAAGAGTCCGGGGTTGGAAGAACTGGAAGGCTCCTAAGTTTTAAAATTCGGGTATTGCTCTGGCAATTATTGGTGTTTATTCCTACTCTCTCAAACCTCCAGCACACACGCAACTCGGCCGACTAGGGGAGCTCCACCCCTCTCTTCAGGGCTCCCCCCTTCTTTCCAGCGCCTTCTGCCCCTCCCCACCTTTCCGGGGCCTTCTTCGCCTCCCCACCTTTCCAGGGCCTTCTTCGCCTCCCCCCTCTTTCCAGTGCCTTCTTCACCTTCCCCCTCTTTCCAGCACCTTCTTCACCTTCCCCCTCTTTCCAGAGCCTTCTTCACCTCTCCCTTCTTTCATTCAATAGTATTTATTGAGAGCTTACTATGTGCAGAGCACTGTAAGCGCTTGAAATATGCAATTCGGCTAACAGATAAAGACAATCCCTGCCCCAAAACGGGCTCACTTTCCAGAACCTTCTTCCCCTCCCCCCCCTTTCCAGGGCCTTCTTCCCCTCCCCCCCTTTCCAGAACCTTCTTCCCCTCCCCCCCCTTTCCAGGGCCTTCTTCACCTTCCCCCTCTTTCCAGAGCCTTCTTCACCTCTCCCTTCTTTCATTCAATAGTATTTATTGAGAGCTTACTATGTGCAGAGCACTGTAAGTGCTTGAAATATACAATTCGGCTAACAGATAGAGAAAATCCCTGCCCCCAAACGGGTTCACTTTCCAGAATCTTCTTCCCCTCCCCCCCCCTTTCCAGGACCTTCTTCCCCTCCCCCCCTTTCCAGGGCCTTCTTCACCTTCCCCCTCTTTCCAGAGCCTTCTTCACCTCTCCCTTCTTTCATTCAATAGTATTTATTGAGAGCTTACTATGTGCAGAGCACTGTAAGCGCTTGAAATATACAATTCGGCTAACAGATAAAGACAATCCCTGCCCCAAAACGGGCTCACTTTCCAGAACCTTCTTCCCCTCCCCCCCCCTTTCCAGAACCTTCTTCCCCTCCCCCGCCCCTTCAAGGGCCTTCTTCCCCTACCCCCCTTTCCAGGGCCTTCTTCACCTTCCCCCTCTTTCCAGAGCCTTCTTCACCTCTCCCTTCCTTCATTCAATAGTATTTATTGAGAGCTTACTATGTGCAGAGCACTGTAAGCGCTTGAAATATACAATTCGGCTAACAGAGACAGTCCCTGCCCCCAAACGGGCTCACTTTCCAGAACCTTCTCCCCTCCCCCCTCCCTTTCCAGGACCTTCTCCCCTCCCCCCCTTTCCAGAACCTTCTTCCCCTCCCCACCTTTCCAGCACCTTCTTTGCCTCCCCCAGCCCTTTCCAGAGCCTTCTTTGCCTCCCCCAGCCCTTTCCAGCGCCTTCTTTGCCTCCCCCAGCCCTTTCCAGTGGCTTCTTCGCCTCCCCCCACCCTTTCCAGAGCCTTCTTCCCCTCCCTCACACCCCCACCCTCTGTCCTGGGGCTTCCCCTTCCCCCACAGGTCAACTCTGTCCTGAGGAAGAAAAAGCCAGATCTCATCTGCATAGTCTAACGAGCGAAAGGGACAGGGCCACCCCATCTCCTACCTGCCCCATGTAGACGAAGCCAAGTTTGTGGGCCAAGCGCTCGGCCACCGGGGTCCCTTCGGGCACTCGTACGGCCCAGCTGCGGAGATAGACCAGCACCCGGCCTTCACTCTTCGGCCTGGGCACCGGTACCGGCACAGCCATAGCCAAGGCCACGGCCACGGCCACGGCCAACCCCATCGAAACGGAACGCATGATGGCGGAGAAATCACGAAAAAAAGCTCTGAGGATATCTGCGATCCTCACCCCCTCCTTCGACGCTTAAATACTCTGCCTCCGCCCGGCGAAGACTCCACCCAGTAGACCGTAGCCTTTCAACGGTAGCTCCGTTTTCCCACCCATAGCAACCCCCCTTCTCTCCATAGCAACCCCCGGGTCGCTCTTGGCCCCCATTGGAGAACCTGACCCCCTCAGAACCCCTTCACCGCCCCCCTCACGCTTCATAACCACGCCCTAACACCGAACACTACCCCTCCCCCTAGAGCTTGGGCTCGACGACAACGAGCTCTCATCCCTTAATGGCGGGGAGAGGAGATGAAAGGGATGAGGAAGGAGAGCCATCTTGAATCTATCAGTAGCGTTTAACGAGGGCCTATTGTATGTAGAACGCTGTACTAAGTACTAAGATCTTGGAAGAGTACAAAAGAAGTGCAAACCAAGGGCCCTGCCCTCAGAGAGTTAACAATCTAACGGTGCAGAGGCAGACGGGCTGACGCGAATCATTTTCAAAGAGTGGGAGCCATTTTGAGTACTTGGGGAAAGGGGAGAGAAAAGACGAGAAGACATGTTCATTTTTGCGGCCATTTGATCTTCCCCGTTCTTGCTATTACCAATCAATCAACCAGAATTATTTAGCACTTATTGTGGACAAAGCACTGTACTAAGCGCTTGGGAGAGAACAATACAAGATTTGGTAGACACGTTTCCTGCCCAAAAAGAGCTTTCAGTCCGGGGGGGGGGGGGGCAGGTGTTAAATATTATAATAAATGAATATGAAAACTAATATTTTATAATTTCATGATGATTAATCGAGGCCTAATGGATACTGCAAGGGCCTGGAAGTCAGAAGAGCTGGGTTCTAATCCCGACGTCGCCTCTTGTCTGCTATGCGACGTTGGGCAAGTCACTTCACTTCTCTCTGCCTCAGTTACCTCATCTGTAAAATGGGGATTTCGACTGAGTCCCATGTGGTACATAGATTGTGTCCAATATGATTAGCTTGTATTTATCCCAATACTTAGTACAACACCTGGTACACAGTAAGCACTTAAATACCATTTATTTATATATATATATAAAACCACTTATATCCTTGTTCTGCCTCTTCCCACGATTTGTAAATAATTTGTGACTGTCTCCCCCATTAGAATGTAAACTCCATGAGGGTAGGGACAGTGTTTCTTGTTTCTGTTTTAATAATTATGTTTTTTGTTAAGCACTTACTATGTGCCAGGCACTATACTATAAGCGCTGGGGTGGATACAATCAAATTGGGCTGGACACAGTCCCTGTCCCATGTGAGGCTTACAGTCTCAATCCCCATTTTACAGGTGAGGGAACTGAGGCCCAGAGAAGTGAAGTGACTTGCCCAAAGTCACACAGCAGATAAGTGGCGGAGCCGGGATTAGAGCCCATGACCTTTTGAGGAATAGGGGAAGGAGAGGAAAGGGGGAGGAAGAAGGAGGGGAAGGGAGAAAAGAAAAAAAAGAGAGATCTTCATTTTTTCATCTATTTCATCTCCCATAGGCTTGCTATTACCAGTTACATCCCTGTTCTGCCTCCTCCCACGATTCGTAAATAATTTATAACAGTCTCTCCATTAGGATGTAAACTCCTTGAAGGTAAGGACAGTGTGTCTTGCTTCTGTAATGAGAAGCAGCGTGACTCAGTGGAAAGAGCACGGGCTTGGGAGTCAGAGGTCGTGGGTTCTAATCCCGGCTCCGCCACATCTGCTGTGTGATCTTAGGCAAGTCACTTCACTTCTCTGTGCCTCAGTTACCTCATCTGTAAAATGGGGATGAAGACTGTGAGCCCCACATGGGACAATGTGATTACCTTGTATCTACCCCAGCACTTGGAACAGTGCTTGGCACATAGTAAGCTCTTAACAAATACCAGCATTATTATTATTCTGTTGTACTCTTTCAAGTACTTAGTACATTCTTTCCCCACTAGACTATAAACTCACTGTGGACTCTCTCGCTGCTGACCCCTTGCCTACGTATATAGTATAGTGTTCTATATTAAACACCACTGATTGATTGCTTCTGACTCAGCAAGCACTCAAATCCCACTGGTTGATTGGTTGAATGAGGATGAAGAAAGATACAGCTGCTAGGAGCAAAAGTATAGAGAGGTGAATTAGATGAATAAATAAGTAGGGTATGTAGATTGATAGACTCCTAAAAAGCCACCTCCTCCAGGAAGACTTTCCTGATTAAAACCTTCACCTGACAGGTCCTGCCATCCCCTCAGCCACCTCAGCACCTGTGTGCAGTTCTGTTACCCCAGCGCTTAGCACAGTGCTTGGCACATAGTAAGTGCTTAAATACCAACATTATTATTCCCTGACTAGGCTGTCATTTCCTCTATTCTCCCTCCCTTCTGTGTGGTCTAAGCACTTGGATCTGTACCCTTTAAACACTTGATATTCACCCCAGCCCTGCAGTACTTAATAATAATTTGACCTTGGGCAAGTCACTTCACTTCTCTGTGTCTCAGTTACCTCATTTGTAAAATGGGGATTGAGATTGTAAATCCCATATGGGACAGGGACTGTGTCCAACCCGATTTGCTTGTACCCATCCCAGCGCTTAGTATGGTGCCTGGCACATAGTAAGTACTTAGCAAATACCACAACAAGCTTATAGTTTAGAAGGGGAGACAGATATCAATATAAATACATTCTGGATATGTACATAAGTGCTGTGGGGCTGAGGGAGGGGTGAATAAAGAGTGAAAATCCAAGTTCAAGGGTGACAAAAAAGAGTGGGAGAAGAGGAAATGAGGACTTCGTTGGGCCCCTTGGAGATGTGCTTTTAACAGGGCTTTAAAGGTGGGGAGAGTGATTGTTTTTCAGATATTGAGAGGGAGGGCATTCTCACTTAACTTCTCTGTGCCTCAGTTACCTCATCTGTAAAATGGGGATTAACTGTAAGCCTCACATGGGACAACCTGATTACCCTGTATCTACCCCAGTGCTTAGAACAGTGCTCTGCACATAGTAAGCTTAACAAATACCAACAATATTATTATTATTATTATCCCAGGCTAGAGGAAGGACGTAGGCGAGGGGTCAGCAGCGAGAGAGATGAGATTGAGGTACAGTGAGGAGGTTGGCAATAGAGGAGCGAAGTGTGTGGGCTGGGTTGTAGTGGGAAAGCAGCCTGGTAAGGTAGGAAGGGGCAAGGTGATTGAGTGATTCAAACAGAAGGAGTTTCTGTTTGATGGGGAGATGGATAGGCAACCACTGGAGGTTCTTGAGGAGTGGGAAAACATGGACTCAGTGGTTTTGTAGAAAAGTGATCTGGGCAACAGAGTAAAGTGTGGACTGGAGTGAGGAGACAGGAGGCAGGGAGGTCAGAGAGGAAGCGGATGCAGTAATAATAATGATAATGATGATGGTATTTGTATTTGCTGATGGTATTTAGTATGTTTCAGGCACTGTTCTATTCGCTGGGGTAGATAAAAGCTAATCAGGTTGGACACAGTCTTTGTCCCACATGAGGCTTACAGTCTTAATCCCCATTTTACAGATGAGGTAACTGAGGCTGAGAAGTGAAGTGACTTATCCAAGGTCACACAGCAGGGAAGTGGTAGAGCCGGCATTAGGACCCAGGTCCTCCTGACTCCTCAGGCCCATGCTTCATCCATAGGAAAAGTGCTTGGATTAATGAGGAAGCAGTTTGGATGGAGAGGAAAGGGGAGATTTTAGCAATGTTGTGAAGGTCAAACTGACAGGATTAGTGACGGATTGAATATGAGTCAAGGATAACACCAAGGTTATGGGCTTGTGCCAAAGGGAGGATGGTGGTGCTGTCGACAGTGTTGGGAAAGCCAGGGAGAGGACAGAGTTTGGATGGAAAGATGAGGAATTCTGTTTTGGACATGATAAGTTTGAGGCGTCAGCAGGACATGCAAGTAGAGATGTCCTGAAGGCAGGAGGAAATGTGGGACTGCAGAGAAAGAGACAGATCAGGGCTAGAGAGGTTGATTTGGGAGCCACCCGCAAAGAGATGGTAGTTGAAGCCATGGGAGCAAATGAGTTCTCCAAGAGAATGGGTGTAGATGGAGAACAGAAGGGCACCCAGAACTGAGCCTTGAGAGAGACTCACAGTTAGGGGGTGGGAGGCATTTATTCATTTGTATTTATTGAGCGTTTACCCCAAGGCTCTCTCCAGTTATCGCCCCCTCTCCCTCTCCTATCATTCCTCTCCAAATTCTTCGAGCTAGTCGTCTATACCCTCTGCCTCAAATTCCTCTCCTCCAACTCTTTCCTTGAGCCCCTCCAATCTGGCTTCCATCCCCTTCACTCCACAGAAATCGCCCTCTCAAAAGTCACCAATGATCTCCTTCTTTCCAAATCCAACGGCCTCTACTTCATCCTAATCCTCCTTGGCCTCTCAGCTGCCTTCGACACTGTCAACCACCCCCTTCCCCTGGATAAGTTATCCAACCTTAGCTTCACTGATTCTGTCCTCTCCTGGTTCTCCTCATTTCTCTGGCTGTTCATTCTCGGTCTCCTTCGCAGGCCCCTCCTCTGCCTCCCACCGTCTAACTGTGGGAGTCCCTCAAGGTTCAGTTCTGAGTCCCCTTCTATTCTCCATCTACACCCACTCCCTTGGAGAACTCATTCACTCCCATGGCTTCAACTACCACCTGCATGCGGTTGATACTCAAATCTACATCTCCAGTCCTGATCTCTCTCCTTCTCTCCAGTTTCACATTTCCTCCTGCCTTCAAGACATCTCTACTTGGATGTCCTCCCATCACCTCAAACTTAACATGTCCAAAACAGAGCTCCTTATCTTCCCACCCAAACCCTGTCCTCCCCCTGACTTTCCTATCACCATCTTTTCTGTCTCACAAACCCATAATCTTGGTGTTATCCTTGACTCCACGCTCATTCACCCCACATATTCAATCCATCACTAAATCCTGTCGGTCCCACTTTCACAGCATTGCTAAAATCCATTCTTTCCTTTCCATCCAAACTGCTACCACGTTAATATAATCATTTATCCTATCCCGCCTGGATTACTGCCTCAGCCTCCTTGCTGATCTCCCAGTCTCCTGTCTCTCCCCACTCTAGTCCATACTTCACTCTGCTTTCCGGATCATTTTTCTACAAAACCGTTCACGACATGTCACCCCCCTCCTCTAAAAACTCCAGTGGTTGCCCAGCCACCTCTGCATCAAGCACAAACTCCTCATTGGCTTTAAATCACTTCACCTCACCTCCTCCTATCTCACTTAGCTCTCTTCTTCTATATCCCAGCATGCACACTTTGCTCCTCTAATGCACAGGTGGAGAGGGTGGATTTTGAGAGAAGGCAGAACATCTCCTCTAGAGATACTGCTGGGGAAGATGGAAGAGTTAAAGAAGTGGCAGGAGGGTAGAGGGACTGAGTAGGGCCAGGGGAAATTTTAGGGAGATCACACCGAGAGTGTCAATTTTCTCAGTAAAGTAGGTGGCCAGATCATTAGGGGTAAGGGACGGGGGAGGCAGTGGAGGAGCCCCCAGAAGAGACTGAGAATGAGCGGCCAGAGAGATAGGAGGAGAATCAGAAGGGGACAGTATCAATGAAGCTAGGGTTGAATAATGTTTCTGGAAGAATGGGGTGGTCGACAGTGTTGAAGGCAGCCGAGAGGTCGAGGAGGATTAGGATGAAGTAGAGGCCTTTGGATTTGCCAAGAAAGAGATCATTAGTGAGAGGGCAGTTTCTGTGGCATGAAAGAGGTGGACACCAGATTGGAGGGGGTCAGGGAGAGAACTGGAAGAGAGGAAGTGGAGGCAGAGGGTGTAGACAACTCACTCAAGGAGTTTGGAGAGGAAAGGCAGGGAGGGAGATGGGGCCTCAACTGGAGGGAGCAGTGGGATCAAGAGAGGGTTTTTTTAGGATGGAGAGACATGAGCATGTTTGAAAGCAGTGGAGGAAAAAGCCACTGGAGAATGAACAGCTGATGATAGCAGTTAGGGAGGGAAGAAGATGGGAAGCAAGTGTTTTGATAAGGTCCTAAGGGATGGGGTCTATCAACTTTACCAATAACCATCTACCAAATCTATTGTATTATACTTTCCCAAGTGGCTCTATACACAGTATGTGCTCAAGAAATGACAATGATTGATAGATCACCCCCACTAATAGTAGTAATGGTATTTATTTATTAAGTGCTTACTGTGTGCAGAGCACTGTACTAAGCTCTGGAATGTAAACTTCTTGTGAGCAGTGAACTTGCCTACCAACTCTGGTGAAGTGTACTCTCCCAAGTGCTTCATACAATATTCTGCACACAGTAAACCCTCAATAAATGATTGATTGATTAATAAGTGCTCAATAAGTACTTGAGAAGCAGCGTGGCCTAGTGGAAAGAGCATGGGCCTGGGAGTCAGAGGTTGTGGGTTCTAATTTCGGCTCCTCCAATTGCCTATTGTGTAACTCTGGGCAAACTGCTTATCTTCTCAGTGCCCCAGTTGCCTCATCTGTAAAATGGGGATTGAATACCTGCACTCCCTCCTATTTGGACTATGAGCTCCATGTGGGACAGGGACTGTGTCCCACCTGATTGACTTGTATCTGCCCCAGCACTTAGAACAGTGCTTAACACATAGTAAATAACGACGGTATTTATTTAAGTGCTTACTATGTGCCAGGCACTGTACTAAGCGCTGGAGTGGCAGCAAACCGAGTTGAACCCAATCCCTGTCCCGTGTGGGGCTCAGAGTCACAATCCCCATTTTCCAGATGAGGTAACTGAGGCCCAGAGAAGTGAAGCGACTTGCCCAAGGTCATACAGTAGATAAGTGGCGGATCCGGGAATAGAACCCATGACCCTCTGACTTCCAGGCCCGAGCTCTAGCCACTACCCATGCTGCTTCTCAATGTTAATCATTTATTAAATGATTAACAAATACCATAAAAAAGTACCATGGCTTACAGTTGTTTTTATCACTTGTATCTGTTCCTACTCTCTTACCTATAGCATGTCTGCAATTTACTTGAGATGAGTCATGTATAAGAACAGTTAGATTGGGAAGGCCTGCATAGATACAGGTGGTCTATGGGCACATGAAACTAAACCTTCCTGAACCCAAGGCAGGTCTGACCTCCTTAGTTCCCCTAATGCCCAGAGAAATAGTCCTCCTTCCTGCTGGCCGCTAGCCCACTTCCCCAGTTGACAAGTTTAGCCCTGGGGCTAGTGGGGTGACCCTTTGGCCCTTTGGACTAGGGCCCCCTCAAACTTCACCATCCACTTTAAGAGCCTCCACTCAGCCCGTAGCTGATGCAAGAGAGACCTCACCCCCCGCCCCAACCCACTACAGCCATGGCCACCCTGGGTGGCACGTGGTGGGCACCAGCCCCACACAGAGAAGTAGACAACCCATACCCACCTTTTGCCCGCTCTTAGGAAACACCGGAGGGGTGGCCTGTAGCCCAGGGAGGGGACTACCCTGGCCCTGCAAGGTGCTGGTGGGAAGGGAAACCCTGCCCCACCCTATTTTAGATTGTGAGCCCTGAGGGGCAGGGGCCTGTGTCTAACTCTCCACCCGTGTATTCTTCCTCAGCACTTAGTACAGTGCTCTGTACACAGTAAGCACTTGATAAATACTCTTACTACTACTATTTCTTCTTGTTCCCACCATTAACTCCATCTGTTGTATTTTCCCAAGTGCTCCCCATTCACAGTGGTGCACCCTGTAGGAGCTCACTAAAGGCCATGTTGATACTGATGATATAGGGGGGATAAGGTAGTAAGAAGGGAAACAGACTTAGGTAATCATTTGTATCTTCATCTTCCATACCCTTGAGAAGCAGCATGACCTAGTGGACCTGGATTCTAGTCCCAGCTCTGCCACCTGACTGCAGTGTGACCTTGGGCAAGTCACTTGGGCATCAGCCTCCTTTCTAACCTCCCAACATCCTGCCTCTCCCCACTTCAGTCCATACTTAACTCCACTACCTGGATTATCTTTCTACAGAAACGTTCAGGGCATGTCATGTTCCAGTCTCACCTTCACAATATCGCCAAGATCGCCCTTTCCTCTCCATCCAAACGGCTATCGTACTGGTACAAGCTCTCATAATATCCCGACTGGATTATTGTGTCAGCCTCCTTTCGGATCTCCCTTCCTCCTGTCTCTCCCCACTCCAGCCTATTCTTCATTCCACTGCCCGGATCATCTTCCTACAGAAACACTCTGGGCATGTTACCCCTCCTCAAAAACCTCCAGGTTTGCCTATCACCCTTCGCACGAAACAAAAACTCCTCACTCTTGGCTTCAAAGCTCACCATCACCTTGCCCCCTCCTACCTCACCTCCCTTCTCTCTTTCTACTGCCCACCCCATACACTCTGCTCCTCTGCTACTCACCTCCTCACTGTCCCCTGTTCACGCCTATCCCGCTGTCGACCCCTGGCCCACGTCCTACCGCTGTCCCGGAATGCCCTCCCTCTGCACATCTGCCAAACTAACTCTCTTCCCCTCTTCAAAGCCCTACTGAGAGCTCACCTAGTCCAGGAGGTCTTCCCAGACTGAGCCCCCCTTTCCTTCTGCTCCCCCTCCCTCCCCCCCCCACCCTTCACTCTTCCCCCTTCCCCTCAGCACTGTGCTCATTTGTATATATTATTTATTACCATATTTATTTTGATAATGAGGTGTACATCTCCTTGATTCTATTTATCTTGATGATATCTTGTTTTTGTTTTGTTCTGTTTTGCTTTGCTGTCTGTCTCCTCCATTTAGAATGTGAGACCATCATTAGGCAGGGATTGTCTCTGTTGCCAAATTGTACATTCCAAGTGCTTAGTACAGTGCTCTGCTCATAGTAAGCGCTCAATAAATACTATTGAATGAATGTCATCCCCTTCCTCAAAAATTTCCAGTAGTTGCCTATCCACCTCCATATCAAACAAAAACTCCTCAGTGTTGCCTTCAAAGCTCTCCATCACCTTGCCCCCTCTTACCTCACCTCCCTTCTCTCCCTTTACATCCCAGCCCACACACTCTGCTCCTCTGGTGCTAACTTTCTCACTGTGCCTCCATCTCACCTGTCTTGCCAGTGACCCCTGGCCTATGTCCTACCTCTGGCCTGGAACGCACTCCCTCCTCAAATCCACTACACAATCACTCTTCCCCCCTTCAAAGCCCTGCTGAAGGTGCACCTCCTCCAAGAGGCCATCCCAGACTAAGCCCACTTTTCTTCAGCTCCTACTCCCTTCCATATCACCCTCACTCCCTTTGCTCTTCCCCCCTCTACCCACCCCACAGCACTTACGTATATATGAATATATCTATAATTCTATTTATTTATGTTGATGCCTATTTACTTGCATTGATGTCTCTCTCTCCCCCTCTAGACTGTGAGCATGTTGTGGGCAGGGATTGTCTCTCTATATTGCTGTATTGTACTTTCCAAGCACTTAATACAGTGCTCTGAACACAGTTAGCTCTCAATAAATACGATTGAATGAATGAATTAACTTAACTTTTCTGTGCCTCAGTTACCTCACCTGTAAAATGGGGATTAAGACTTTGAGCCCCAGGTGAGACATGGACTATGTCCAACCTGATTACCTTGTTTCTATCCCAGGATTTAGAACAGTGCCTGGCACATAGTAGAAGCAGCGTGGCTTAGTGGAAAGAGCATGGGCTTGGAAGTCAGAGGTTGTGGGTTCTAATCCCACCTCCACCACTTGTCTACTGTGTTACTTTGGGCAAGTCACTTAACTTCTCTGTGCCTTAATTACCTCATCTTTAAAATGGGGATTGAGACTGTGAGCCCCATGTGGGACAACCTGATTATCTTGTATCTACCCCAGCGCTTAGAACAGTGCTTGGCACATAGTAAGTGCTTATCAAATACCATCATTATTATTATTATAATAAGTGCTATACTGTAACTCTAGACTGTAAGCTCACTGTGGGTGGGGAATGTGTCTGTTATACTGTACTCTCTCAAGTGCTTAGTACAGTGCTCTGCGCACAGTAAGCGCTCAGTAAAAACAACTGACTGACAAGTGGCAGAGCTGGGATTAGAACCCAGGTCCTTCTGACTCCCAGGTCCATGCACTACCCACTAGACCGCCCTGCTTCTCAGGCACTATGTTAAGCACTTATGCTAACTTGTTAAATGCTATGTGCTAGACACTGTATTAGGCACCGGGATAGATACAAGATAATCAGGTTGGAAACAGCCTTGTCCTACAAGGGCCTCACAGTCTAAGTAGGAGGGAGAACAGGTTTTGAATTCTCATTGTACAGTTGAGGAAATTGAGGCTCAGAGAAGTTAAGTCACTTGCTCAAGGTCACACAAGAAACAAGAGAAGCAGCTTGGCCTAGTGGAGAGAGCACGGGCCTGGAAGTCGGAAGGACCTGAGTTCTAATCCCTGCTCTGCCAATTGCTTGCTGTGTGAACTTGGGCAAGTCACTTAACTTCTCTGTGCCTCAGTTTCCTCAACTGTAAAATGAGGATACCTGTTCTTCCTTCTACTTGGACTGAGCTCCATGTGGGACAGAGACTGTGTCTGACCTAATTAACTTGCAACTATCCCAGCGCTTAGAACAGTAACATAGTAAGTGCTTAACAAATACCATAAAAAAGTGGCAGGTCCTGGATTAGAACCCAGGTCTTCTGACTCTGAAGCCTAGTCTCTTCCCACTACTAGACCCTGCTGCTTTCCTAGTTCTTTCCCAAGGGCTCAGTACAGAGCTCTGCATAGAGTAGTGGGTGCTCAAATAAATTCACTGAGGACCACAAATCTCTCCCCACTCTGTTGCCTGGATCATTTTTCTTAAAAAAAAAAAAAATTCTGCCCTCATATCCTCACTCCTCAAAAGTCTTCAATGACTGCCCATCCATCTCCACATCAAACAGAAATTCCTGACCATTGGTTTTATGGCAATCAGCTCTCTCCCTACCTAACCTCACACTCCTACTACAACACAGGCTCCACTCCTGACTCCTCTGACCCCAACCTACTCACTGTACCTCCATTTTACCTATCTAGTCACCTACCCCTCTGGCCTGGAACTCCCTCCCCCTTTACACCTGATAGACCGCCACTCTCTCTACCTTCAAAGCCCTATTAAAATCATCTTTCATATAAAATAATGAAAAGCAGTGTGGCCTAGTGGAAAGATCACAGACCTGGAAATCAAAGGACCTGAATTCTAATCCTGTCTCTGGTACTTACCTACAGTGTGACCTTGGGCAAGTAAGTCATCTGACTTCTTTGTGCCTCAATTTACTCCTCTATACAAGAGGATTCAGTACCTGTTCTTCCTCCTACTTAGGCTCTGAACTCTCTGTGGGACAGGTACTGTGTCCAATCTGATTATTTTGTATCTACCCCAGCATTTAGGACAGTGCTTGACACATAATAAGCACTTAACAAATGTTGTGATTATTATCTCCTCCAAGAAGCCCTCCCTGACTAACCTCATTTTCCTTCCCTAATAACGCCCTGTTTCTGAATCACCTATATGCACTTGAGTCTGTAGCCCTTAACTACTTTAATACCTGCCCTCAGTCCCACAGAATCTACGTACATAGCCTTGTACTCTGCTGTTTCCCCTATCTTTCCAAGCGCTTAGTACAGTGCTCTGCACATAGTAAGTGCTCAATAAATACTATTCAATGAATGAATATCTGTAATTGATTTTAATGTCTGTCTTCCCCTCTAGACTGTAAACTCCTTGTGGGCAGGGATGGCGCCTAAGAGCTCTATTGTATGTTACTTTCCCCAGTGCTCTGTGCACAGTAAGCACTCAATAAATGCCACATTGCTACAGAGAGAGCATTCGAAGGGACGGATAAAGAGGCACAAGGGTGTTCTGCAAATGGTAAGTGCTTAATAAAGACCACTGATTGATTGATAGTGAGAGCACATGGGAAGAGATAGAGAGCAAAAGCATGGGATGGGGAAGAGAGAGAACATGGGAGACAGTGCAGAGGGGGCAAGAGAGAAAGGAGAAAGAAGTGGTTAAGGTGGAAAAGAGAAAGAAAGAGGAGAGAGATTGAAGGGGACAAGATCCCCACCCCTCCTTTGATTAGAAATGGGGATGGTCAATCAGGGGCTGGGGATTTTGGGCAAGTGACAACAACTCTGAACCTATCTCATCTGTAAAATGGGGATTAAGAGTGTGAGCCCCCTGTGGGACAAGGACTGTGTCCAACATGACTGACTTGTATCTACCTCAGCCCTTTGAACAGTGCTTGGCACATAATAAGCACTTAACAAGTACAATCATCATCATCATTATTATTAATAAACACCAGGAAGAGTCTATGATTTGAGCAGGGGTCAGGGGACTTCTTTTCAAAGATGAATTGCATCACCTTGCTAGCCCACCCTCTTACCCTAAACTCTCACTCTGGGGGAAGTGGCATGGCCTAGTGGATAGAGTACGGACCTGGGAGGCGGAAGGTCACGAGTTCTAATCCCAGCTCCACCACTTGTCTGTTGTGTGGCCTTAGGCAAGTCAATTCACTTCTCAGGGGCATAGGTTACCCCATCTGTAAAATGGGGATTAAGACTGTGAGCTGCAAAAGGGACGGGGACCGTGCCCAATCTGATTTGCTTGTATCCACCCCAGCGCTTAGTACAGTGCTTGGCACATAGTAAGCGTTTAACCAATATCACAATTATTATTATTGTTAACCTCTACCCTTCTCCTCCATTTACTCACATTCTTTTGTCCACCGCCGATCTCCTCCGCCTGTCCCCTCATATGGTGGGTCTTCACACCTGCCGACCCTCCTACTTCCAGGGCATCATTCCACCCCACTTCTCCCACCCACTTCTCAAATTCCCCGTCATGTCCACCCCTGCCCAAGACCCCACCCATCTTTGCCCTGGGAGGCCTCATTGGTCAGTGGGAATGGGCCGGCCACGCCCTCACCTCCACCCCCTTGCCTGTCACGGGTTGAGGGGTGGGACCCGGATTTGAGTCGTCTGGAGGTAATCGGGTGTGTGGCCGGTGGCGGTGAGTGGGACTTCAGCCTTGCTCCTCTCCATTTCTCCTCTCATTTGTTCCCCTTCTACACCTGCGGGGTGTTCCATCCCAACCCCTCTTCTCCGGGAGCCATGGCCAGTTTGAAACAGCGCTTTCAGAGTTTTCTGGAGGAGAAAAATGTTATCACTCATTTCTTGGCAAAGCTGGAGAAGAAGACGGGGGTCCCGAAGTATTACTTGGCTACAGGTGAGTCAGTCCCCCCCGCCTCCCCCCACCTCAAATCCCCGTCTCCCGTTTTACTCTGACTCTAGGCCACCCTAATCCGGAGGTCTCCCCTTTAATAAATGCCCTCCGCTGTAATTCCCCTCCCCGGTAAATCCCCTGGGTCTTAAAACCAGAACTGCTTTCTTAGAACCGGTTGGAGAAAGTCGGGGGAGGCGGTGGGGGAGTGAAAGAGCCTCGGAGCCCCATCCTGCCCCGCTGCAAAGCTGGCGGGCGTTGGTGTAACCGGGCCCCTGCCCTTTGACCTAGCTCTGGACTTTGTGAGAGGCCACCCACTCCCTCCCTACTCCCTCCCTTCCTTCCCCCAGTCCTTCACCTGCTGAATTTCACTGGAGAGTGTATGTGTGGCTGCTGATCTCTGCCTTTCTCCTGTGAAATCGAGATCCATGGGCAGATTGGATGCTTTAAATTCTGGTTCTTCCAGTTGCAAGTGGCGGGGTGCCGGGTTGTGGGGAGATGTAGGGAATGAAGTCTCAGGCCCCAGGAAAGTTAGCTTGTTCAATGGCCCTGGGTGGTCTGGGAAGTTCAAATTGAAGATTTAGCCTTGAGTGGGGTTTGGTGTGTGTATGTTGGGGGGCGGAAGGGGGAGGTGTGCTGTGGATGCTAAAGTTGACTGTTTGAATTTGGGGGCCCAACCTTGGGGCTGCTTGTATTGATAGTGTATAGGTCTTCTCTCCTAATGGCCCTTTCTAAGGCTGGATGAGGCTGTTCTGCCATTTGGGCTAGTCGCTTCTCTGTGCCTCAGTTAACTCATCTGTAAAATTGAGGGTCAATACTTATTCAGTGCTTAGTACAGTGCCTCAGCACTTAGTAGAGTGCCTGGCACATAGTAAGCACTTAAATAGCATAATAATGATCATTATTATTCCTCCTCCTTAGACTGTGAGCCCTTTGTGAGACAGGGACTGTGTCTGACCTGATTAGCTTATATCTATCCAGTGATCAGAACAGGACTTGTCACAAATTAAGAGCTTAACAAATAGAACAATTATTGGAGTTCTAGGAACTGCAGTCAGCCTGGCCTCCCTCTTCCTCCCCTAAACCTCCCTCTTCCCCATTGCCCCAGGTCCTTCAAGGTAAATTCTAGAATTGGGCTGGGGCAGGTTAATAGTAGCATTAATGGTATTTGAGTACTTCCTAAATGTGGTGCTACTGTCCTCCGAGCCCAATTCTAGAATTTACCTTGAAGGACCTGGGGCAGTGGGAAGTTTAACAGAAGCCCAAGACACATTCCCTGCCCACAAAGAGTTTACACTCTAATGGGGAAGGGAATGTTCAGGAGAATTCACAAGTGCTGGGAAGCCATAAATACTTAAGTCCAAGGGGTAGCTGAGAAAATCATGAGATTTTAGGAGAACTTGGAATGTAGGGAGGGTTGAGATCTGATGGATTTCTGGAAAAGGGAGCTCCAGGTCCTGGGGATGATGTGAACAAAGGGTTGGTGGGCAAGACAAGGGTGGGTTACAGCCAGGAGGTGGGTTTAGGAGGAATGAAGAACATGAACAGGGGAATAGCAGCTGAGGACAGCAGATAAGAAACTTGGTGAGAACTAGTAGAGAGGCTTGAAGCCAACTGAAGGAGTGCTGGTAGTAATAATAATAATGATGATGATATTTAAGCACTTACGAGGTGTCAAGCACTGTTCTAAGCACTGGGGTAGATACAAGCTAATCAGGTTGGACACTGTCCACGTCCCACATAGGGATCACAGTCTTAATCCCCATTTTACAGATGAGGTAACTGAGGCCCAGAGAAGTGAAGTGACTTGCCTGAGGTCACACAGCAGACAAGTAGCGGAGCTAGGATTAGAACCCAGGTCCTTCCGACTCCCAGGCTTGCGCTCTATCCACTATGTCATGCTGCTTCCCTGGTAATCAATCAGGGGTATATATTGAGTGGGGACCGTGTGCAGAGCTCTATATGTGTTAAGGACAATACCATAAGGTTGGTAGGCAAGATCCCTGCCCAGAAGGAGTTTACAGTCTAGATCAATCATATTTGACTGCTTGCTATGTGTAGAGCACTGTACTAAGCGCTTAGGAGAATACAATATAGCAGAATTAGCAGTCATGTTTCCTGCCCATAACAAGCTTACAGTCTAGAAATTGGCTACTTACCTAGCAGGGTGTTCAAAACTACCATTTCACCTTCTGTTTCCTCCCTATGGGGGGAAACCAATGCCATTGATGATGATAAATCCACACAGTGAAATGGGAAGGACCTGGAGTGTGCATGTGTATGCTGTCTCACATTTGGGGTTGAAGTTCTCTCTAAGGTCAAAGCTCAGTAGTTCAGTTCACTGGGGACAGGGAATGTGTCTACCAACTCTGTTTATATTGTACTCTCCCAAGTGCTTAGTACAGTGCTCTGCACACAGTAAACACGCAAATAATAATGTATTTGTTAAGCGCTTACTACGTGCAGAGCACCGTTCTAAGCGCTGGGGTAGATACAGGGGAGTGAGGTTGTCCCACGTGAGGCTCACAGTCTTCACCCCCATTTTACAGATGAGGGAACTGGGGCCCAGAGAAGTGAAGTGACTTGCCCACAGTCACACAGCTGACAAGGGGCAGAGTCGACATTCGAACCCATGACCTCTGACTCCCAAGCCCGGTCTCTTTCCCCCGAGCCACGCTGCTTCTCTGATACGATTGATTGGTTGATTCTTCCCTCAACACTAAATGGGAGAGAAAGAAGGAGTGACTGAGAGCAGTGGTGAACGGCTCTTGCACCTGCCTTAGGCCACGTGTAAATTGAGGAGGTTGGTTTCTTTTAAAATTCAGAGTCTTGCTTAGGGAAATAACCCCCTTTTCGGAGAGGTGGAGGAGAGACCTGAGAAACCATTTTCAAAGGGCTGAGGAAGGAGTCAGGAAGCCTTTGGGCATACAATCCAACACAGGTCGGAAATACCCAGCCCTGAAGATACCTATTGCCCTCTCTACCCATGGTATATAGCAACTGATGGTGATGCCATTGAATCGACTCTGGAGGGAGGGAGGGAGGGGGCTACCCATATCCTTTTGCAAGTCTGGGCTAGTCTCAGAACCCTGCTTGGACTTACCTGCCCTGCCTTTCCCCCCTCCCCCCATTCCTCCCCAATCCTGTGCCAGAGAATTTCTGCAGGTGCCCCCTAAGGCTGGAATCTGGATATTTACCCAACCCGCTGGCCAGGGAAAGGGTTACCAGGCAGGAGGCAGGATCACATGATTCAGTTCTAACCTTGGGCTACTTAGTAGAGAGGGAGCTGCTGCCAGCTTGGCTCTTAAATAAATCTCCCTTCCAGGCAAGGCGGGGGTGGGGGTGGGGGGTGGCAGGAAAGAGAGATGAGCTGCACCCTTTCTCCTCTCCCTCGCCCCCCGATCCCCACAAAGACCGTGGTGCTCTTCTGGCGACAGAGGTGCTGCCAGTCTTCAGCTCCTGCCCTGACCTCTTGGCACTTCAGTGCTACCCTCCACCCCCCTGGGTTTTCTGGGAGCAGCCTATAGATAAGATAGTCTGAGCCTTCTCCCAGCCTTCCCTTCTCCACTCATTCATTTAACTGTATTATTGAGCACTTATTGTGTGCACAGCAGTGTACTAAGCAGTGTACTAAGCGCTTGGGAAAGTAGAATACAGCAATGAAGAGAGAGAAGCAACGTGGCTCAGTGGAAAGAGCACGGGCTTTGGAGTCAGAGGTCATGAGTTCGAATCCCAGCTCTGCCACTTGTCAGCTGTGTGACTGTGGGCGTCACTTAACTTCTCTGTGCCTCAATTACCTCATCAGTAAAATGGGGATTAAGACTGTGAGCCCCACGTGGGACATCCTGATTCCCCTGTGTCTACCCCAGCGCTTAGAACAGTGCTCGGCACATAGTAAGCACTTAACAAATATCAACATTATTATTATTATTACAATCCCTGCCCACAATGAGCTCACAGCCTAGAGGGGGTAGACAGACATCAATATAAATAAATAAAATTAAAGATATATAGACCTACTAGGCAAATAGCTCTGTAGTAGGAGGGGGGCAGGAAATCCATCCTTGTACTCTCTACTGAGCAGGCTGGGCTGGGAAGCAGGACTTCTTGAAGTGCAAACCCTGTATTATCCAGGGAGAGTGCCTGCCTTTACGCTGGGCTCTCTGCCTGTAAAGTACCCGCCGCCCCCCCCCCCCCCCATCCCTCCACCAGTTCCTTTCAGGAGAGTCCAGGGTTCTGTTCTTCCACCCCCAACACTCCATAGGGCCTGCACATTGTCCCTCCTCCCAGGTAGGTGAGTGAGGTTAGGTCTTAAAGTGTTCAGATAAGGGGGTTTAAGGAAGTGAGTTAGAATTACTGCTTCCCTTCCCAGCCTCCTCATCCTGGACTTGTTCAAATCAAGCTGGCTGCCTGTTCAGACAATTAGGTCTCAAAAAATGATATTTTGTGGAGGGGGAGAATTTGGAGGGAAAGAGAGAGAGTTATTGGTAATAGTAAGAATAATTGTGATATTTGTTAAACACTAGATAACCACCAAGCTCTGGGGTAGATACAATAAAGTCAGATCGAGTAGTCTCTGTCCCACACGGGGCTTACCATTTAAGGGGGGGAGAGAGCAGATATTGAAATTCCCATTTTAAAGAGGAGGAAACAGGTGTAGAAAAGTTAAGTGACTTGTCCAAGGTCACACAGTAGACAAGTGGCAGAGCTGGGATTAGAACCCTAGTCTCCTGGCTCCTAGTCCTGTGCTCTTTCCACTGGACCATGCTGTTTCTGGTTCAGAGCTGTCTGGGAGGGCTGGGTTCTGCAGTCTGGACAGTTGTGGGGCCAGTAAGGGATGAGTATGAGGAGGTGCCTGGCCTTGGTGTTCTGTTCCTGAACCCTCTCCTTCACCCCATCTTCCCACCCGGCCTCCACTCTCACACCCACAACCACCCTCACCCTTGGTGCAGTACAGACAGATGACAAGAGAACAGCTCTGGGTTGTGTGTCGGCAGGGGGTGCGGTGGTTGGGGGCTAGGGGGAGCAGAGGGGGAGAGGCTTAAAGCCTGGGACTCTGAGCAAGTCACGCATCACCTCCTCTTGTCCTGTGGCTTGCTGAGTCTAGGAGTTCTGTCCCCAGGGTCAGCTATAATAGCCACCCCCCCCTTCACTACAGAAACTTGAAAAAAAAACCCCACCCCACCACCCAGGAGTTTATGAATCCCTTTTGACAGTATGATTTTTAGGAATCCTTGCTGTCAAGAAGCTCAGGACTCCACCATTGACCTGTGTTGTTGGTCCCACTGTGAAACATGGGGACAAGTTCACCTACACATATACACCCCCTCCCCCAACCCCGGCCACGTTTTCCCCTTTGTTCAATATGGGGAGTTTCATCCCTCACCTCAACCCCCTGGGACCAGTGAGACAGTGCTCTGCACATAGTAAGTGCTCAATAAATACTATTGAATGAATGGGAGAGCATTGGGGCTCTTGAGAGGAAAAGAGTTTGGGGACTGTCAGCTCTGAGGAACCTCTTCCCATTCCTTGTCTCTACTGCTTTCTAACCCTAATCCACACTCCCCAGGTTCCATCGCCTTTGTAGGTCTGTATCTCACATTCGGCTATGGCGCCTCTCTCCTCTGCAACCTCATCGGCTTTGTATACCCTGCCTATGCTTCGTGAGTATCTCCCCTCACCCCTACCTTCTCCCTCCTGAACTCCTGACTAAGAAGCAGGGGGAGTTTTCTTGGGGGGCCTGACCAGGCCTCTAGGCCAATTCTCAACTGATAGAAAAGCAGAGAGCTTTTTGGATTTGTGGGTGGGGGGGATGCTTCCTCTGAGAGCAGTGCCCAGACCCCAGCAAGGGATCCCTCCAGGCTCCCAAAAGGAGCTGAGTGGCCAAATTCCCCCCACCCCCACCATCCCCCTCCACACCCCCCCATCCATACAGTGTCAAAGCCATCGAGAGCTCCAACAAGGAAGACGATACCACGTGGCTGACTTACTGGGTGGTGTATGGGGTGTTCAGCGTGGCCGAATTCTTCTCCGACCTCTTTCTCTTCTGGTTCCCCTTCTACTACGTGGGGAAGGTAACTGGGGGCCCTGCAGGGTCTGGTGGAGACAACCTGGGGACGGGGGAGCTCACGGGTCTAGGTGCTCGTCCCCGTGATGGCTCCCAATCCTGCTGAGTCATCTGGTGCTAGTCATTCAATCCCTCTGTGTCACTCTACCCCACTTGCCCAGTGGGAAGACCCTCTACCTCCCTGGGGGACAAATTGACCAGAAAAAGCAGAGGAGCATCTGGCCGAAGGCCACTGGACAATGGGTTGGGGTGGTGAGATGTCATCTGGGGCTCTGTCACCCAGGGTTGTGTGGCTTGGGCCAGGAAGGTCGGGAGGGTGACCCTTCCCCATTCCCCTCAGACCCTGTTCACAAGGGAGTAGCCCTCAATCCATCCCTCTGTCTGTGCTTATTCCTCCACTGCGACTAACTCCATCCGTTCATCCAACCTCCCCAACTCTCCAATCCCACAGTGTGCCTTCCTGATCTGGTGTATGGCTCCCGTGGCATGGAATGGCTCCCAGTTTCTCTACCATCGGGTTGTCCGCCCTCTCTTCCTCAAGCACCATGTGGCCGTGGACAGGGTAGCCAGTGACTTGAGCGGCCGGGCCATTGATGCTGCATCCACAGTTACCCGGGAAGGTGAGAGTTTGACCCGCCCTATCTTCCCTTGTCTTCTTCCCCTCCTCCCCCACCCGTCTCCATCTCCACTTGGCTGTCTCATTCTGACTGTTCCTATCTGTCTCTCTCCTCTGCCTTCTCTGGGCCAGTCCTCCAGACCCTGGCCCTCAGCCGATCACTTCTGACTTCCCCGGGGGCTCCCCAGCTACCCCCAGACCAGTCTGTATGTAACACATCTCTGCCGGTGCTCAGAGGGGTGGGGAGGGAACACGGCTATGGTGGTTGTGGGGTGGGAGAGGCACGGGCATGGGAGTCTCATGTTAGCACGATCCAGGTTCAGCTGGATCAGCTCTTCCAGTGGATGCCCCTTGAGGCTAGTCGGTGGGCGGGGACCCGAGACCAGGATCTCTCGGGTTGGTGGAGGAAGGGAAAGTTTATTAATGGATCCAGGGCAGGCGGAAAAAATATATCTTCTTCATGGTGGGTCGAGTCTTTCTTCCCCCTCTCTCTTAGGTTTTCCCTTCTAAGGGTGGTAGTGGTGGTGATGAATCAGTGGGGGGAAATATTTCTCTGTACTTTCCTTTGGGGGTAGGGAGAGAGAAATCCTGAAGGGTGGCTAAATCCTCCAGAGCTGACACAGGGGTCAGGGTGCCCCTAATGCTCCAGCTTCTCTTATAAGTAGATTAGCCAGAAACCCTGGAGTTCAGGCTGACCTTGAAGAAAGTGTCTGTCCTTCTCCTAGCCACCCCTACCATGGCTCACCCATCCTGCCTGATGCAGGATCTGTGGGGCACTTGGAGCTGCAGTCTGGCCTGCCAGTGTCCGGTAAGGTACGACTCTGATGCGAGGCCCCTCCTTTTGCTTCCCTACAGCCTCCACGTTGAGCCACCGGCTGCAGAAGATCAAATGAGCCTTGTCCCTGCGATCCAAGACTTGTGGCCCCCGACCCTGCTGGATCTCTCCGAGCCCGGAGGCTTAAACCAATCTCGTCGCTGCTGCTGCTGCATGTCCCCTCCTTTCCCCTCTTTTGTCCTCTCCATCATTCCTTTTCACCCATCCTCTCCATGTTCTTAAAGAAAAGTTCCCTAAGCACCCCTGAGCCCAGCCCTCCTGGGATTACAGGGGGAGAGGAGAAGAAAATGAGGGTCTTCTCTCTCTCTAGTTACTGTCAAGGAGACTAGATTCCTTGGAGAGGGGGAAGAGAGAAGCTGCTGCTGCTGCTGCTCTGATGAAGAGGGCTTGAACACCTGCTGAGCCATCCATCACCTTTTCTTCTTCCTCCTCTCCAAGGCCCATAAAAAATTCCTATGTGCTCATCTCCCCCTCCCTGCCCCCCAAGAAGTGTTCCAACTCGGTGGCTGTTCAGGGCGGGGTGACCCCTGCCCACCTTGCATATGGAAGTTTCCTTCTTCCTTCAGCCCTGAGGAAGGGCTGACCTTGTTGCCACAGCAGCCAATCTGGGGCTCTGAGCCGTTGCATTCCCCAGTACCTGCCCCATCACTGTCATCTGTCCCTCTCCCTCAACTGCCCCAGTCTTCCCCCTCCCACTGGCCTCTTCCATGCCTCTACTACCTTGGACTCAGGCCCCCAGGAAACATCTAGCTCACAGGACCCAGCAGTGAGTGAGATGGCTGTTTGATTTAGGAATCCCAGCTAGGCCTGATTTATATATATATGTTAATGTTCTGGAATGTGCAGGGGGAATGGCTGAATAAACTTAAACTGGGGCAGAATCTGTGAATCATAGTTCTGTCATGGCAGAGCTACATCGGTCCGTTCTCCTCCTTCCACCCTCCCCTCCTGCCAAACCACCTTTCAGGATGAATTCCCCACCTCCCAGCTCTGCACAGCTCACAGCAACCCTTGACACATCAGAGTCCTAAATTCCCGATGGCCCTGACTAGGTGCGTCTGGCCAGGAGCCAGCGAGCACATGGTGCAAACCTTGGGCACAGATGCTGACATCAACACAGCAATCCCATGGACAAATCTGCTGGCGAGGAAACCAAGTCTGGACTTGTCCTGGGCTTGGCATATGGGCTGAGGAAAACAAAGACTGCAGTGCGTGGGTTGGGGCTATGATAGAAGGTATGTTAGCAGGGTCCCAACTGGCTGGCCTAGTTCCATCTCTCATGTAGCCTTTGACATTCGGTAGCATCCACTTACCCCATCTTCCTACGTCCTCCCCAATCCACTTCTAGGAAGAGCAAGTCCTGGGCCCAGATACTGCTAGGGCAAGGAAACAGATAAGTTCTCTTCTCGCCTTTCTACTAATAATAATGGTATTATTTATTATTATTATTATTATGCTTATTTTGCCAAATACTGAGGTGGATAGATGATAATTAGTTTGGCCATGGTCCCTATCCCATATGAGGCATGGACTTCATATCACTTAATGTCCCAAATGAAGCAAAGTGGCTAGTGGAAAGAGCGGGCTTGAGAGTTAGTGATTGTGGGTTCTAATCCTAGCTCTGCCACTCATCTGCTTGTTAAGCCACTTAACTTCTCTGGGCCTCAGTTACCTCATCTGTAAAATGGGAATTAAGACTGTGAGGCCCACATAGGACAATCTGCTTACCTTGTATCTACCCCAGCACTTAGAACAGTGCTTGGCACATAGTAAGTGCTTAACAAATACCGTAATTATTATTATTATGAGGCATTCAATTTTATCTATTCTTGTAAATATTTTTGTCTCCCAATCAGTGGTATTTATTGAGCACCTACTAGGTGCAGAGTATTAAGTACTTGGGAGAGTATGGTACAACAGAATTGGATGACATGATACCTGCCCTCAAGGAGATTGCAATTTAGTTGGGGAGGCAGACAAAATAGGGGAAACAACAAAGTATAAGGATATGCACAAAAGTACAGAGTAGAAGCTTCTAATGGGCAGGGAATCTATCACATCTTTATTCTGTTCTTCCTAAACACGTAGTACAGTGTACTGCCACAAAGAAGCACTCGATAAATGCTAAGAGGGAGAGAACAGTTGCTTCATCACCATTTTACAGATGAGGAAATAGACACAGAAATGAAGCAGGATGGCCTCATGGCAAGAGCACGGGCTTGGGAGTCAGAGGATGTAGGTTCTAATCCCAGTGCTGCCACTTGTCTGCTGTGTGACCTTGGGCAAATCACTTCACTTCTCTGTGTCTGTTACCTCATCTGTAAAATGGGGATTAAGACTGGGAGCCCCATGTAAGACAGGGACTGTGTCCAACCTGATTGCCTTGTGCTTAGAACAGTGCTTAGCACATAGTAAGCACTTATATATCATAATTAGTTCATTATTATTGCCCAAGGTCACACAGCAGGGAAGGGGCAGAGCTGAGACTAGAACCCAGGTCTCTTGACTTCTGGCCCCTGTGCTTTTTCATTAGGCCGCACTCCTGCATCAGTTCCCCAGCCTGAGCTGAGCCCAATGGACTAGGGCTAGGGATGGAGGAAGGAGCAGAAATGGCCCTTCCTCTTGAGGGGCTGGTAGTCTGATGGAGGAGATGAAGATGATAAAAACTGGGAGGATGGAAGAAGAAAGAGGAAAGAACGAAGTATCGCTGCATTCTAAGCATCAATACCAAGAAAAATGCCAATGCGAGTTGGGTGGAATTAAACTGGGAGGGCTTCCCAGAGGAAGTGGCTTTTAAATAAGCTTGTAGAAGAGGATCAAGCCCCATTCCTGTAGGAATACTGTCTTTTTTTCTGATCACCTAGTGACTTAAGGCTTGGCTTCCTCTCTGCTCGAACTATTGCAGCCTTGGCTCCAGCTCGCTCCTTCAAACTTCCAAGTGCAAGCCACCAGCCTCTGGAGTGGCAGCTGAAAGCTCCATTCCCCCTCTCTTTTTCATCAGTTGGGTCCCAAGACCCAGGTGGCTAACAGAAGGGTTAAGGAAAGAATGGATGTGGGCCTGCCATTGTCTATTCTTTCTGAACCCAGTACTTACTCCCTCAGCCAATTCTCCAGGCTCTCCGGACCTAATTATCCAGTGTTTTGGGGGTCCCAAGATCCTTGCTTTCCCTCCTGCTGCACCTTTCTGATGAGCAGCTCCTCGAAAGGAGGGTGGGGGTGGAGAAGGGTAAAACTCAGTGTAAGATTCATTTTTTTTTTCCCAGTTATCTGTGGATTCTGGTTATTTGTGCTTTCTAGTCCTCACACACATGGATAATGAAATTGACTGTACTTTTGCAGAGGCCAAGTAAGTCCAGGGAATAGAATGGCTAAAGGTCACACGGGCCTAAACTGAAAACGAAAGTCCACATTATGTGCCACAGGCACTAGATCCTTAGAAGCCGTGCCTGGCAGTGCTTCCGTGCTGGGGGTGAAGCCGCCATTCCCGCCCCTGTGACCTTCTGAGCCGAAATCCCGACCTCGCTCCCCATGGGGCTCTGACGGTACTCCAGAGATTCTGAGCGGGACTTGAGAGACCTCAGATTGGGCCTCTCTCACCTGTTTTATCTGCACAGCTTCCCTGCCACTCCCTTATCAGCCCTGTCCAGCTGCCCCCTGCTCCCTCCACCTCACCTTCCTCTCACAATGACAAGGTAGACATCATTCAGTCAATCGCATTTGTTGAAAGTTTACCGTGTGCGGAGGCACTGGGTGAAGTGCTTGGGAGAGGACTTAGCAGAAAGTTGGTAGACACGTTCTCTGCCCACAGCAGGCTTACAGTCAAGAGGGGGAGGCAGGCATTAATATAAATAAATTAGAAATATGTATATAAGTGCTGTGGGGCTGAGGGAGGGGTGAATAAAGAGTACAAATCCAAGTTCAAGGGTGACACAGTAAGGAGTGGGAGAAGAGGAAATGAGGGCTTCACTGGAGAAGGCCTCCTGGAGGAGATATACCTTCAATAAGGCTTTGAAGGTGGGGAGAGTGATCATCTTTCGGATATGAAGAGGAAGACAGGCTAAAGGCAGGCCTTATGTCATATACCTACAGCTGAAGGAGTCAAATCTTCCCTGACCAATGTCACCTGTCCTCTCTCTCCCACTCTTTTTTCTTGAATTAGGAATCCTTTGAGAGCTGTTTTTTCCCAGCTCTGAATATTGTTCTGCACTATTAATGAATACCATTACTCAGAGAAGCAGCGTGGCTTAGTGGAAAGAGCACGGGCTTGGGAGTCAGAGGTCGTGGGTTCTAATCCCGGATCCGCCACTTGTCTGCCTGCCACTTGTGTCCCAAGGTGACCCTGGGGTACCGACCATCTCAAGGCCAGCAGGCGGAACTTGGAAGTGAGGATGGGACACCGCCCCCACACCTGAAACTGCCAGATTGACAGCCCAAGCTGGGAATACAGAAGGTGCCCCTCGCCCCCGTGCCAAACAAATTAGGAAGGGAGGAGAGGGGGAGGGCAGAGATTGGATAAACTGAGGTCGGAAGCTGGAATGGCCTAAGGGCACAGATGATAAATACCTGCCGCCTCTAACCTTCTGTGCAGAGGAACTGGACTTGCAGCAGCCGGCTGCAGGTCGCCTCTGTCCAGAGCGTGAGAAGGCCGCTCTGCCTGCACCGAGTGAGGAGCCGTGGGATGGGTGAGTGTCCCGTCCTGCTGAGCGCTCGTGGGGTTGGAAGTCAGACGCTTCACCATGGGTATGTAACGTTTAAATGGATTTGATGTCTAAGTGGGTGCCTCCCCAGTGGGATGTGAATATGGTGGGAGCTAGCCACCTCACCAAGTGCGAGTAGCACATAAGTAGATTTGATGGCTAAGTGGGTGCCTCCCGAGTGGGACATGAATATGGTGGGAGCTAGCCGCCTCACCAAGTGCGAGTAACCATAAGCAGGTAATGCATAACTGGGTTTAATGCATAAGTGTAGGTAACTCATAAGTGTATGTAACTCATAAGTGTATGTAACTCATTAGTGTTTAACGCATAAGTGTATTTAATGCAAAGGTGGATTCCTCCTGGGTGGGGCGAGCACATGGTGGGAGCCAGCCGCCTCACCATGTTGTGAGTAAATCATAAGTGGGTTCAGGTGTCCAGCCACGTGCAAGTAACATACCAGTGTATTCCTCCCGTTAGGGAAGCTTTAACACCATATTTCTCCCAAAAGGGAAGGCCAATTTGTCGCATCTAAATAATTAATTAATTCAATTTGCCCCACGGAATAAATTCTATACAAAACTCAGGTTTTCCATCCCCGGCCTCTCCCTCTCTCTCTCTCGCCGCACCGATTCCAAAAGAACCTATCCCTGGCGACAGGTAACAGCAAGTCACTTAACTTCTCTGTGCCTCAGTTACCTCATCTGTAAAAATGGGGATTAAAAAATGCGAGCCCCACGTGGGACAATCTGATTACCCTGTATCTACCCCAGCATTTAGAACAGTGCTCAGCACATAATAAGCGCTTAATAAATACCATAATTATTATTATTATTATTACTACTATTATCTGCATCACTCTCTTGTTCTAGATCACTGGACTTCTCACACTTACACTGTGAGTCCTGTGTACCTACCCTAGTGTTTAGTATTGTGCTCGGCACATAGTAAATGTTTAACAAATACCACAATTATGATTATTATTACTCCTCCCCCTGAAGACTCCATCCCCAACTCCACTTTAAGCTCCTGGAAATGTGCGTTCTCCTCCTTTAGTACAATGAGGAGGACTTTGGAAGGGGCTTCATGATAGTATTTATTGAACACCTACTGTGCTTGAACATTGGTCTCACACATCTTTTCAACTTTCCGCCCCCCAACCCACCAAGGAACACCACTGGAAACCCCCACCCCCATCCAACTGCGCTATCCTGAGGCTTCTCTCCCAAATGCCCTGCATGAGAGGGTGCCGGAGGGCCTCAAATCCCAGCAACAAATTTGAGAATGTTGGGAAATCTGTGACGCTAGTAAATACTGGAGATAGCCTCTACTCCTCTAGGCCCAGAACCCTACTACCCTTTTGTATTTTATCATTTTCCTTGTGTTTTATGTTGCTTCTGTGTTCATATTGTTTCATTTTTCCTGTTTTTTAATGGTATTTGTTAAATGCTTACTTTGTGCCAAGCACTGTTCTAAGCGCTGGCGTAATTGTCATTAATCAGGTCCGTCACAGTCCCTGTCCCACAGGGGAGACCGTCTTTAAGATAAATTACAGTAGGGGAAGCAAAGGAGTATAAGGATATGGACATAAGTACTGTAGGGGAGGGGATGGGGAGCAGGAGAGTGACTAAGTACTTAGGGGTTGGGATTAAGTGAATGGATGAGGCAGTAAAGAGGGAAAATATGGTGGGAAGATGAGAGGTTAGTCAGTGAAGCCTTCCTGGAGGAGGTGTGCTTTTAGTAAAGCTTTTAAGTTGGGGAGAGTAGTGGTCTGCCAAGTTATGAAGGGGGAGGGAGTTCCAGGCAGGAGGCAGGGTGGGTGGGAGCAAGGGGTCGACAGTAGGTGAAGTGAAAGCAAAGGACAGTAAGTAGGTTGGTATTAGAGCAGTGAGGTGTGGTCATGGGTTCTAATTCCGCCTTCGCCGCTTGTCAGCTGGGTGACTTTGGGCAAGTCACTTCACTTCTCTGGGCCTCAGTTCCCTCATCTAGAAAATGGGCATGAAGACTGTGAGCCCCACGTGGAACCAGCTGATGACCTTGTATCGCCCCCAGGTCTTAGAACAGTGCTCTGCACATAGTAAGCGCTTAACAAATGCCATTATTTATTTTTTATTTATTTAGCAGTGACATGTGTTGGGAAGCAGCGGGGCTTAGTGGAAGGAGTACGGGCTTGGGAGTCAGAGGTCTTGGGTTCTAATTCCAGCTCCTCTGCCACTTGTCAGCTGTGTGACTTTGGGCAAATCACTTAACTTCTCTGTGCCTCAGTTATCTCATCTGTAAAATGGGGGTTAAGACTGTGAGCCCCTCATGGAACAATCCGGTAACCTTGTATCTATCCCGGCGCTTAGAACAGTGTTTGGCACATAATAAGCGCTTAACAAACACCTAGAGAAGCAACACGGCATAGTGGATAGAGCACGGGTCTGGGAGTCAGAGGTCATAGGTTCTAATCCCGGCTCCGCCACTTGTCTGCTGTGTTACCTTGGGGAAGTCACTTCACTTCTCTGGGCCTTAGTGACCTCATCCGTAAAATGGGGATTGAGACTGTGAGCCCCACGTGGGACAGGGACTGTGTCCAACCCGATCTGCTTGTATCCACCCCAGCACTTAGTACAGTGCCTGGCACATAGTTAAGTGCTTAACAAGTGCCATTATCATTTATTTATTTATTAGGCTGGGTTGTAGTGGGAGATGAGTGAGAATAAGTAGTGGGGAGAGAGTTTGTGCTTGATGCAGAGATGGATGGGCAATTATTGATGGTACTTGAGGAGTGGGGAGGCTTGTGTGGAACAATTCTTTAGAAAGTGATCAGGCAGCAGAGCGAAGTATGGATTGGAGAAGGGAGAGTCTAGAAGCAGGTAGGTCACCTGTGTATTTTTTTCTCAGTGCTTAGAATAGTAGTTTGCACACAATAGACCTTTAATAAATACTGTAGAGCTCTGCACTAAAACTTGAGAGTGCAACAGAAGCTAAAGCTGCTAGAAGTAACATGGCCTAGCAGAAAGCATGGGCCCGGGAGACAGAGGACCTGGGTTCTAATCCTGGCTCCACCGCTTACCTGCTGTGTGACCATGGGCAAGTCACTTAACTTCTCTGTATTTCAGTTACCTCATCTGTAAAATAGGGATTCACACCTGTTCTCTCTCCTGCTTAAACTGAGACCCCTATGTGGGAGTGGGACCCTGTCTGACCTGGTTATCTTAGTGTCTTTCTCCAGCACTTAATGCAGTCCTTGCCACAAAGTCAGTGCTTAACAAATGCTATTATTAGCAATAATAATGAATAACCATAATTATGGTATTTGTTAATCACTTGCTATGTGCCAGGCACGGTACAGGTGGATACAAGCAAATCAGGTTGGACAAGTTCTTGTCCCATATGGGGCTCACGGTCTCGATCCCCATTTTCCAGATGAGGCACAGAGAAGTGAAGTGACTTGCCCAAGGTCACTCAGCAGACACGTGGCAGAGCCAGAATTCGAACCATGACCTTCTGACTCCCAGGCCTGCGCTCTAACCATTACGCCTACCGCTTGTGCTCTATCCACGGTGGGCTACTGCTCCCTGCCCTCACGGAACTCGAAATCTTCAGACTCAGGCATTTGTTAAGCACTGACTTTGTGGAAGGACTGCATTAAGTGCTGGGATAGTGCTTCGTCGGAGAAGCAGCGTGGCTCAGTGGAAAGAGCCCGGGCTTGGGAGTCAGAGGTCGTGGGTTCTAATCCCGGTTCTGCCACTTGTCAGCTGTGTGACTGTGGGCAAGTCACTTAACTTCTCTGTGCCTCAGTTCCCTCATCTGTAAAATGGGGATGAAGACTGTGAGCCCCACGTGGGACAACCTGATTCCCCTGTGTCTACCCCAGCGCTTAGAACAGTGCTCGGCACATAGTAAGCGCTTAACAAATACCAACATTATTATTATTATTAATGCCGGCTCCGCCCCTTGTCAGCCGCGTGACTAGGGGCAGGTCACTTCACTTCTCGGTGCCTCCGTCACCTCGTCTGGAAAATGGGGATTCAAAGCGTGTGAGCCCCACATGGGACAAGCTGATTACCCTGTATCTCCCCCAGCGCTTAGAACAGTGCTCAGCATTATAATTATTATTATTCCTCTCACCCTTTCTCCTCCTCCGTCTCCCCCACCCCCTCCCCTCCGCGCCATACTTCTCTAACCCCGACAAAAAGCACGCGGCCCCTTTAACGGGGGGCGTGGCCTGGGCCTTCCAACCGACGGAAGGGAAAGGAGCCATCCCGCCCTCCAACGGCCAGAGCGGAAGTGGCCGCGAGGCCTGAGCGGCCGTTGCTTTAAATCCGGTAAAGTTCGTTAGGCGTCCTACCATTCCGTTAAGTGACGGACGGCGGACGGTTCTCCTCGTAGGGAGCCGGTAGGGAAGACTTTTTTTCTCTTTTATGTTATGGTTAAATAGATAATATCTCTTAATAGTCCCTTCTTCTACATAATCGCTCTCCCACCTGTCTACTTTTCCAGCCTCGTTTTCGTTCTCGCTCCTGCCTTCTTCTCTGTCCCTTCGACAAACCGTTGCTTTTCCCCATCTTCAGAGTCCAAGTAAAATGACATCTCCAGGAGACCTTCCTCGACTACTTTCTCATCGTTTCAGTTGATATTCCCACAAAAGTTACCCCAGAACTCCTTCCCCGACCCTGCTTTTCTCCACACACCTCCCCGTAACGCTCTGTTGCTCTCAGCTTCCGTACCTTACTGTTGAAGTGGTTATCTAGATATCCGTTTTTATTTCTCTTCTAGATGTAAATTATTTAGTAGTAATAATAGTATTTTTTAAAACTGCAAAATTAATATTTAATGATAGTAATATTTAATATTAATATTTAAAGTCGGTGTAATCAAAATCATCAAATGTACAATTAAATGGACATATATACCCAACTGTTGGGGGGGGGGGCTGTAGGTAAACATATAAGTGCTATTTTGGATTCATTCAGTCGTATTTATTGAGCGCTTACTGTTCGCAGAGTACTGTACTAAGCACTTGGGAGAGTACAGTTCAACGTTAAACCGACACATTCTCTGCCCACAGTGAATTACAGTCTAAGGGGGTGGGGGGAGACAGACATCAATACAAATAAATTACAGATATGTACACTAGATTGTCTCCCTCACTAGATTGTAAATCCTTGAGGGCAAAGATTATTTCCTCTAATTCTCTTGTACTCTCCCAAATGCTTAGTACAGGGCTCTGCACGCAGCGAGTACTCAGTGAATACCATTTTTTTTATGGTATTTGTTAAGCACTTACTACGTGTCAGACACATACAAAATAATCAGAAGGGACTCAGTCCAGGTCCCACAAAGGGCTCACAATCTTAATCATCATTTTAGAGATGAGGTGGTTGAGGCACAGAGAAATTCAGTGACTGTTCACCCAGCAGACAGAGTCGGAATAAAACTCAGGTCCTCTGACTCCCAGGCCAGTGCACTATCCACAAGGCCACACTGATTCCCATAATTGATTGACTGATAATCCCCTCTTCCATATAGCACTACAGAGGGGGTAGTTAATAATAATAATGGTGGTATTTGTTAAGCGCTTACTATATGCGCTGTTCTAAGCGCCGGGGTAGATACAAGGTAATCAGGGTGTCCCACGTGGGGCTCATAGTCATAATCCCCATTTTATAGATGAGGTAACTGAGGCACAGAGAAGTGAAGTGACTTGCCCAAGATCACACAGCAGATAAATGGTAGAACCAGGATAAGAACCCAGGTCCTCTGACCCCCAAGCCCAAGCTCCTTCCACTAGACCTTGCAGCTTAATGCTGAAAATGATGGGGGTGGAGGTGGGAAAGGAAGTGATTTATCCCACTATAGGACTCTGTACTGACCTCTCATTGTGGGGCGGGGGGGAGGTGCTCCCCAGGGGGGCCCTTTGCACTCAACCTTTACTGCTTTCTCAACCTTCCTCTTCCTCATCGCTCTCCCCTTCCCCACTCCACCCTTTCCTCAGGAGCCCCCTACTCCATTCCATTGATCTTTCTGCTGTCTACACCTCTCCACGAAGGATGAGTTCCAAGTCCAAGAAGCGCATGGTGTTGCCTACCCGGCCCGAGCCACCCACTGTGGAAAAAATCGTGCAGGACGTCAAGGAGGCTAAACCTTCCGACCTGGTGTTTACTTCTGCTGTGGAGCCCCAGGAAGGTAATCTACTAATCTGTCTGTGCCCCTCCATCTCCCACCATCCTGGTGAGGAAGAGGGTGGGAGGGCTAAAAAGGTTTTGGGGTTTGGATGGGAGGGCTGAAAAGGTTTTGGGCTTTGTCAGTGGGACACATTAAAGACCCCAGAGCATCCCCTATCTTCATATCATAACTACCATTCCATTTATAGCCCCTCCTGATTGTGCTGGCCAGATAGCCCCCTCACTTATTTATAAGAGCATAAAACCCTCTTAGTAATGTCATGCCAGATCTACCCCATGCCAGCCCAAGACCCTGTCTCTGTTAGCAGGACCAGTACACTTGTTGCTTGCCCTCCTGAACACCTGTCCTCGTGTTTGGGAATGGATCATCCAACATCTCTAACATTCCTATCTTCTAGGTATCTGTCTCTCTGCTGCCTGTCATCTCTCTGTCTCTCTCTGTCCTGTCACTCTTCAAGCAGTGCCATCCTGGGTCAGGCCCACAGTCCATTCAGTTCAGGACACTTAAAGGACTTTCTGATGGTGCCTGATTTCATCTGCTTCTTCCTTTACCCTCGCCTGTCATGGTAGCTGGCACTTCTGCCTCAACCAAGGACAACCAACTGCTGGACATGATCAGGAATAGGGTAAAAATACAAAAGGCTCAGTTCCATTACAATATAAACCAATGGTTGTTCACCTCCCCTTGGGATCCTTTCTGCAGTTCTGGTCTCAGAATGGTCAGGGTGATAGAGCAGTTTCTGTATGGAGGGATGTAGGATGATAGGGGTTTAGGATTGAAGTATAGACTCAGGATAGAGGTGAGAACAGGACCAACTAAAATTATTTCCCAAATCCCAAACCACCCGGAGGAAGGGAAGTTTGAAAACAAAAGAAGACACTTTTTTACCCAGCAGGGGGGAGGTAAATTTATTCATTTATTGGCTTAGTAATTCATTCCCACAGGGCCTTGTGCAAGTGTAAATGTAAGCAAGTGCAAGAGGGATTGGGATTGATTCATAATTGAGTGTCCCACAGTGGGTCAGCAGAGGAAGGGAGAGTTACAGCTGTTGAGTGGTCCTGCCCTAACCATGAGGACGGGTATCCAGAAGGACAACCGTCACACGATTCTTCCAAGTGTCCTGGGGCCACTGTCAGGAACAGAATTCCAGGCTAGATGGACTCGTGGCCTTATGAGACTGAAAAAGAGTGACAGAGAAAAGTTAGGGATAGGAGAGGGTTCAAGAGGGGTTTGGATAGGTCACTAGAGCGAAGGTTAAAGGTATTGGATGATCCATCCCTAACCGTGAGGATGAGCGTCCAGGAGGGCAGCCATAACACAGTGTCTCTGACCACGGCATCGGGGCCATTCAAAGGAGAGCCCCAGGCGGGTTGGACCATGATGCTAAGCAATGAATGGTTTGGCTCACTGGTCTTGTGTTAATCCTCCTAGGCCTCCCTGAGTGAGTGTGCCTCGGCTTTTTGCAAGTGTCGCTTCTCAACCTCATCTTCCCCATCCCTTGCAGGCCTTGTTTGTAAGCCTGAGCTGGAGCAGCAGTACCTGAGATCTTCTACCTATCTGTCTATGAACAAGCAGCTCGAGCTGACTTGCGAGCTACTGAAGAAGAAGGGGGAAGAACTGAAGGCGGTGGGTGAGAAACTGGATCAAGAAATCGCTGAAATAAGAGAAAAGATCTTCTGATTTCCCTCTTCCCCCAAGTATCCTGTAATTTATCTTGGTATCTGTGATTCAGGTTCCTGAGCCCACCCCGGTCTTGTATTTCCTTTCTCTGGAGAGTGTAGTCAGTTGACCATGACCATCCCTACTTAGAACCCCACCCCCCACCCCTTCTTTATCTTTATATAATTTAATAAATTATTTCCCTCCCCCACCCCTTCTTTCTCGTTACATAAATGAATAAATTATTTACACCCATTTAGCTATTTACAGCTAGCTGTGTCTTTTTGTTCACAGAGGGGGTCTCAAACCTACTTGGCCACACAATGACTTAATTTCAGTTTAAGCTTTTACTCTGCCCTAAGCCCTGGAGTAGATATAAGACGAGCAGGTTGGACACAGTCCCCTCTTCCACGCAAGGGAAAGGCAGGCATTTTAAAGGTGAGGAAACGAGCCTGAGACTATACTACTGGACTCCACCACTTGCCTACTATGTGATCTTGGGTAAGTCATTTTACTTCTCTGGGCTTCTGCTTCCTCATCTGTAAAATGGAAATTAAATTCCTCTTCTCCTTCCCTCTTAGACTGTGAATCTCTTGTGGGGCAGAGACTGTCAGTCTACCCCAACACTTAGCATGGTGCATGGCACATAGTAAATGCTTAATGCCATCTTTATTATCTATACTTCTACAGAGAGGGAAGTCCCTGGTTATGCTTTGGAGGTGGAGGAGAGAGACAAGGGGGTGGGCAGTGAATTTTTGACAGAATTTCACCAAAGTAATGTGGAAACCTGCAGTTGGTTGTGGTTGGTGTGGAGAGAGAGAGAGTAGTACAGGAAGGGGAAGGCTGAGCTTTGCCTGTCCTGTTGTACACCCAAATTTAGGGGGGGGTCCTTCTGACCACCCCACCCAAAAGTGTAAGAGGGAAAACCCCATGGAGTTGTCCATCCTAATTTACCGTTGCTCCTTCTATTTCTAAGAGGTGGGAAAATGTTTTCTGCCTCCCCCTTTAAAATTAATTCATAGATTGAATAAATAATCCAGGAGCGTTCCACTTGGTGCATCCCAGGAGGACTTGGCCTGGTTAACATTCATCTGAGAGCATTGCTGGGGGATGAATCTGCCTGGATTGAAGAAAACTAACAAATTTCGTGGACAGGTTCAGTTTTTTTTTGCTGGTTCAGTTTTTTCTTCTCTGTTTGCCCCCATCTTCCCAGCTCACCCCACACCACACTGTGGGTTTGCAGCAGAGGGGCCGATTTGTCATTGGAAGCGAAGGGTCAAAGATGGCTTTGAGATGGAGGGCAGACTATGCAGAGCTAAGGGGTCAGAGAGACCCGATTTGGGGTCTCTCCAGCCCCTCCCAGAAGCTTTGTGGTCTTGTGAGAACCCTGAGGGGGTAGCAAAGCCAGAAGTCCAGACCAGGTTAGGGTGGGAACAGCAGCTTCACCCACGAGCTGGGAAATGGGAGGCGGCACTAGCCTCTCTCAACCCCTCCAAAGCTGGGGAAGTACTATGGTGGGCTCCTCTCCCCCTTCTCTGTCCCGCTGCCCCCGCCCCCCCCCCCCAAAAACCTAAAACCCAAACAGCCTTGCTTAGAACAAGACTGCCCACTGTCTTAGGGCAAACTCAGGTCCTCTGCCTGGAGGCATCAATAATTTTCCTACCAACAACACCCCTTCCCTCCACCCCCTCACCCCTCCAGTGGCTTGGAGGAAAGACACGCAGAAGCTCAGCTCCAGGCGCAATGCAACAGCTCTGTTTATTAATAAGGTTTTGCCTTTCTCAGCTTTCAACCGACAGATGGCCTTTTTTAATAAGTGGAAAAAAGGGGAACACTTAGTATGTACACGTTTCATTTTAATACTGTCCAGAGTCCCAGTGAAATTACATCCTTAATAACAGGGTAGGGGGATGGGAGAGGGCAATGGGCCATAAACTACTTGCAAATGACAGGAGGAGGCTGATGGTCAAGGGCAGCACGTGTCCTCAGAGGCAGTGGGCCATGGGAGACAGACTGAATGAGGGGGAGATGGGAACTAAGAAGCCATGGAGTAGGCTGGGGTGGTTTTGAACACCCACGTGCTGTGGGAGTGGAGATGTGAGGTAATGTTCACATGTGAGCATCAATTCCCTGTTGCTACAGGTTTTGTGTGTGTGTGACCCTGAATTAAATACACTATTGAGGGGATGGTTTGGAGAGAGGTGGCATATTTTTTTTACCATGGGGATGGTTTCTCTAAGGCATGGGAGTTCCAGGTTTCTTCAAGGCCCCCACCGTGGATCCTGCTGAAGAGGAGTTGGTCAGAAGAGGACAAGATCCATTTTGTGTCCACTTCTCTGCTCTCCCCAAAACCCACTAGAGCTCTCATTCTCTAAGGTGCCAACTTTTCCTTAAGAGGCAAGGCGGACCAGGCAGGCTGTACAGAACTAACAGGTGAGACCTCATCTGGGTCTTTCCAGACCCCCTCTGGAGCTCCGGGGTCTCCTGGGAGCCCCCTGGGAGAGCAAGGCCATGGGGATGGGAACAGTGGCTTCACCCCAACCTGGGAACCTAGGGTGGAGGTGGGGGGACTGGCTTCTGGCACCCCCACAGAGCTAGTGCACACTCTGGGATCAGACTGAAGCCCTTTGGGAATGCTGCCATATTTGGGATGTGAGATTCCTACTTTTCCCATCCCAGATGGCCTACAGCCAGAACAGGGGTAGGGGATGCCTGGTGCCCCTGCAGGGCAGGTTGGAGTGGGCCTGTCGGTGGGCAGAAGGTGACGGGTTCCTCGTGTGCCATGGAATCGGAAGGAAGCTGAGTGGCTCCCCGAGCCCCTGAATCCCAGCAAACCCCAGGAGCATCTCGGCCCTGTTCACCCAGCCTCAATCTCTACCCAGCCACAGGTGGGGTCCCGGCCTCTGGGCCAATCAGGTAAAAAAGAAATGGGGAGGTGGGGAAAAATGTCTCCTGGGTTCTGTGTCCGATTTCCCGACTCTACAATATTGCACTCCTCTCTGGGTCCCTGGCAGTGGTCGGGGCTCAACAGCATTCCCCATTCCCCTCTGTAGGATCCCCATACCTTTTCCAGCATAGAAACCTAAAGCAAGAAGCTGGAAAATGACCTGTTTCCTCATCTGTTTCCCAGATTATTGGCCCTGCGGTTGGGGGCGGGGGGTGGAGAAAAAGGAGAGGGGTCTCCCCTGAGTCTCAGATGGCTCCTGCTACCTCAAGTCAAAATCCCAGAGGAGCACAGGAGGGTAGGAATTGAGTTCAGAAGCAGCATGACCTTTTGGAAAGAACACGGGCCCGGGAGTCAAAGGACCTGGGTTCTAATTCTGTTTCTGCTACTTGCCTGCTGTGTGACCTTGGGGGAGTCCCTTAATTTTTCTGTTACTTCGTCTAACAGAGAAATGAAGGGATTCCCTCCTAGACTGTGAGCCCCATGTGGAACAGGGACTATATCCAATCTGATTGTATTGTATCTACACTAGCGCTTAGTACAGTGCTTGGTACATAGGAAGCGCTTAACAAATACCACAATTATTATTACTATTATTATTCATGCTGATGCACAGGCAATTTAAACAGAGGGAAGCCCCTCCCCTCCCCCTGCCCCTTAGGGTCAGCTGACTGCCTCCATTCTTCCCCTTCTTCCCCCAACCCCAGGTGAGGTAGGTCCAGTAGATATCTCTCCTGCCTTCCTAGCTCAGGGAGACTGAGGCACACACAGGTGCAAAGAGACAGTGATTTGGTGGGTTTGTGTGTGTTGTGGCGGGCAGCGGTGGCTGGGCAGAATTCTGCACTTATCCCCTCAGACTCCAGACCCCAGAACTTTGACTTGCCAGCCTTTCCCTACCAGCCTCACTCCACTGCTGCCCCTTTCCCTTACCAGCTGGTGGGTGGATGGGTGTGTTCCCCAGCCTGAGCACCCTTGGGTCCCCCTCTTTGCCTTCCCTTCCTCCATCACCCCTTTGGAGTCTGGCGGCCTGGATACAGTTTTTCTCCTATTTCTAGCTAGTCACATTCTGGACAGAACAAACGCCAACCCACCGTATCTTCTCTTTGAAACCACAGTGACTTGGAAGAGGGACATCTCCAGGAAGTAAGATCCCCTTGCTGTTCCCTGACCCCTTGCCACGTGAAAACCCTGGGTGCCATGGGGGCCCTAGCTTGGGACATGGGGGCATCCAGATCTCCCCAGAGAACCCCTCCTCACCCCAGGGACCGCCTCCAACAGTGATGGCCAAAGAGGAGGCTTGTCCTGGCCAACTGGACTGGGCAAGTAGTGGCATTAGGTGGGAGTTGGCATAAGGGAGACAAGAAATACGGTTAGATGGACTCCAACGTCCATATGGAAGAGGAGGACGCTAAGTTCAGGGGAGGGAAAGGGGGTTTTCAAGGGCAGCAAGCAGGAGAGGGGTGGGCAGGCTGTGGCGAGCCAACAGGTCAGAGAGACCCTCTCTGGGGCTTTTCCAGTCCTGCTCAGAAGCTTTGGGGTCTCGTGGAAGCCCCGGGAAAGCAAGGCTAGGTGTCCGGCCCGGAGAGCCCCAGGGCCGGGAACAGCGGCTTTACCCCCAGCCGGAAAAAGAGTTGGGGAGATGGCACCAATCCCCATCACCCCCACAGAGCTGGCCCCTATAGAGAGTCGGCAATTCCTGGGGCATGCCCTGGCTGGCGTCACCTAACCAATGACAATAAAGATCTTCTCCAGCTCCTTGAAAGAGTTCTCCTTTCCTCAATTTGCAGCCAACTGCATCCTCCCTGTAGCATCAAGTGAATGAAATTAAGCTTCCTGGCCAGGCCTCTGCTGTCTGTCAGCCATTGGAGAGGGGCAGCTGGGGGCTGTTGACGACAGCCATCTACAGTTTTCCTGGGTCAGCAGAATCCTCCCTACTTGAGGGAGTCAGTGGCCCTTGGGGCATCCTGGATTTGAGAGCGGAGGAATAAAACCATCAGACATTTACAGAAGAGCAGTCCCTACTGAGCCACTAGAAGGAGAGTTAGGGATGTCAAGGGAAAAGCGAGGGTGTCAGGTGGCTCATCCCCAGCCACAAGAATGGGTGTTCGGGAGGGCCGCTGTCACACGGTCTCTCCAAGGGCCCTAGTGCCACTGTCAGAGACAGTGTCCCGGGCTGGATGGACCACGGAGCTGAGCTGTCTTTTGGTTTTATCCAAAATGGGAAATATTGCACTTGGGCACAGGGACATTCCACCTACTGGGGAGCTTCAGGAGAGAGCTAGAGAAAGAAGTGAGGAGAAGGGAAAGATTGGGATCAAAATGCAGTCAGAAAATGGAAAGGGAAGCCTGGGCCTCGTTGACTGTGGCCTCAACCCAGTTCCTAGTGGGTGAGTCACCACAGCTCATAATTCCCCAACATGTTAATCATGAAGGGCCAACAAGGCACTCTATTTCTCTTTCCCCTACTACTACATTCCTTATTCTTTCTCTTTCTCCCTCTCGGGGAGCACCTGTGTTTTCAGGACTTCCCCCCATCCCAGAGAGCCAAGAAACTTAGAACTGGGAAGGACCCCAAGAGGTCACCCAGCCCATCCCCCTGCTTCCAGGCTTAGCACACCTAGGACAGATGGCTGTCTGCCCTATGGTTAACAATCACCAAAGACAGAAACTCCAGTTTCCTTCCAGGACCTGTTTCACTAGCTTTGATTCTCCCCATCTGCAGGCATGTGGGAAGGTCTTCCTTGCGTCTAACCCAGCTCCCTCTTGCTGCAATTTAAACTCA
This sequence comes from Ornithorhynchus anatinus, assembly GCF_004115215.2. Classification (NCBI taxonomy): domain Eukaryota; kingdom Metazoa; phylum Chordata; class Mammalia; order Monotremata; family Ornithorhynchidae; genus Ornithorhynchus; species Ornithorhynchus anatinus. Next base: position 107,392,627 of record NC_041749.1, on the reverse strand, counting down.
TTTCCTTATTATCTCAATCTTGCCTCCTCCTCCTGTTCCGCACATGCTAAAACTCAGCAGGGTCCATTGGAAGCTAGAAATGCTGGTGGCCGTGGATTTCAACCCCAAAGAGGGGGCCTGAGCCAGGTCTTTGTTTCAGCTTAAGTTGCCCCCCAACTGGAAGCCAGAGAGCAGCCTACCCATTTCCTTGGGTCACCGGGTCCCCTCATGGCTTCCTGGATGAGGCAGAAGAGGGAGGCAGGTGGCCCGGGCATTCCCAAACCAGGATTTTGGGGGGGGGGGGGTCAAGAAATAGTCTCTCCTGTGTTCATTAAAAGCAGAAAAACTTGAAGTATCCCTTACCCTCCCCCTCTCACATCAGCCAGCTCCCCTCCAAGGTCTCCTTAAACACAACCCTCTCATCTCTCCCCCTTCTGAAGCCTGTTCAACCCTACTCCCCCCGTTCAGCCTTCTGGAGGAAACTGGGAAACTAGTCTCCAAGAAGCCCTCCCCAGCCCAATTCTCCTTTCTTTTTCTTCTTTGTCCTCTTTCCTTCTCCTTTCTCTTTCCTCTCCTTCTCTCTCCCTTCCCAGTAATAAGGTGCTGTCCCCCGTCATCTCCCCAGCTGGTTTACATAATGCAAACAACGTGGAAAAGTAGTCATTAGCAAATTAACAGGTCACAATAATTGCAGGCTTTTGGCCCTGTCCCTGACAGATCCTATCGCAAATATCTGGCGGGGTCTCCCTCCCCGTCCCCCTCCACGCCCGCCCGTGGGCCGCACCTCTCCCCTCCGGCTGGCGGAGTCTCTCCCCACAACTCCCCCGACCAATTGGCCGATCGACCATTGGGATCTTTATCTCTTGGGGCTTTGTGCCACGCTGCCAGGCGAAGCATGCAGCAGACCCTTAGATTAAGGCTGGCTACCGGGGTAACGGACTGTCTTCTGTGCTTTTTGGAGACACCCCTCCTCCCCGGCAAATCCTCCAAACCCACCCAATGCGCGTGCTGCTGGGGAAGGCTTTCGGATGGATTCACTTGGATTCTTCTTGTCCCCTAGGGAAAGGGTGATTGTCACCGCCCTACAGTCACCCACGATGCCCCCTTCAGTCTGGTCACCCTCCACTTGGGTCGGGGAGGAATCTCGTCTGCTGCCCCTCCTATTCCCCTGGAAAAGTCGAATTTCCAAGTAGCTGGGCCGGAGTCAGATGGGTGGAGGAAGGGGCAGCAGACAGAGAAAGGGGAGGGAAGAGGATGGAGAAGGGGAGAGAGGCAGGCGAGCCCTCGCATGGCTCTCTACCTCCCGCCAGACCCCTATTAAACAGTTCAGGCCCCGGGCTCCGGAACGGGCATTGCCCAGCACCCTCCACGCGATCCTGGCGTTCACCGACCCAGAGGCTGCCCTAGGCCTAGGCCCAGCCCGACTGGAGCAGAAGTTTCTCTTAAGCGTGAAATCTGAAAGCGGCTTCTCCTTAGTTCTAGGGTACCAGTGGCCGGGCAGCGTTAAGTCCTGGCAGGCAAGACAGCGGCAGCGGTGGGAGTGGGGGCAGCAGAGCTGAGGATGTGGGGAGCTAGTCCAGGAGCCCACCAGCTTTCTCTAAGGGCTTGTCGCTCACAGCCGGCACTACCATGGGACTGGGCACATAATTGAAGGGGGTCACCCGGGCAGCCCGGCTCGGGGAGCCATGTCGGCTGGCGGGGAAGCCTCCAGCGGGACCCATGGGGCCCTCGTGGGCGAAGGAGACGGCAGGCACGGGCTTGGCCGGGCCATCCACGTCGCTGCCCAAGAAGGGGGCCGAGGCGGGGAACGGGGCCGCGGGGGGCTCGCGGCTCTCCAGGGTCGGGGAGGTGCTGGAGTTGGTCTTGGAGGCTGAGAAGTCCTCGGTCTGGACCACGGCATCGCTGGTCTTCCTCAGTGGGCCGCCGCTGCCGCCGCCGCCTTCTCCTGCTGGGCCAACCAGGGGGAGAGCGGTAGGGGGAAGGGTGCTCTTCAAGATGTGGGGGATGTCTTCATCCCGGATCCGCCGCCATGTCCCCTTCATCATCATCAGCTGCTCCCCGGGCCCCTCTCCGGCCGCCACCACTGCTGGAGAAGACCAGGCGCTCTTTTCTTCCTCCTCTGCCTCCACCTCCACCTCCTCCTTTTCCTCTTTCTCCTCCTCCTCCTCCTCCTCCTCCGCTCCCCTTCTCCTCCTCCTCCTTCTGCCCCCCGCCTCGGAGCAGGGTGAGAGGGTAGGGGAAGGACTCCCGGTCCTCTTGACCACGTTGATTTGGGGTGAGGAGGAGTACCGTTTGAAGGGCTCGAGTGCGGGGGGGTGGGTCTTCACGGGGAGGCGGGACGGGCTCTCGGAGCTGGTCCGCCTGGGGGGGCGGGCCCCCGTGGAGGCTCGCGGGCCAGGGGGCCCCCTGGGCGCGGCGGGGCGCTGGCCCGGCCTTGCCACCCCCGGCTGGTCTGCCTTGAGCTCCTGGCAGCGGGAGGAGCATAAGAAAACAGCCGGGAGGCCGGGCCGGGCCCGGCAGGCCCCTGGGGAGTGACTGCGGGACAGGGAGGAGCCGGACTCGGAGGAGGAGAGCTCCGAGCGGTGGCGGCGCAGGAGGCCGGAGGACTCCTTGATGAAGGTCAGCTGACGCAAGAAGCCCGAGCGGTCCGACTCGCTCCCGCTGGAGCGGGCCGAGGCGGTGCGCACCAGGTTGAGCCGGCTGCTCTGTGGGATGCCCGTGGGGGCCCCGGCGGCTGGCTTGAGCCCGGGGCCCTGCTCCTCCAGGATGGGCATGGGGCCTTTGGCTGGGAACGTCTTCCTGACCGGCTTCTGCATGAAGGGGATGCGCACTGGGGACTTCTGAGTCTTGGGCTGCTTGGGGCCCGGCATCTTCCCGGGGGCTCGGGCCGGGGGCGAGGGCGAGGCGGCCCCCGCCTTCGGGCCGGGAGCCGGAGGCGAGGGCGAGGCGGCCCCCGCCTTCGGGCCGGGAGCCGGCGGCGGCTTGCCGAGCTGGGCTGGCGGTGGCGGCGGCGGGGGCGACGACTTCTTGGGCGGGGGCCGGGAGGGGGGTGAGGGACGGGAGGACCCCGAGGAGGGGGCCTTGGGGATCTGGGCAGGGGGCGTGGCGCTCCTTTTCGGGAGGGTCAGATCCGTCAGCTCGGAGATTTTGCCCAGCCGGTGGAGGCTGCGAGAGCGCTGTTGGTTGGCAGGGGCGAGGGGCTTGGCTGGGGGTTCCACCTTCGGCTCTGTCTTCTTGGGGGTGGAACGGGGGCTGGCCGAGTCCTTGGGCAGGCTGGGCATGTAGATGACGGTCCGGCCGCGGAACACCACCGGCAGGCCGGAGAGAGTTTTCTGGGCGGCCGGGGGTTTCTCCGGGGCCCGGGGGGCCCGGGCATCGGAGGGCCGCTCGGCCACGACCTTCCTGCCCCCCGGACCGACGGCGGCCGGCTCCCTCTTGGCCTGCCCGTGGGCGGCCCGCTCCCCTCTCTCCGGCTCCTTCCGGTCCCGGCTTGGCTGCAAGGTGGAGCCCACAGACAGCCCCGACACGAAGGACAGGATGGAGTCGGACTCGGAGGAAGGCTCCCGCGAGAAGGAGGCGGCTGCCTGGTGCAGCCATGTCACGATGGAGTTGGCGCCCTCCTGGATGGCCTTCCACTCGACGCTGTCCAGATCCGAGGCCCGGTCCGACCCGGGCTCTTCGCCCGGCTCCCTCCTGGGCTCTGGCGGCCCCCGCTCCTTGGGGCCAACCGCTTTGGGCTTGCGGCGCCGAGCGGAGGGGCGCCGCCGGCGGGGCGCGGCTGACCCCGGGCCCCGCGGCTGGAGGCCCTCCTCCTCCGAGTTGACGCTCGGTGAGCTCGGGGGGCCGGCCAGGGGCTCGGGCCCCCGGGGGCGGATCCGGGGAGCCTTGGGGGCTGGCTGGGCCCCGCCCTGTTCTGAGAGGTCCAGATCGCTCAGGGAGCTGAGAGAGGAGCTCAGGGAGTAGCAGGGCGGAGTCTCGTCCACGATCGAGTTGTGCTGGAGCCGGGCGGGGGTCCGGCTCCGGCCCGGTGGGGGCTTGGCCCCGGGCTCTGCCTCCTTCTTGGCCGGCCGGCGCTCCTTTTTGGAAGGCCGGGGGAGGCCGGGCACCTTCCCGATCAGAGCCCGCGGGGCCTCGTCCGAGTCATTCTCGTAGAAGCAGTAGACGGCCTCCTCGGTGGGCGTGGTGTGGCACAGGGACTGGAAGGCCACCTCTCCGCGGCCCCCATCCTGGCGGGGCCCGGCTCCCCGGGGGTGGCCGCCACCGGCGGGCCGGCTGCCCGTCAGCTCCAGGCGGGGCCTGTCCTTCGGGGGTCCCCGGGGGGCGGCTTCCGGGGCCGGACCCCTTCCCGGCGCCCGGGGCCCCCCGCCCCCCTGGGGCCTGCGGGAGGCGGCGGGCCCCTTGGCAGGGGTGGAGTGGCCGGCCGGGCCCCGCTTGCCGGCCGCGGGCTCGGCCGTCCCCCAGGCCTGCCGGGGCCCCGGCGGGCCCTGGCCTCCCTGACGGTCCTGGGGCGGGGCCCGGGGCGGGGCCCTGGACGGGTCGTGCAGGGTCTCGTCGCTGAGCGAGGCGGCGCTGGAGAAGTTGACCGGCGTCCCCTCGGCCGAGTCGGTGAAGGAGTCCTCGTCCTTGGCCGGCTCCCGGCTGGGCCGCGGGGCCTCGGCCTGGCTCGGGGGAACGTGGGCAGGCACCAGCATGTAGACGGGCACGGGCCGGGCCTTCTGCTTGGCCTGGGCCTTGCGGAAGCGGGAGGGCATGGCGGAGCTGATGCACTCCTTGAGGATGTCCAGCTCATCCTCCGAGCGGGGGTCGGGCCGGCCCCAGCCCCCGCCGGCCTCCGCCCGCTCCAGCTCCTCCCGCTTGCCGTGGCCGGCAAAGTGGAGCCCGCCCCGCTCGGAGAAGGGCGGCATCAGCTTGAGCTCCACGTCCTTCTGAATGTAGTGCTCGTGGAGGGGCAGGGCGCTCAGGCTGGAAGCGCAGGAGAAGTTCTCCACGGGCTTCTCCACGGTGAAGTAGATCATGGAGTCCAGGTCGGGCGGCAGCTGGAACCGCTCCTTGAAGTCGGTGATCTCCATGAATTTCTTCACGTTGTTCTCCCATTGGAGGTTGAACTGGCTGGCCTCCCGCTCGGGCGGGGCGCAGGGCTCGGGCAGCGGGGTCTTGCTCCGGCTGGGGGGCATGGTCTGGCCGGGGCTGTCGGGCAGCTCGCTGGGGCTGACGGTGCCGCTGATCATCTCGCTGCACGGGTCGCTCTGGATGGAGCTGGCGATGGACGGGCTCTCGAAGCTGCCCAGCGAGCTGACCGAGCTGCAGCGGCTCATGACCAGGGGCGTCTCCTGGACGTAGTTCTCTGACGAGCTGGAGGGCGTTCGGTCCTCGGGGCGGGGCGGGGAGGCCGAGGCGGCCCCGCGGCCCTGGCTCTTCTCGAGCCTCCGGGCGGGGATGGCCACGGGCAGGGAGGCGGCGCCCGGGGGCCTCCATCTCTCCTCCTCGTCGTCGCACTCCTCGTCGTCGTCCCGCTCCTCCTCCTCGCCTTCGTCGTCGTCCTCCTCCTCCTCGCCCTCGTCGTCGTCGTCCTCGTCCTCCTCCTCCTCCTCCTCATCGTCCTCCCCCGCCCTCCGCCTCTCGCCCGGCCCCGGCTCGTCCAAGATCTCCAGGGACGAGTCGCTGTCCAGGCCGGGGTCCTCGCTGTGGCTGAGAGCGTGGTCGGCCGAGGAGAGGGACGACAGGGAGCTGCAGCGGGAGAAGCAGATGGGGGTGTCCTCCACCGAGTACCTCTGCAGGGTCTCGGCGTGGGCCGGCGGGCCTGCCGGGGGCGCCAGCCTGGCTGGCACCTTGCTCGGCCCCCCGGGGCCCGGCGGCAGCGGCCCGGGCGGCCAGGCCTGCCGCCTGCCAGCCTTGGCCATCCCCTCCAGCAGCGGGATGTGCTGGTAGGAGGGGGACAGCTTGATGGTGTGGACCTGAGGGGGGGCAGCCGTCAGCCCGCCCTCCCGCTCCCCGCCGCCGGGGCCGGCCCCCAGCCTCTGGACGGCCCGGTGCTGCTCCCGGCCGGCCGGCTCGGCCTTGTCCAGCCGGCCGGCCAGGACCCCCTTGAGGTCGAGCCGGCTGGGCCGCTGCTGGTAGCGCTGCAGCTCCTCCCGGTAGTCGGCGAAGGGGGCCCGGGGGCAGGGCCGCATGAGCTCCCTAGGGCAGTAGCCGTCGCTGGTGCTGCCGCTGTTGAGGCTGTCGTTGGACAGGCTGGCGTAGGTGGCCTTGAGCCGCAGCAGCGGGTGGCCCCCGCGGCCGGGCGCCTCCCGCCGGGGCTCGGGGAGCCGGCACGGGGAGCACGACTGGGCCCGGGCCTCCCGCCGGCCCTCGGGGGCGAAGGCCCAGTCGAGCCCCGGATCCCCGGAGCTGAGGCTGAAGCTGTCGTCGGACGACGTGTGCGGGGCCGAGACGTCCTCGGCCGGCTTGTCCACCTTGGCCGCGGCCCCCGCCGGCTTGCTGGCCGGTGGCGCCGCTCCGGCCTCCGCCTTCGGGGCCTCCGCCTTCGGGGGGCCGGCGCCCCCGCGGGCCGGAGGGCCGCCGCTGTCGTCTCTCTCCGGCTCGGGTCCCCGACGCGGGGCGGGGCCCCGGGCCAGCGCCTGGCCCTGCAGGAAGGAGGAGTTGAGGAACATGGACAAGACAGACGGGTTGGTGGCCTCCACTCCGGGGGCCGAGCTGGGCCCCTCGTCGTCGTCGAAGCAGCCCGAGTCGGAGGCGTAGTCCCGGACCAGGCTGTCCAGGTGGCGCAGGGGCTTCTTGGCGGGCTGGCCCTTGAGGCTCTGCCCCTCCAGGGTGTCCAGGGCCTCGGCCAGGTGCTTGGCATCCAGCTCGGCCTCCAGCGCCTTCTGCTTGCGCACGTAGAGGCTGGGCATGCAAGAGCCCGGGGACACGACGGCCGCCGCGTCCTTGTACTTGAGGGGCCGATGGCTCAGCAGGTTGCGCAGGGCCGCCGCGCTGCCCATGGCGATCATCTTGTGCTTCGAGTGGATCAGGTTGCGGAGCATGCTCACGGCCCCCAGATCCCACAGCAGCTCCTGATCTCGGGCGCTGCGGGCCGACAGGTTCCACAGGGTCCCGCAAGCGTTGCTGACGATGGTCAGGCTGTGCGACTTGAGGTGCTGCAGCAGCGTCTGCAGACAGTTGTGGTCCCGGAGCACCTGCCTGGGGGGCGGGGGCGGGAAGGAGGGACGGTGTTAGCCCTCGCCCGGCTACGGAGGCGAGGGGTCGGGGGGAAGGGGGCTAATGGGACCCCGCCTTCCAGGAACTCCCTCGGGGATCGGCCCTCCCTCCCGCTGCTCAGGAGAGGAGGAAGACGAGGCTCACCCAGGAGTACGGCAGTGCCAGGACTTTGCTGCCTCGGGACCCCTCTCCCCCTCCCCCTCCCCCCTCCCCCCTCCTTTCCACCAGACCCCGCCACCTCGGATGGGTGCAGGGGGCTTTCAGAAACGCGTCCCTTGGCTCCGGCCGAGTCGGGGTTCCGGGGCCTGGCTCGGTGGCACGGGCGCAGGTCTTAAGCACGGCCCGGGGAAGCCAGGGATGGGGACGGGGGACAGGGAGGGGTTCGCGGGGTCAGGCTTGGGGAGCCCTGGGGAGGAGAGGGCAGGGCCAGGGTCCACCTGTAGTCCTCGCGCGTGGCAATCAGACTGGAGACATTGCGGAGGATACCACCGCCGCTCTCGATGATGGCCAGCGAGTTGCTCTGGCACTTGTAGGTGAGCGTGCTGACCAGGAAGCCCAGGGCCCCCTCCACCAGGCAGATGGCTGCCTTATTCTCCGTGCTGTGGGCTGACAGGTTCCACAGGGCACTCAGGACGCTCTTCAGCGTGGACTCCTAGGCAGAGGGAGGGAGGGAGTGGGGAGGAGGAGAGAGATACCTAGATACAACCTGGTCCCCATTCCCCTTCGCCACTCCAGGGGTTCAAAGGCAGTCTCTAGTCTTTCCTGAGCCTACAGTGGGCAGAACGCTGGACTGGCTGGTTGAGGTAGAGGAGCGGACTCAGTCCCTGCCCTTGAGGGACTGACTGATGAGAGGAGATTGAACAAACACAGACACACACATACATATACCCTAAAACTCTAGTGACTTGGCCTAGACCCTTAAGCTACGTAAAAACAGGAATAAGAAACATTCCCAGAGATAAGCAGTAGAGAACAGAAGCCTCCTCCCAAGCTAGATCACCCCCAGAGGACACCCCGACACTTGCCCCCGGCATATGGAGGAAGCTGCCCTTGCTTCACTTTTTGCTCTTTCTGGCTTTTCGGCGGGACCCCCACCCCCTGGCGATCAATCAGTCAGTGGTATTTATTGAGCGCTGACTGTGCGCAGCACTGTACCGACAGCTTGGGAGAGGGGAATATAACAGAGGTGGTAGACATGGTTCCCTGTCCACAAGGAGCTTGCGGTCTAGAGGGGGAGACAGATATTCAAATAAATTACAGAGAGGGGCAATGGCAAGGTAAAAGGATATGTACATAAGTGCTGTGGGGCTGGGAAGCAGCGTGGCTCAGTGGAAAGAGCCTGGGCTTCGGAGTCAGGGGTCATGGGTTCGACTTCTTCAACCACCTTGACCCCTTTCTCACCTTCCTTCTCTCCTTCTCTCTGCCCACTCTGATCCTTGGAGACTTCAACATCCATACGGATGTACCCGACGACTCCTCTGCCGCCCGCCTGCTATCCCTCCTCGACTCTGCCGACCTCCTCCTCCACCATACCGCGCCCACTCACCGACTCGGTCACACCCTCGATCTTGTCATCTCCTACCGCTGCACTATCTCCTCACTCACCAACTCTGAAATCCCTCTCTCGGACCATAACCTTCTCACCTGCCTCATCTCTCACACTCCCTCCCCCTGCAAATCTTCGCTACTGCCCCACAGAGACCTCCGCTCTCTCGATCCCATCCGTCTTTCCAATAGCATCTCGCCTCACCTTGCCGCCCTGTCCTCTCTTCCCACTCTCGACGATCAGGTCTCCGCTCTCAACTCCACCCTCACTACTCATCTCGACTCTCTCGCCCCCCTTTCCCTCCGCCGCTCTCGCGCCACTAACCCACAGCCCTGGATCACCTCCTCCGTCCGCCTCCTACGCTCCTATGCTCGAGCTGCTGAGCGCCGCTGGCGAAAGTCCAAGCACCAAGCCGACCTCACACACTTCAAATTTATCCTTTCCTGCCTTAACTCTGCCCTCTCCTCCGCCAGGCAAAGCTTCTTCTCCTCCCTCATCGACACCCATGCCCGTCACCCCGCCGATTGTTCCGGACCTTTAACTCTCTCCTTAGGCCCCCTGTTCCTCCCCCTCCCCCATCTCTCACCCCTAATGATCTGGCCACCTATTTCCTCACGAAAATCAACACGATCAGGTCTGAGCTCCCCAAAGTCACCCCTCCGCCTCTCCCCTCCACCCCAACAACCCCCTCCCCTACTTTCCCATCCTTCCCTGCAGTATCCTCAGAGGAGATCTCCTCCCTCCTCGCAAGTGCCACCCCCTCCACCTGCACCTCGGACCCCATTCCCTCTCACCTTCTTAAAACCATCGCCCCTGCCCTCCTCCCTTCCTTAACTTCTATTTTTAACCACTCAATCTCCAAGGGCTCCTTCCCCTCTGCCTTCAAACACGCCCACGTCTCCCCCATCCTAAAAAAACCCGCTCTTGACCCCACTTCCCCCTCCCGTTATCGTCCTATCTCCCTACTACCCTTCCTTTCCAAAATCTTAGAACGAGTCGTCTACAATCGATGCCTAGAATTCCTTAACTCCCATTCTCTCCTAGACCCCCTCCAATCTGGCTTCCGTCCCCTCCACTCTACCGAGACTGCTCTCTCTAAGGTCACCCATGACCTCCTTCTTGCCAAATCCAATGGCTCCTACTCCATTCTGATCCTCCTTGACCTCTCTGCTGCCTTTGACACTGTCGACCATCCCCTCCTCCTCCGTACCTTATCTCACCTTGGCTTCACGGACTCTGTCCTCTCCTGGTTCTCCTCTTACCTCTCTGGCCGATCATTCTCGGTCTCCTACGCTGGAGCCTCCTCCCCCTCCCATCCTTTAACTGTTGGAGTTCCTCAGGGGTCAGTTCTTGGCCCTCTTCTGTTCTCCATTTACACTCACTCCCTCGGTGAACTCATTCGCTCTCACGGCTTTGACTACCATCTCTACGCAGATGACACGCAGATCTACCTCTCCGCCCCTGTCCTCTCCCCCTCCCTTCAGGCTCGCATCTCCTCCTGCCTCCGGGACGTCTCCACCTGGATGTCTGCCCGCCACCTAAAACTCAACATGAGCAAGACTGAGCTCCTCATCTTCCTTCCCAAGCCCGGTCCGCTCCCAGACTTCTCCATCACCGTGGATGGCACGACCATCCTTCCCGTCCCGCAGGCCCGCAATCTCGGTGTCATCCTTGACTCGTCCCTCTCGTTCACCCCACACATCCTATCCGTTACCAAGACCTGCCGGTTTCACCTCTACAATATCGCCAAGATCCGCCCTTTCCTCTCCACCCAAACGGCTACCTTACTATTACGGGCTCTCGTTATATCCCGGCTAGACTACTGTGTCAGCCTTCTCTCTGACCTCCCTTCCTCCTCTCTCGCCCCGCTCCGGTCTATTCTTCACTCCGCTGCCCGGCTCATCTTCCTGCAGAAACGATCTGGGCATGTCACTCCCCTTCTTAAACAACTCCAGTGGTTGCCTATCGACCTCCGCTCCAAACAAAAACTCCTCACTCTAGGCTTCAAGGCTCTCCATCACCTTGCCCCTTCCTACCTCTCCTCCCTTCTCTCTTTCTACCGCCCACCCCGCACGCTCCGCTCCTCTGCCGCCCACCTCCTCGCCGTCCCTCGGTCTCGCCTATCCCGCCGTCGACCCTGGGTCACGTCCTCCCGCGGTCCTGGAACGCCCTCCCTCCTCACCTCCGCCAAACTGATTCTCTTTCCCTCTTCAAAACCTTACTTAAAAATCACCTCCTCCAAGAGGCCTTCCCAGACTGAGCTCCTCTTCCCCCTCTACTCCCTCTGCCATCCCCCCTTTACCTCTCCGCAGCTAAAGCCTCATTTTCCCCTTTTCCCTCTGCTCCTCCACCTCTCCCTTCCCATCCCCACAGCACTGTACCCGTCCGCTCAACTGTATATATTTTCGTTACCCTATTTATTTTGTTAATGAATTGTACATCGCCTTGATTCTATTTAGTTGCCATTGTTTTTACGAGATGTTCTTCCCCTTGACGCTGTTTAGTGCCATTGTTCTTGTCTGTCCGTCTCCCCCGATTAGACTGTAAGCCCGTCAAACGGCAGGGACTGTCTCTATCTGTTGCCGACTTGTTCATCCCAAGCGCTTAGTACAGTGCTCTGCACATAGTAAGCGCTCAATAAATACTATTGAATGAATGAATGAATGACTCCCGGCTCTGCGACTTGTCAGCTGACTGTGGGCAAGTCACTTAACTTCTCTGGGCCTCAGTTACCTCATCTGTAAAATGGGGATTAACTGTGAGCCTCAGGTGGGACAACCTGATTACCCTGTATCTACCCCAGTGCTTAGAACAGTGCTCTGCACATAGTAAGCGCTTAACAAATACCAACATTATTATACAAGTGCATAGGTGATGCAGAACCCCATAAATCATCTGAGGTCCCCCTCTGGGCTCTGCCAGAGGCCCTGGCATTGAGGAAAGAGGTCATCTGACCCTAGCAATCAGTGAGGTAATCTAGCGTAGGGTCCTGTTCTCCCCACAGTCTTGGTGGGTCACATCGTGTTGAGCCCAGGCCCACTGACCCTGCGGGTCGGGGAGTGGGAATCTTCTCTACCTCCACCCTGTTTTCCTGGCATGGGGAATCCTCTTCTTTCCTCCCCCATTAGACTGCAAGCTACTTCATGACAGAAACTGTCTTTTACAGCATTCTGCCCAAGCCCGTCAATGGGCAGGGACTGTCTCTATCTGTTGCCGATTTGTACATTCCAAGCGCTTAGTACAGTGCTCTGCACATAGTAAGCGCTCAATAAATACTATTGAATGAATGAATAAATGGTGGGCCCCCAGTACAGAGCTCTGCACAGAGCAGGTGTCCAGCACGGTGCTCTGAACACAGTAGGCAACCAGTATAGTGCTCTGCACACTGTAGACAGCCAGGACAATGCTTTGCACACAGTAGGGGTCCAGTACAGTGCTCTGCACACAGTAGCAATCAATTTATTAGGCACTTACTGTGTGCAGAGCACTGTATTAGGTATGTGGGAAAGTACAATCGGAGAAGCAGCGTGGCTCAGTGGAAAGAGCCCGGGCTTTGGAGCCAGAGGTCATGGGTTCAAATCCCAGCTCTGCCCCTTGTCAGCTGTGTGACTGTGGGCAGGCCACTTAACTTCTCTGTGCCTCAGTTACCTCATCTGTAAAATGGGGATTAACTGTGAGCCTCACATGGGACAACCTGATTACCCTGTATCTCCCCCAGCACTTAGAACAGTGCTCTGCACATAGGAAGCGCTTAACAAACACCAACATTATTATTACAATACAGTAGAGTTGGTGGAAACAATTGCTGCACACAAGGAGTTTACAGTCTACAAGGGGTGACAGACATTAAAATCAGTTACAGATCAGGGAAAGAGTAACATGCAAAGACACGTATTTAAATTCTGTGGGGCTGGGGTAAATATCAAAATGCTTAAGGGGTCCAGATCCAAGTGCACAAGTAATGCAAAGGAGAGAGGGAATAGGGGAAATGAGGGCTTAGGCTGGCCTTTTGGCCTCCTGGAGGAGATGTGATTTTAGGGGAGTTTTAAAGATGGTGAGAGTGGTGGACTATCAGATATGAAGTGGGAGGAAGTTCCAGGTCAGAGGGAGGACAAGGACAAGAGATCAGCGGTGAGATAGATGAGAATGAGGTAGAGTAGGTTGGTGTTAGAGGGATGAAGTGTGCAGGCTGGGATGTAGTAGGAAAGCGGCAAGGTAAGATAGGAGGGGGCAAGGTGATTGAGTGCTTTAAAGCTGTTGGTAAGGAGTTTCTGTTTGATGCACAGGTGGATGGGCAACCACTGGAGGTTCTTGAGTGGGGAGATGTGAACTGAATGTTTTTTTTAGAAAAATGATCCGGGCTACAGAATGAAGTTAGGACGAGGGTGGAGAAAGACAGGAGTCAGGGAGGTCAGTGAAGAGGCTGATGCAGTAGTCAAGAGAGGATATAAGTGCTTGAATCAGCACTTATCTACAGAGTAGGTGTCCAATACAGTGCTCTGCTCATAGGAGACTCTTAGACACGGTAGGTGCTCAATAGATCCTGTGACGATGACGATGGTGGTGATGAGTCAGCCTGAGAGGAGAGGGCAAGGTTTGTCTCCAGATAGAGGTCTGGTGTTCGATAAAGGGAGCACTGGAGAGAAAGCACTAAGTAAACTCTTATGCAAAGAAACCTCAGGGGATCCTGAGTGTGTGTGGATCTGAAAGATAAACAGTGTGGTCTAGTGGAAAGAGCCTGAGCCTGGAAGTCAGAGGACCTGGGTTCTAACTCCGGATCTGCCACTTGCCTGCTGTGTGACCTTGGGTGAATCACTTAATTTCTCTGGGCCTCAGTTTCTTCATCTGTAAAATGGGGATTCAATCCTCCTCCCTCCTATGTAGACCGTGAGTCCCATGTGGGACAGGGACTGTATCCAAACCTTTCATTAATAGTATTTATTGAGCGCTTACTATGTGCAGAGCACTGTACTAAATGCTTGGAATGAACAAGTCGGCAACAGATAGAGACGGTCCCTGCCGTTTGACGGGCTTACGGTCTAATCGGGGGAGACGGACAGACGAGAACGATGGCGATAAATAGAGTCGAGGGGAAGAACATCTCGTAAAAACGATGGCAACTAAATAGAATCAAGGCGATGTACAATTCATTAACAAAATAAATAGGGGAATGAAAATATATACAGTTGAGCAGACGAGTACGGTGCTGAGGGGATGGGAAGGGAGAGGGGGAGGAGCAGAGGGAAATGGAAGGAAAAGAGGGTTAAGCTGCGGAGAGGTAGAGGGGGAGTGGTAGAGGGAGTAGAGGGAGAAGGGGAGCTCAGTCTGGGAAGGTCTCTTGGAGGAGGTGAGTTTGGATCTTGTACCCTCTCTAACGCTCAGTACAGCGCTTGGCACATAGTAAGAGCTTAACAAGTACCGTAATGAATTAATTAGTTATATTGAAATGGATGCAGCTGCAGAGAGCCAGCCCCTCTCACCACAGCCCTACGGCCGGACACAACAACCAGACACACCTGCCTCCCCCCACCTCCATCCCCAGCCTCACCCCCTCCAGCCCCCCGAATCACACGGACACAAGCACACGACTGCATGCAGGATCACAATCACACACACCCAGAGACAAACCCAAGCAGTCACTAGCAGGATCGCCCTCACTCACCTTGGAGGCCCGCAGGGCGCACTGCATCAACCCAGTCATGCTGCCCACCTCCCTCAGGATCTTCTTGCTGTTGATGTCCGCTCTCCAAGATAGGTTCCGGAGGATGCTGGATACCACCTGGAGGGTGGACGGCGGGCTTGTGGGTCAGCGACCGTGCGAGCCCATGGGGGCCGAGGGGGAGGGCCGCAGGGTCAGACGTCAAGGCCGCCACCCCAAACGTTCTGGCTTGGGACCCTCGGCCTCTCTCCCTGAGCCCGGGTCAGCAAAGGGCACCCCCTCCCAGCTCCCCTCGGCCCCCCTCAGAGCCCCAGGCCTCCGAGCGTCTGGCCTCCGGTCCAAACCCGACTGAGGAGCCCAAATCCCGGGTCGCTCCCAGGTCTGCCCTAAGCCCATCCCCACCCGGTCTACCTACCTGATGGAGCTCTTCACTCTCCGAGGTCAGCTGGGCCACTATGGCCTGCATACAGCCCCGTCGGGCACACAGCGTCGCCTGTCGGGGCAAGGGTCCAGGCATTGCAGAGCCACCTGGGGGACTGGCCTTGATGATATCTATGCCAGACTACGTATTTTGTTCTGTTTTGCTTTGCTGTCTGTCCCCCCCCACCCCCGTTTAGACTGTGAGCCCGTTATTGGGCAGGGCTTGTCTCTATCTGTTGCCGAACTGTACATTCCAAGCGCTTAGTACAGTGCTGTGCACATAGTAAGCGCTCAATAAATACGATTGAATGAATGAATGATTGACTGGCCAGATTCCCGGGGAATCCCTCCTCCCGGGAGCCCTGGCCCTGAAATGGCCCTCCAGGCACCTTGTTGACAACATCCCCGAAGGTGAGGTTGGTGAGGGCCATGCCAGCATAGCGGCGCAGTGCCAGGTTCAGGGGGTCACTGGTCATTCGGTGCATCTCATAGTCCACCTGCAGCAACTCCGCCACGGCCTGCAGCCCACCTTGGGGAAGAGGGAGGGCACAGTTTGACACCGACTGCCTAGATTGAGCTGCCTTGAGTTTGCCCCCACCCAACCCTTAGCTGCGGGACCAAGGAGGCAAGAGAAGATGGAAGGGGAAGCCCGGGACAAGCGGAGATGGTTTTCCTCATTTAAGACGAGAATCTGAGGTCTAGGAAGGTTAAGTCATTTAACCCGAGCCACACCGACTTAAGTGACTACATCTCCAGCCCTGATCGCTCTCCCTCTCTGCAGTCTCGCATTTCCTCTTGTCCTCAAGACATCTCTACTTGGATGTCCTCCCGTCACCTCAAGCTTAACCTGTCCAAAACAAAACTTCTTATTTTTCCACCCAAAACCTGTCCTCCCCCTGACTTTCCCATCACTGTAGATGACAACACCATCCTTCCTGTCTCACAAGCACGGGCTTGGGAGTCGAAGGACGTGGGTTCTACTCCCGGCTCCACCACTTGTCTGCTGTGTGACCTTGGGCACTTCTTCACTTCTCTATGCCTAAGTTACCTCATCTGTAAAATGGGGATTAAGACCGTGAGCCCCACGCGGGATAACCTGATTACCTTCTATCTACTCCAGTGCTTAGTACAGTGCTTCGCACATAGTAAGTGCTAACAAATACGATTATTATTATTATTACAAGCCCGTAACCTTGGCGTTATCCTCGACTCCTCTCTCTCGTTCAACCCACATATTCTATCCATCACTAAATCCTGACCTTCACCTTCATAACTTTGCTAAAATCCGCCCTTTCCTCTCCATGCAAACTGTAACCACGTTAATCAAATCACTCATCCTATGCCACCTGGATTACTCCATCAGCCTCCTTGTTGACCTCCCTGCCTCCTGTCTCTCCCCACTCCAGTCCATTCTTCACTCTGCTGCCCAGATCATTTTTCTACAGAAACGTTCAGGAACATGTCACCCCGCTCCTCCTCTAAAAACTCCAGTGGTTGCCCATCCACCTCCACATCAAACAAAATTCCTCACCATTGGCTTTAAAGCTCTCCACCACCTTGCCCTCCTACCTCACCTTCCTACTTTTCTTCTACAACCCAGTCCACACACTTTGCTCCTGTAATGCCAACCTTCTCACTGTGCCTCGATCTCGCCTTTCTCGCTGCCAGCCCCTAGCCCACATCCTGCCTCTGGCCTGGAACACCCTCCTTCCTCAAATCCTGACAGACAATTACTCTCCCCGCTCCCTTTCAAAGCCTTACTTTTTGCATCTCCTCCAAGAGGACCTTCCCAGACTAAGCCCCTCCTTTCCTCTTCTCCCACTCTCTTCTGCAGTGCCTTGACTTGCTTCCTTGGTTCTTCCCCCCCCCACCCCTCCCAGCCCCACAGCACTTAGGTACATATCTCTAATTTATTTATTTGTATTGATGTCTGTCTCCCCGGCTCTTGACTGTAAGCTCACTTTGGGCAGGGACTGTGTCTGTTTATTGTTGCATTTTACTCTTCCAAGGGCTTAGTACAGTGCTCTGCACACAGTAAGCACTCAATAAATACTATTGAATGAATAAATGAATGATGACTGAATGATGGAGCTGATCAACTCAAGTCTTCTGACTTGGGTCCAGACAGCAGAAGATGAAGGAGCGGGGAAGGGAGGAAGGGCTGACCCTAAGGGTCCCCAACCCTTTTCCCTTTTCATACCCAGTTCGTTCATGGCCCGTCGGTATTCCTCGTCAAATGACAGCTTCATCACTGCACAGGTAGCCTGGCAGATTTGTGGTTCTATGGGAACAGGGGCTGAAGATGGAGAGGGGCACAGTCAGTCACAATTTTTGTTGGGGGGCGGAGGGGGGTGGTGCACTCCGGCATTTGCCTTCCCAAATTCCACCCAAACCCACCTCTCTGCATCATGCTCTCCCCAGATTCCCAGCTGGGGGTGAAGACAACGTCTTCGTCCCCCCAAGGCCGTCTCGGCCGGACTTCCAGCCTTGCTCCCCACGGGGCTCCGACCAGACCCCGGAGCTTCCCAGTGGGGCTGGAGAGACCCCCCCAATGGAGGCTCTCTGTCTGACCGATCGGCTCCGTATAGTCAGCCGGCCCTTCCCTCCCCAGCCCTGCCCCATTTGTGCCGCACCCCCCTTCTCCGCCTCCCATCATTCACGATGACAAGTCGGTATTGATGGATCCCCCGGCCAAGGCTCACAAGGCACCTGCGGGCCCACGCCCACCCAGTTACTTGCATTCCCGCCCACCGCCGGCTCCCTCCTTGGCCCTCCCCCCACCACAATGCTCCCTCAGAGACTGTCCCCAGACCCCACCCTTAATTCCCAACCCTGCCCCCTGTACCCGCGCCGCCCTCAGGGCCCCTGCCCACGTCCTGGCCCTGCATCTGCAGCCAGTCCCAGCAGGTCTCTGAGTAGGAGCGGATCTGCTCCAGCACGTGCAGCACGCGCATCTCCTTCTTGGCCTGGCCCTCGTCAGGCTGCGAGAAGATGATGTTGTGGAGCGCGGCGTTGGCTCGCATGCGAGCGTCCTTGCCGCCCCCAGCAGCCGGGCCCGGCTGGCGGTCAGCATCGTGCAGGATCTGGACCAGGAGCGGCAGGCAGCCCGACTTGCGCATGGCCAGGCAGCTCTCCTGGGAGCTAGACATGGCCAGCAGCGTCCGTGCCATGTCCTCCTTGTCCCGGGTGGCGAGCATGGACAACAGCCAGAACACCACCTCCACCTGTAGGAGGACACCGGCCTCACCAAGGGGGTCCCCGGGCAGCCTCCCCCGACCCTGCCAGCCCCAGTCTGCCCAACGGCCTTTCCACCCAAACCCCACCCCCAGCCCCAGGCATCAACTTCGACTTGGACTGTGAGGACCGTGTGGGCCATGGACCATATCCAACTTGATCATCTGCTATCTACCCCAGCACTTAGTTCAGTGCTTGGCACAAAATAGGTGCTGAATAAGTACTATTACCATTATTATTATTACTGCTATCAGTCCAGGCCCCATCCATCCTCCTAGTCTGCTTCTCCCTGTCACCCTCGCCACTAACCCAGTCCCCCTCTCCTGCTCCGCTCTCCCTCCAGAAGGGTTGGAGGTTTGGCCCAGCCATTTCCCAGATTCATAACTTTCCCCGGGTATCCATCTCCACCGGCCTCTCCCCTCCTCCCCCAGAGCTTCGGGCCCCCTGGGACTTGGGATAATAAGAATTATTCCATTTATGGTCTGCTGACTCTGCTAAGTGCTGGAGTAGATGGAGGGTGATGTGATCGGACACAGCCTCTTGTCCCACATGAGGCTCACCATCTATCTCATTCCCATTTTACAGGGGAGGAAACTGAGACCCAGAGAGGTTCAGTGACTTGCCCCAGATCACTCAGTAGGCCAGTTGCCAAACTGGGATTTGAGACCAGGTCTCCTGACTCCCAGCCCTGTGTTCTTTCCACTAGGTCACACTGCCTCTCAAGGAGCACCAGGACTCCCTTCCAGCTGCCTGTTTCTCCCCACTCTAGTCCATACTTCACTCTGCTGCCCAGATCATTTTTCTACAAAAACGTTCCGGACATGTCACCACATTCCTCCTCAAAAGACTCTAGTGGTTGCCCATCCATCTCCGCATCAAACAAAAACTCCTCGCCATTGGCTTTAAAGCATTTCAACACCTTGCCTCCTCCTACCTCGCCTCGCTACTCTCCTCCTACAACCCAGCCCGCACACTTCACTCCTCTAACACTAACCTTCTCACTGTGCCTCGGTCTCACCTCTCTCGCCGCCGACCCCCTACCCCACGTCCTGCCTCTGGCCTGGAATTCCCTCCCTCCTCAAATCCGGCAATTGCTCTCCTCCCCTTCAAAGCGTTATTGAAGGCGCATCTCCTCCATGAGGCCTTCCCAGATTAAGTCCCTCCTTTCCTCTTCTCCCACTCCCTTCTGCATCACCCTGACTTGCTCCCTCGGTTCTTCCCCCGACCCAGCCCCATGGCATTTATGTACATAGCTGTAACTTATTTATTTGTATTGATGTCTGTCTCCCCCGTTCTAGACTGTAATCTTGTAGTGGGCAGGGAACGTGTATGTGTTTATTGTTGCATTTTACTCTCCCGAGCGTTTAGTACAGTGCTCTGCACACAGTAAGCGCTCAATAAACACAGTTGAATGAATGACTCGGGCAGAGGGTACCAGGCCTGAATGTGAGGTCCCTGGACCCAAGGAGCTCCTTCAGAGCAGCCCAAACCTGGCCGTCACCTCCTCCCAGCTCTACGGCTTGGCTCTGTGCCACTTACCTTGCTGTTTCCAAGCTGGCTGCCCCCATCCTCTGGATGAGTCGGGGCCTCCACCTCCCCATCCCCTTCTGGGCAGGCCGGCTTCCCACTCGGCTGGGTCTTCGACGGGAGGTGAGAGAAGGGAGAAACGAAGGGAGAGCAGGCGTCGGGCCGGAGGTCTCAGCCAGCTCTCCCCACTTCCTCCACCTACGCTCCCAGTGCCGGGCCCAAATCTCTGATGGGGCGTCAGTCCCCCTTCCTGCCATCAGGACCCCCAGGTCAAGGACAGGAGAGTTGGGATGAGGGGCAGCTCCCGAGCTTGGCCGCCTCCTGCTCCCTCTTGAGGCAGGTCCGGGGAACTGCAGGGAGAGAGCTGGCCCCCACTTCCTCCTCCCTGCTGCTAGCATCGTCCTCTGGCCTACTTCGCGTTGCTATGGTAACTGCCTGCGGCGAGGGGCCAGGAGACGCATATACAAAGGCCAATGGTCCTTCACTTAGCCGACGTGGGCGATGCGAGGAGCGGAGGAGAAGAGAGTGACCCGGGGCCGCTCTCCCTAAGACCGTTAAGGTGGATGCTTTGGCCTGAGTGGAAGTGGGGGGGGTCCCCTGGTGTGCGTTTCCCTGAGGACCAGCAGGCCTCACTAGAAATGGGGACCCCGAATGAGCCCTTCCCCCCCCCCCCCGACTAAATCCCACCCCCAACCAGGCCCGGGCCCCCTGCCTTACCTGGGGCTCCACATGGTGCACTCGGTCCTGGGCCTCCAGGAGTTCCTTATCGATCTGCTCCAGGCGAGAAGCCCGGATCTACAAGGGTTAAACCTGGAGATCAATCTCCCTCCCTGTTTCCTTCCCCTCCTCCCTTCCCCCACCCTCATGCATCCCCCCCTTACTGCTCCTTCTCCAAGGCAACACCTGAGCCCCGCTCCCTCCCCACCACCCTAGCCCCTAGCCTGAGCTGCTCCAGGGGAGGTGGGCTAAGTTATCCTCCCCCATCCCTGCAGACCCCCACCTGAGCCCTCTGCACCATCTCGTCAGTGGTCCCAAACCGCTCCTCCATCAGCGAGCGGATGTGCTGGGCTTCAAACTCCAGCTGCTGGCGGATCAGGTCCATCTGCATGGAAAACTGGGAGCGGGGAGGGAGGGAAAGGTCAAGGGTAAGGAGAGCAGCGGGGGCAGGGAGGAGGGGACGCAGGCTGGGCCTAGGGCGGAGGGGCCCGGGCTAGGGAAACGGAGGCGATGGGGAGGGGGCAGGGGTCACAGTCCCCGTTTGAGTCGGAGAATCCGAGGCCCACAGAGATGAAGCCAATCGCCCCAGGTCATATAGCAGGGCGGCTGGGGAACAGGGACCTCAGGTCTCCCGACTCCCAGCCCATTCCGCCTCGCTGCCTGGCTGAGCCGCCGAGCTCTCCTGCCCACGCCGGGGCCCCTGGCAGGGTGGAGGCGGGTTCCTGGGTGGGACCTCGGGCCTCCCCCCACAACCCATTCCGCCGGCGGGCGGCCGCCATTCACCGTCTCCACGTGAGGTAGCTCATCCAGGCGCTTGGAGAGACTCTGTAGCTGAGTGTAATACCACAGCTTCTCCTTCTCCTCCTTCTCGATCTCGCTCAACAGAAAGCACCTGGGTTGGGGGAGGCAGGGAGAGGCGGGGCCTGTTCTCCCCATTCCACAGATGGGGACACTGAGGCCCAGAGAAGCGAAGCCACCGGCTCAAAGTCACACAGGGCTTCTGCAGCAAAGTGGGGGGAGACCCAGGGCCTCCTAAGGCACTAAGGGGCCTTTTGGGGAGGGGTGGCTGCCAGGATGTGGGGAGCCAGCTGCATGACCCCTTGCCTCCCGTGGGAGAGCTGTGTCCTCGGCCCCGCCCTCCCCGCCTCCCCTGGCCTCCCTTCACCTCTCCTTGTCCAGCTCCTGCAGCAGGCGGACCGTGGCCCTGCTCAGCTCCCCGAGACTGTCCTTTTTGGCTGGCCCGGCGCCGGGCGGGGGGCTCCTCTTGGGACTCGGGCCCGGGCTGGCTGGCTCCGGGGCCAGAGCTGGAGAATGGAACTTGAGGTTGTAGAGGCTGGCGATGTCCATCTGCAAGGCTAGGGGCCGGGGGGAGGGAGGGAGCGGAATGGATGGTGAACTGGGGACAGCCGGAGACACCCTCACCCACCCCTGAGCCTCTGAAGACTGAGTTTCTGCACAGCTGCAAGGACGCCCGCTCACCCCCACTGTGCCCCCGGCCCCTTTAAAACATTTCTTTCTTTTTAAAAATGGTATTCGTTAAGCATTTACTATGTGCCAGGCACCACACCGAACGTTGAGGTAGATACAAGGCGATCAGATTGGTTACAGTCCGTGTCCACCATGGGGCTCACGGTCTTAATCCCCACTGGACAGATGAGGTAACTGAGGCACAGTGAAGTGACTTTCCTGTTGTGAGCAGGGAACGTGTCTACCCACTCTGTTGTATTGTACTCTCCCCAGCGCTTAGTACAGTGCTCTGCACACAGTAAGCGCTCGGTAAATTCGATTGATTCCTTGCCCGAGGTCCCACGGCAGAAGAATGGCCGAGCCGGGATGAGAACCTAGATCCTTCTGACTCCCAGGCCCGTGCTCTGCCCACTTGGCCGCGCCCCTTCTCACCTTCCAGCTGTTCCAGCATCTCCATCCTTCCTGAAGACACCATGATTCTGGCCTCTTGCTCCAGCTTACTCTGGAGATGCTTCAGGACGACCTGGGGTGGGGTGGGGGGACGGCGGGGAGAGGCAGAGGAGCCACCCAGTTCTCCCACCTCCAGGCCAGGCTGGCTCAGCCCCCTGGCAGGCCCTCTGGGAGCTGCTCTGCTTCTCCTCCCTCGGCTTCCCCAGCTCCCCAGTCCCAACTCCTCCCCTGGACAGAGTGGTCACGATTATACTAGCGACAACTACATTTCGGGTGTCTACAGAGCCGCGGTTCCCCAGCTCAGATCTCCATCCTTCCCCTGGTCCTGAGTGACGAGCCTTCTCCCCCCCCCATCGTACAGAGGGATAGGGAGGATACAGAGACACCTGCCTCAGGTCACCTAGCAGGTCAGGGGCAAAGCCGAGGTGAGGACCCAGGCCTCCCTGCTACCACGGGGAGTTGTCTTTGGGCATCATGGAAGTGAGAGGATTCACTCCATCCTCTTTGGTCCTTTTCAACTTCTCCTTGCCTCCACCCCCCCCCCCAGCCAGGGGCTGATGATCCCCATTGGTTCCCCCCACCCTTCCGCCCCCACCAGCCAGTTCCCCTTCCTAGATCCCACCTTCATGTCCGAAGTCTCATTCTCCAGCTTGGACAGGTGGCTGGAGTTGTCTTCCAGCTCCCGGCGGAGATGAGTGTTCTCTTTCTTCAAGACCTCCACCTGGTGTACCAGCTGGTCATAAGAGGCAATGGAGCCAGACATCTTCAACTCCTCCAGCACCTGGACCCCGGGGGCAGGGTGGGCAGAAGGCAGCTCAGTCCCGAACTGTGAATGGTTACATCACCCCCCAAAAAACAGGGGAGACACCCCCTTTTCCAACCCCTCAATATCTAACCCAGCTGAGTAGGAGGTAGGCAGGGCCCCCTGGGCAGAACTGGAGGGAAGATGAAGCAGCACTGAGGGGCTGAGGAGACTGGGGTGTTGCAAAGGCCGGAGACGGTGCCTGCTGGCATCCATGCCAAGAGACAGAGAGACTGGCACAAGATGCCTGACTGCCATCTGGCGCCAAAAGACAGACAGACCAATCAATGCCCAACCCAGGGTGGAGGGGCAGGGGAGACTGAGGGTTCCGCTCCAGGGTCAAACCTGTGCCCCCCACCCCCCTTCACCTTCCCCAGAATAGTCCTGGGACTCCCTGGACAAGCCTCCCTCTCTGTCTTTTCACACCTCCCCGCCCCCCTTCTCTCTGGATTCACTTATCTCTTTGTTTCCCTTGTTTCCCCCCTCTCTTTCTTATGCCCCACCTCGGCCTTTGTCCACCTGCCCCTCCTGGGCCTCCCTATTTCACTCTCCCTCTCTTACCTCCTGGTCTTCTCCGGCTGCCTCTCGGACCTGAAGATCCATCCTCTCCTCGCCTCTCCTGTCTTTCTCTCGCCAAGCTCCCGTATCCCCTCCCTATCCCCCTTCTCCCCAGCACCCCTCCCTCCGTCTTTGTTTCCCTCTCATCTGTACTTTCACTCTCTCTCTCTCCTCCTCCCCCCCCCCCCGCCGCCCGTCCCCCGTCCCTCTCTCCCTGCCTTTGTCTCAGCCTCTGGGAACCGGCCACGGCAGTTTGTTTCCAAGTCAGTTACTTCTTTAGCATCTTGGAGAGCTGAACCCGATCAAGTCTCTCCGGGCCCCTCACTGCACGCGCGTGCACCCACACACACCCAAACACCCAAACAGACGCAGACACATACAGACCCACAAAGGCGGACAGAGACCCGGGGACACTCAGAGAGAAAGCCAAACGACGCGGAGGCACACAAGAATCGACACACCCACACACAGACACACTCACTTGCACCCGTCCGCCCGGGCGGCTCAGCCCTCCGCCACCCAAATCTGTCCCTTGGGGGCCCTCCGCCTCGCCGCTCACCAGCCTCGGTTTCACCGCTCACCCTGCCGCCCTCGCCTTTGCCATCATCCCAGGAGGGACCGGTGAGAGGCGAGGGGAGCGGCGATGACGCTGCCCGGGGGGGTGAAGAGGGTCCGGACGGGGTCGGCCGCCTGGGTTCTGTCCGGGTTACAGCCTTTCTCGCTCAGGGTGGGTGGGGGACGGGAGGGGAGGGGGGGTGTGATGGGGATGGGAGTCTGTGCCCACCAGAGCCCGCCCCGGCCCCTGCCAGTTAGTGACCGCCTTCTTCTCTCATGTGATCTCCTCGCTGCACCACCTCCAGCCGGGACCCCTGGAGCCCGTAGGTGCCTGGACGTCGCTCGCTACTCTCCCCCGGGAGAGTGGGCGGGGAGAGGAAGCCGCCCCCCGGGGGTCCCCTCTTCCCTCCCCGACCCACCCCTGGCTGCCATCTGCTCATGGAAATACCCCCACCCGATTGGCACTGGGGGTTCCCGACTCAGGTATTCCCGGGAGCCGTGGGAGGGGTGGGAATCGTCGAGAGGAGTCGGGAGGGTGCGAGGGAATCCACGCGGAAGCCAGAAGAACGACCTGGGCTTTGCTGAAGCGTGTGTGTGTGTGTGTTGCCTGGGTAGGGTCTTTGCGACAGAGCTCCAGGAAGACAGAGAGACACAGAGAAACAAAGAGAGAGAGAGGCAGAAGGGGGTCCAAGATGCCGTGGCACTTGACAATCCTTGTGGCCATGGCAACAGGGAGGTGAGAGAAGGATGTCTCATTGATTTCCTCCTTCCTCGCCCTGTCCCCCCTAGACAACCTCCTCCCTCCCGGGGTCATGCCTCACCCTCCCCACCCGCCACTCCTTGGGATTCCCACAGGCCCCCGAGGGTCAGCCCACGCGGGGGTTCCGAGACACAAAGCCCCACTAGGGCAGTTTTGAAGCAAACCTCCCCTGGTCCCCGTCCTGGCTGTGGGGGGGTGGGGGGGCGGCTGAAGAAATTATTAGTCCGGGATGAGGGATGCTGACTGCCATCAGCCAATGGAGGGCCAGCGAAGACAGTCTGCTGCCAAGGCAACAACCAATGGCGGCTCCCGAGGAGGTGTGGGGAGGAAGGAGTGGGGGAGGGAGGGAGAAGGGAGGGGAGAACATCCAGAAGCAGCCATCGCGGCTGCCTCTAATCCCGTGCGTCCAGGTGCTCGGAAAGCGAGTTCATCTCTCCCACCCTCTATCAGAGCCCCCTCCCCAGCCCATGCCCCGGGAACGACCCTCAGTATGAGACTGGAACCACCAAGCACCTGATCCGTGTCCGTAGTCAAGAGGTCCGAGTCTCGAAGATCAAGCCGGGTACCCCCTCGCGGGACGGGGCGACGAGGAGGGGCATCACCGTGTCTATCAACCTCTGTTTCTGTCGATCTTTCTGTCTTTCTCTTCCGTTTTTCTACCTCTTGTTTCTCCTGGTCTCTCTCTTCTCTCTTTGCTGTCTCGGGCTCCTTCTCTTTTATTTCTCTGTCTTTCCCTTCCATCTCTCCCGGATGACTCTCTGTGTTTCTCTTTCTCTCTCATCTCTGCCATTCTCTGTCTCTTTCTCTTCTATTTCTGTCTCTGCCTCTTTCTCTTCTATTTCTGTCTCTTTCCCTCCTATTCCGCCTTTGTCTTCTGTCTCTGCCTTTTCGAGCCTCCCTTCTGTCTCTCTTTTTCTACTTCTCCTCTCCCTTTCTCCTCCGCCATGACTCTGCTCGGCCTTTCTCCAATCCCTCCCCCTCCTCTTCCCTGTGTCTCTTAGATTCAGTCTAGCTCATCAGGCAATCAAGTCTGTTGCCCGTCAGCCATGCCTCTAAAACACAATCTGTGTGCTCTTTGGACGTTCCATTTTCCTGATGTGCGTACACCTCCCCCCACACCCCTCGACTGAATGCATGAAATGGCAGCGCTGCTCAAACCGAGCCCGGTTGACAGCAAACCCGAGAGGTTCAGAACGCATACAAGGGTTGGAGGGGGGGGATTGTCCACCCCTCCTTCCGCCCAGGAGAGCCCTGACTCTAATGATGACAATGAATGCTTTCCTGATAGATCCCTCGTTCTGCCCCATCCGTCTGGGAGATAGGCCACGTGGGGCGAGTTGAGGGTTTAATGAATCTGAACCAGCCGCCACAGGCCTCCAGCTGGAGAGCAGGACAGCTATTGTGGCCCCTCCCTGGGGACTCCTTGATGCTCTGGTGTGATGTCCTGCCACGGTCCGTCTTCCCCAGCTACTTCCTCTCTACCCTGTCTGACTCCCCCAACCCCCCACCCCCGCTTCCATCTAGCTCTACCCTCTCTCTAGACGGCCTCTGGCACAGCTTCCTTCCCTGGGATTTGAGTTAGTCTGATGAGCCTCCAATTGGACTGCTTTTCCTCTTAGAGAAGCAGTCTGAACTTGGGGCTCTTGGCAAAGCAGGGAGCTTAATATTATTATCATTATTATTATTAATAATAACAATCATGGTATCTATTATGGGCCAAGCACTGTTCTAAGCGCTAGGGTAGATACAAGGTAATCAGGTTGTCCCACGTGGGGCTCACAGTCTTAATCCCCATTTTACAGATGAGGTAACTGAGGCCCAGAGAAGTTAAGCGACTTGCCCAAAGTCACACAGCAGACAAGTGGCGGAGCTGGGATTAGAACCCACGACCTCTGACTCCCAAGCCCGTGCTCTTTCCACTAAGCCACGCTGCTTCTAGCAACGATAATAATTATTATTATTATGGTACTTGTTAAGCACTTACTATGTGCCAAGCACTGTTCTACACGCTGGGGTAGATACAAGCTCATCAGGTTGGACAAAGTACCTGTCCCATATGGGGCTCACACTCTTAATCCCCATTTTACAGATAAGGTAACTGAGGCACAGAGAAGTGAAGTGACTTGACCAAGGTCACGCAGCACACATGTGGTGGAGTCGGGATTAGAGCCCAGGTCCTTCTGACTTCCAGGCCCATGCTCTGTCCTCCTAGCCACACTGCTTCTCAATTATTATGATTGTTAATATTTTTATGGTATTTTTAAGCGTTAACTATGTGCCAAGCACCGTTTTAAGTGCTGGGGTAGGTACAAGATAATCAGGTCGGATGCAGTCTCTGTTCCACAGGCTAAGAAGGAGAGAGAACAAGTACTTTATCCCCTTTTTACAGATGAGGAAACTGAGACACAGCAGTGAAGTGACCTGCCCAGGGTCACACAGCAGGCAACTGATAGAGTCGAGATTAGAACCCAGGAACCCAGGTCCGCTGACTCTCAGGCGTATGTTCTTTCCACTAGGCCACACTGCTTGGAGATGGAGATGATGGCAGTAATGATAACTGCCACGATGTTGACATCAAAATCAACACTGAGCCAGGACCCACGTTTCCGGGGTCCAAAATGGCTCCAGCCTCAGAAAGAAGATGGCAGGACTTCCTGATCAAAAAGGAAGTTAGGATGGCCCAGGTGGGGAATGGCCAAAGTCGATCAGTCAATCAATGGAATTTATCGAACTCTTATGGTGCGTAGAGCACCCTGCTAAGCGC
The DNA here is from genome assembly GCF_004115215.2 of Ornithorhynchus anatinus. Taxonomy (NCBI): domain Eukaryota; kingdom Metazoa; phylum Chordata; class Mammalia; order Monotremata; family Ornithorhynchidae; genus Ornithorhynchus; species Ornithorhynchus anatinus. Next base: position 107,364,992 of record NC_041749.1, on the reverse strand, counting down.
TTGTACCAACAGAGTCGGTAGACACTTTCCCCGCGCACAGGGAGCTCACAGTCTAGAGGGGGAGGGAGACATTAAAATAAATGACGGTGATAGAGATAAGTGCTGTGGGGCTGAGGGCGGGGTGAAGATCAAGTGCTTAAAGGGTCCAGATCCAAGTGCATAGACGAAGCAATTCCCGTTTGTCCTGGGCGATGGGGGGGAGGGGTCTAAAGAGGTATGTGGAAGGCTTCAAGGTCACACAAGTGTCACGTCTAGTGCCTAGACTAGACCCCGGATATACTAACCCTCCCCACCTCCTCTAAGGTTGAGAACACCGCAGTTGAGATTCCCCCAGGAGTGTGTTGACGGGGAGGGGGAGGTGTAATAACGTTAATAATGTTGGTATTTGTTAAGCGCTTACTATGTGCAGAGCACTGTTCTAAGCGCTGGGGTAGACACAGTGGAATCAGGTTGTCCCACGTGGGGCTCACAGTCTTAATCCCCATTTTCCAGATGAGGGAACTGAGGCACGGAGAAGTGAAGTGACTTGCCCACAGTCCCACAGCTGACAAGTGGCAAGAGCAGGGATTCGAACCCATGAGCTCTGACTCCGAAGCCCACGCCGCTTCTCGGGGGAAGAGCCACCCCGGCTCTAACCTGGTGCTCACATTCCTCGGGTCACCAGGCCTGCAAGGGGGTGGGGGTAGCGGTCGGGGGGGGGGGGCGGCAGAAAAATCCCGGAGTTTGTCAGCTCCAGCCCAGTTTTTCAGTTAATTATCGCTGGATCCCGAGACGAGGACTCGGGATGGCGAGAAGTTTTCAGGACCAGGGACAGATGTTCCCTGTTCTGTCTCTGTTCCCTGTTCCCTGTCCCTGTTCTGTTGCCGACTTGTTCATCCCAAGCGCTTAGTACAGTGCTCTGCACATAGTAAGCGCTCAATAAATACTATTGAATGAATGTTCCGGCGGGTCGCAGCTCCGCGGACAACTACGTGATTAGGGCGAAGGCAGAGAGGAGCGGGGGGTCTCCCCGTGGCTTCTGGGTGGGTTAATCCCCTTCAAACATCGACCTCGAGGAGTCAGCCGAGAGGCTAGAGTTGGCATCGGGTCCCCTCACCCAGCCTCCGAGCGAAGGTCCACCCCCAAAACTAGCCCAAGAGGCCAAGACTCCTCCCTTGGCAGGAAGCTCTCCACCCCCTCCCTTGGACGACTGACAATAACAACAACAACAATAATAATAATAATAACATCCAATATGGTGCGCCGTATACAGTAATTGCTCGATAAGGAATAATAATAATTAGTAGTAGTAATAATAACTGTGGTGTTTGTTAAGCATTTATTATATGCCAGGCACTGTAATAAACGCTGGGGTAGATATAAGATAATCAGGTTCCACGTGGGGCTCACAGTCTGCCTAAAAGGGACAACAGGCACTGAATCCCCATTTTTGCGGATGAGGGAACCGAGGTACAGAAAAGGGAAGTGTCTTGTCCAAGGTCGGACGGCAGATACGTGGCGGAGCCGGGATTAGAACACAGGTCCTCCCTTTCCCAGGCCACTAGGCTTTCCACTAATAATAATAATGACGGTGGTATTTGTTAAGCGCTTACTATGTGCAAAGCACTGTTCTAAGCGCTGGGGGATACAAGGTGATCAGGTTGTCCCACGTAGGGCTCACAGTTGGGCTGAGGCTAACTGAGGCACAGGGAAGTTAAGTGACTTGCCCAAAGTCACACAGCTGACAAGCGGCAGAGCCGGGATTCGAACCCATGACCTCTGACTCCCAAGCCCGAGCTCTTTCCACTGAGCCAAGCTGCTGCTTCCCGTGCTAAGGTTTCGACTTCCTGCACTGCTGGGAAGTTCTTCCTTTTGTCTAACCAACGTTTCTCATGCTGTGGCGTCTCTCATAACATGGTGATTACTCTTTCTTCTTTCATGTAAGTTGACCAGTGGTTAGAACACAGAGACTGAGAGGCAAGTCTTGAGTTCTATGCCAGAGATTCTCAAAATGTCTCAGATGGGAAGCAGCGTGGCCTGGTGGAAAGAACATGGGTCTGGGAGTCAAAGGACCTGGGTTTTAATCCTGGCTCTTCCAGTTGATTGCTGTGTGACCTTGGGCAAGTCACTTAATATCTCTGTGTCTTAGTTTCCTCAACTGTAAAATAGGGATTAAATCCTACTCCCTCCTGCTTAGACTGTGAGCCCCATGTGGGACATGTACTGTGTCCAACCTGATAAACCTGTATCTACCCCAGAGCTTAGAACAGTGCTTGACACATAGTAAGCACTTTAAAAAAAAGTGCTCTCTTGGAGGGTCTGAACAATGTCAGGCCCACAGAGTTTGCTTTTATTGTATGTTCTCAAGCAGCCAGCCCAGAGAGCTCTGTACATAGTAGGCCCCTAGTATGCTGCTCTGCATACAGTAGTTGCTCAATAAATGATTTTGATGGTGAGGATATCAAAGCGTATCACAAGATGAACATGAGTCAGCAGTGAGGTGCCATTTTGAAGAAAGCCAACATGCTACTGGGTTGGATCAATAGAAGTGGGTCAGGTAAGGGACAGGAACTAATCCTTTGACTCCAATATGCCCTGTTCAGATCCTCAACGAAGTTCTAGGTCCAATGTTCGTCCTCATACTGTAAACGGGGCAAGGGGACCCAAAAGAGGGGCTGAGAGAGAGCAACAGAAATAATGAAAGGAATAAGAACAGGTCATCTATGAGAACATCTTCAAGGGGGTGGTGTAGGTTGAGGGTAGGGACAGGGTGAGGTTGGGGATAGGGACAAGGTGGGAATGGGTTGGGGATAGGAGCGGGACATGGGGAGAGGAGGGGAAGGGGAAGCTCCCAATCTCTGGAGGAGGGTTTATAGACAGGGTTCAGACCAGATGATGACCATGTCTTCTGAGGACCACACCTGGAGAAAGCAGCTGAAACTACAGCATTAAAGGTCATAAAGCTCAGCTCCGTGCAGAGGGCTAAGAGGATTGATGTCTCCCTAGGTTCCCAGCTGAGGGGGTGAAGCTGTTCTCATCCCTGCAGCGGCGGTCTGGGCTGGACTCGCAGCCTCCCGTCTCCGCCCGGGGGTCCCACAAGACCCTAGAACTTCTGCCTGAGGCATTTGGTATTTCTCTCCATCCTTCTGCCCCTCCTTCTCCTTCTCTCTCCCGTGCACGAGGCCTGTGGTGTGACTGGAAACCTTGTTCCCACTCTGCATCATTCATTATTCAATCGGAGACAGGCCTCGTCTTTCACAGCACTTATTTCTTCTGTCTGGAGCCCGGGATTAATTCACTCCCATTACTGGGGAGATGAATCTCTCCCCTTCCCTCCCCCTCGGGAAAACATGTGCTTCTTGACCTTCCAGCTGGGCAGTGGGGAGAGGGTTGGGAGGGTGCTTGTGGGCTTGGGGTGCTGGAGACATACGCGTTGGGGGGCGGGGGAGGAGAAGAGGAGTTGTCCGTGACCATTAAGGTCCTCCAGATGAGCTCTGTTTGGGCCTGGGTTGAGCTGAATCGAACTCTTTCAGCCACAAAGGACCAATACTGAGCAGAGACCCAGAAGACATGGGTTTAAGATGCGGCAGGAAGGATTTGAGTTAGAACTGCATTGACTGTTGGGTTGTGGAAAAGGTGATTTCTGGCTCAAGGTGTTTGTGTGTGTGTGTGTGTGTCATGGGGAGAGCGTTGTGTAATCTCCAACTCCAGAGACTTTAAACCTAAGAAAGGTCTGAGTAGGGTAACCACCTGGAGGCAAGGGGATGGACTTGTTGTGTTCTCAAGTTCCCTTCCAGCCCTTGGGTTTTTCTACTCCCTTCCAGCTCTGAGAGTTTTCTAGTCCCTTCTGGAGGCCTCCAGAGGCCAATGGGTATTCCACTGTCTTCAAGCAGAGAAGCTCCTAAATTATCCCACATCCTGGAGGGTAGAGTGTGAGAGAAGAGAGAGGGGCCTGGCAGAGCAGAGGAGAAGGCTCTTGCAACGGTCACAAGGGAAATATTTGTAGATCAAATATTTGTGCCAGCAGGGATGAAGGACCAAAGGACCTCCCGGGCCTCCCCTTGCGATGGACAGGGCCCAGGAGGAATCCTGAAAAACAGCTGGCAAAGTCCTTGTAGCCTGGAGACGCTGGAGACCTGCTTTGTGACCTCACTTCATTTAGAAGCAGCACGACTTAGTGATTAGAACACGGACCTGGGAGCCAGAAGGATGTGGGTTCTAATCCTGTCTCTGCCACTTGTCTGCTGTGTGACCTTGGCAAGTCACTTCACTTCTCTGTGCCTCAGTTACCTCATCTGTAAAATGGGATTCAGAGTGTGAGCCCCTTATGGGACAGAGGGACTGTGTCCAACTTGATTAGCTTGTACCTACAAGAACAGTGCTTGACACATAGTAAGCACTTAAATACCATTATTATTAGTAGTAGTAGTAGTACTAATAACTCCTGGACCTCAGTTTCCTCCCCTGGAAAATGGGGAGAATAATGATCCTTGCCTTTCCTCTACCTCTCAGAGAGAGCTACAGTGAGATCACTCATGGAAGAAAGGGTCTGGGTTTTGTTTTGTTTTTTTTCATAATGAGCAGAAAGCAGGAAAGGGAGAGAGATCCAAACTGAGGCTTCTCCAGATGCCAAGAACTGCAGAGAAGTGGCTGCCATCGGCCTGATGGTGCCAAGGGGCAGAGAGGAGACTGGCCAGACAGAGGGGAGGAAAGTGGAGAGATCCAGAAGACTCTAGAGGCAAGCAGCAAAATGGGAGGTGGGGGCGGGGTGGGGAAGGGGCTGTTTTTCTTTTGATAGGGAAGCTGGGTATCCCCATCCCCTCCTGGCTGCCAGAAGGAGCCCTGCCTAGTTCCATCCCCCAGCCCCAGGGGGACTTAAACAAACAAGACCCTGTTACTAGCTTCGGGTAATTGAAAGGGAAGTAAAACATGGGATTCACACAGATGGGGGCGAGCAAGATGGGGAAACCTAACACCAAGCAGCCAACAGCAAGAGCCCCTAGGGAGGCTTCATATGAGCCACACCCGGAGCCCCCAGCTCAACTCCGCCTTCAATCCAGCCCCTGGCTTCTTCTACCTCCCTTTCCCTACCCCCCCTTTTGATTCAACCCCCACCCTTCCCTCTGACCCCGCCCACAGCACAGGGAATTGAGGGGGTCACCATGGCAACCAGGCCTGCTCTCTTCTATCCTGGGTCTCCTGGGCCCAAAGGATGATTCTGAATCAAATCGAATCAATCAAAACCCCACCTGGGCAGAAAGGCGTTTAGGGGGCCGAAAACATCTTTCTCCCAGGCCTGGGAAAAGGGGAAGAGGGTGCCTCTCCCCATTTTTTAAAATGGTATTTGTTTTGCACTTACTATGTGCCAGGCACCGTACTTAACAGTGGGACAGATACAAGCTAATCAAGACAGACACAGTCCATATCCCACGAAGGGCTAACCGTCTTAGCCCCCCATTTGGCAGATGAGGGAACTGAGGCACAGAGAAGTGAAGGGACTTGTTCAAGGTCACGCAGCAGGCAAGTGACAGAACTGGGATTAGAACCCAGGTCCTCTGACTCCCAGACTCTATCCACTAGACCATGCTGATTCTCTTGTCTGCCCCCTTTCCAAATCTTGTGGCCCTGACACAGGAACTGTGTGGAGGGGAGTAGGTGGGGAGTTGGAGAGGGGGTTGAGCGTGAGAAATTTAGGGCCTGGGGCCCTCCACCTGAGGCTGGTCAGGACACTCCCTCTATCCAACGGGAACCGCCGCAGGTCAATGGCAGAGGCAGAGGCAGGAAGGAGGACAAGAGCCTCCAAAAGTAGGATCGACCGATGGTAAGGGGATTAGGGAGGGGAGATATTTTGGGGCTTTGGAGATTTTGCTGTGTGACCTCAAGGAAGTTGTCTGCCCTCTCTGAGTCCACTGAGAGCAAAACAAGGAGGCAAGCTGTCCAGAGATGAGATGGCGCAGGTAGTGAGGAGGGCTGGAGAGGGCTGTCTAACCAGAGTCGGCGAGCCAGAGAGCTTGATTGGGAGGTAGAGCTGGGTCTTTCCTGCCGGCGCCCCCGCCCCAATCCCCACTTCAGGGAGCAGCAAGAGTTCGGCCAGGCCTCCCTGCAGGTCCCCAACGTGCAGCAAGCAACGGTGAGTGCTGGAGGCATGTTTTTCCCCCCTCCCTCCTTCCCAGGGGAGAGTTAGAGTCGCCCTCCCCCATCTTGCACACACACACACACACACACTCACACATGACTAGGCAAATGCACCGATGGTTTCCTTGGCCTCACCGTCAAGGACTCCAGGGTCCCCGCCGGGGGAGACGTGGACACGGCTGACGGTCCCCGGTCTTGGCACCGCGACTGCTGGCAGGGCTCCAGGGCGCTGCAGTGCGGCCACCCACTCTTCCCCGTGCCCCCAGGACCCGACTCTTCCGTCCAGCCCCCGCCTCCCCACCCCATGCCCCCCGCTCCAGACAGCCCTCCGCCAGTCAGCTCCACTCTCCCCCTCCCTCCCCCTGCCCCACCCGGAGATGCTGCGGATTCAGAGGAAACCGGGGCGGGGGGCAAAAATCAGTGATGAAAACCCGGTCTCCTTGCTTCCTCTCCTCTGAAAAAACCAGCACCATCCCTAGCCCTCCTAGGCTCCGGCTGCTCGTACCCCCATCCCTCCCCAGCCCAACGGGACCAGCAGCGGGATCAGGGGAGACGTGCGTGCAGGGAGGGGGCTGTACCTCGGTCAGACTCGGGGGACTTCTCCCACCGGCTTGGGGGCCGAAGGGCACTGTGAACCGGGGAATCCGTCCCCCCATCCCTCCCTCCTTCCCTCTTTGTCCCCCACTCCTGCCTTACCCCCCCCCCCACACACCCAATCCCTTGCGCCCCCGGCCCTCCCCACCTCTGTTTATTCTGCTGCTCCGCCGGCCGGTGCCCAGTCCTTGGACAGTGGGAAAATTGCCAGTCACCCCTGCCCCCCTCCACCTACATCCTATCCCTTGTATCCTCCCCGACCACCCAGGGCCGGGGTCCGTCCGCTCCCCTACCTCCTCCCCGAAGAAGGCGGAATGCATGAAGGAGAGGAGCCACAGCAGCCCCATGGAGTCTGCATCCTGCAGCAGCAGCCGCCGCCGCCGCCTCCTCCTCCTCTTCTCTCTGTGGTTGTCGCGCCTCTCCGTTCCCTCTCGGCTCCCCCACCCTCTCGCCGCCCGACTCCGCCTCCTCCTCCTCCTCCTTCCCTTCCTCCTCCTCCTCCTCCTCTTCCTCCTCCTCTTCCTCCTCCTCTTCTCCAGGCAGGACTGGGTCGTAGGCACAGGCAGCTGCAGTACCGGCGTGCGGCCACCAGAGAGCGAGCGGGAACCTCAGGCCCTGCTCCACCTTCTCCTTTTCTCCAACAACCCTCCCCCCGCCCAGCTTTTATCATTCATTCGTTCGTTCGTTCGTTCGTTCGTTCGTTTGTTCGTCTTTATTGAGCGCTTACTGTGCGCAGAGCACTGTGCTGAGCGCTTGGAAAGTACAGTTCAGCAACAGAGACAATCCCCGCCCACCACGGGCTCACAGTCGAGAAGCGGGGAGACAGGCAGCAAAACAAATCACCAGGCATCGATCTCTAAGAAAGGGGAAGCAGCGATGGGGGTTTTATCTGGATGGAGGAGCCTTAACCCCTGGAGGGTCCCAGATCGCCCCCCGCCCCCCGCTCCGTGATAACGGCGGTAGTAATAATGATGGTGGTATTTGTTAAGCGCTTACTATGTGCAAAGCACTGTTCTGGGGGGGTACGAGCCGATCAGGATGTCCCACGTGGGGCTCACGGTTTTAATCCCCGTTTCACAGATGAGGTAACCGAGGCACAGAGAAGTGAAGTGACTTGCCCAAAGTCACACGGCTGGCAAGCGGCGGAGCCGGGATCAGAACCCATGACCTCTGACTCCCAAGCCCGGGCTCTTTCCGCTGAGCCGCGCTGCTTCTCTAGTCATAATAGTAGTATTAGCAGCATTTATTGAGCATCCAGTGCACATACTAGGCGCTTGGGAAGACCAGAAGAACGAAGTGACACATTCCCTGCCCACAGGAAGCATACATTCTAACGGGGGAACAAACATAAAAAATATTCAGTCCATCATTTATTGAGCACTTACTGTGTGCAGAGCATTGCACTGAGTGCTTGGGAGACAACAATGTAAGAAACACATTCCCTGCCTACAGTGAGCTTACGAGAGAGGTCAACAATAAATAACTGATCCATACACAGAGGCGTCAAAGGGGTTGAAAATAAGTTCACTGAATGCTGAAGTTAGCTTCAAAGTGTTGGGAGATTAACTGGGGAAGGCTTCTTGGAGGTGGGATTTTAGGAGGGATTGGAATGTGGGAAGTGCTGGGATCTGTCTGATATGGGGAGGGAGGGGATTCCAGACAGAAGGGAAGGTGTGGGCAAAAGGTTGCAGGCGAGAGAGATGAGAAAAAAGCACACATGAGTAGGTTGGCATGAAAGGAAAGAAGCATATGAGCTGGGGTATAATGGAAGAGGAGTGAGGATAAGTAGAGGATTGGTGGTGAGCCCGTTGTTGGGTAGGGATTGTCTCTATCTTTTGCCGAATTGTACTTTCCAAGCGCTTAGTACAGTACTCTGCACACAGTAAGCACTCAATAAATACGATTGATTGAATGAATGAATTAACTGGGCGGGGGAGCTGAATGTGTGTCTTAATGCCAGTGGTCATGAACGTGATGTGGAGAGGGCTGGGCAAACCACTGGAGGTTTCTGAGGAATGGGAAGATATGGGCAGAAAAGTTTTCAGAAAAACGATCCAGACAGCGGAGAAGTACGGATGGAGACAGGGAGTCTACAAGGAGGCTGGTACCAGCAGCAGATGAGTCAGAATTTTTTTTTTCTTATGAAACTCGTTGAGTACTATGTGTCAGGCACTGTACTAAAAGCTGGGGTAGCTACAAGTTAATCAGATGGACACAGTCCCTGCCCCACACGATGTTCACAGTCTAAGTCAGAGGGAGAAGGATTTAATCCCCACTTTACAGATGAGGTAACTGAAGCAGAAGCGAAATGAGTTGCCCAAGGTCACCCAGCAGGCAAGTGGCAGAGCCAGGATTAGGTCCCAGGTCCTCTGACTCCCAGGCCTGGGCTTTTTGCAGTAGGCCACACTGCTTTGGGATAGGATAGGATAAGTGTTTGAACTAGCAGTTTGGATGGAGAGGAAAGGTGGATTCTGGACATGTGAAGGCTCCACCACTTGCCTGTAGGGTGACTTTGGGTCACAAAACTTCTCTGTGCCTCAGCTATAAATGGGAATTAAATTTCAGTTCAGTTCCCCTTAGACTGTGAGCTCCATTCTAGGACTGGGATAGGGACTGTGTTCAAAGATTGTACTGTATCCACTCCCAGTGTTTAATAAATACTCAACAAATACCACAATTATTTATGAGACAGGGAGGATGGTCGTGCTGTCTCTGGTGATGGGAAAGTCAAGGGGAGGAGAGGGTTTGGTTGGGAAGATGAGGAATGCTGTTTTGAACATGTTAGTTTGAGGTGTGGGCAAAACATCCAACTAGTTATATCCTAGTGGGAAGGTGGGAAGAAATACGAGACTGCAGGAGAGGCTGGAGAGGCAGATTTGGGAGTCATCAGCATAGAGATAGTTGAAGTGGTCAGAGTAGATGACTCCCCAAAGGAGTGGGTGTATTTGATGATGATAATGGTATTTATTAAGCACTTACTATGTTTTTAACACTGCACTAAGCACCAGGGTGGATAAGATAATCAGGTTGGACACAGTCTTAAGAAGCAGGGAAAACAGGTATGTAATCCCCATTTTACAAATGAGGAAACTGAGGCACAGAGACATTAAATGAGTTGTCCAAGGTCACATAGCAGGCTACCGGCAAAACTGGGATTAGAACCCAGGTCCTCTGACTCTCAGGCCCCAGCTCTTTCCCCTAAGCCATGCTGCTTCTCTAGATGGAGAATAGAAGGGAACCCAGAACTGAGCCTTGGCGGGCACACAAATGCAGTTCAAGAGTGGGAAGCAGAGGAAGAGCCAATGTGAAAGAGCCAACGTGAAAGAGATCAATCAGTGTATTTATTGACTGCTTACCGTATGAAGAGCACTGTACTAAGTGCTTGATCGGGGACTGGCCAGTGTCAGAGAAACCCAGTTTAGATATTGTTTCCAGAAGAAGGGGGTCGTTCATGGTGTCAAAGGCAACCTAGCAGTTGAGGAGAATAAAGATGGGGTGGAATCAGATATGTACATAAGTGCTATGAGGAATTGTGAGTACCTAAGTGGCAGCTGGGGGGATGGGAGATTAATCAGAAAAGGCCTCCTGGAGATGTGACTGCAGAAGAGTCTTGAGGATGGAGAGCTGTAGTCTGTCATATCTGAAAGGGGAAGGAGTTCCAGGCAGAGGGGAGGATGTGAGTCAGAGGTTGGAGGCGGGAGAGATGAGAGGCAGTGAGCAGCACAGCCTAGCGGATAGAGCACGGACCTGGGAGTCAGAAGGTCCTGGGTTCTAGTCCTGGTTCCTGCTGTGTGACCTAGGGCAAATCACTTCACTTCTCCATGCCTCAGCTACCTCATCTGTAAAAAGGGAATTAAGAGTGTGAACCTCATGTGGGACAGGGACTGTGTCAAACCTGATTACCTTGCATCTACTCCAGCGCTTAGAACAGTGCCTGACACATAGTATGTGCTTAAAAAATACCACTATTGTTATTACCATTATTGTTATCATTAGAGTGAGCTGGGGTATAGTAGGAGAAAAGGGTGAATAAGTAGGAGAGCTGATTGAAGGCAGATGATGTGGGTTTCAAAGGAAGAGAAGGCGAGGGATGGGTTAAGGGAAATGTGAAAGCAGGATTGGGGGGTAAGGAGCAGTCCGACTCCCCCCGCCCCTTTCCTGTGAGTTGTGGTGAGTGGGAGAAAGTATACCCCCTCGGGAGAGAATGGCAGGAGACCGTATTGTTTTGAAAAGAGCCAGGTTTGGGGAGAAAGAGTAACTGGGTCAGAGAGAGGTCAAGGATGAAGAGGAGTTAAGGATGTTCATGATGGAATGAGGATTCCACAGGCCACATTTAGTTAGAGGTATGGGGCAGGGAACACATAATGACGGTATTTAAGCGCTTACAATGTTTCAAGCACTGTTCTTGGGGTAAATACGAGCTAATCAGGTTGGACACAGGCCCTGTCCCACAAAGGGCTCAGTCTTAATTCCCATTTTGCAGGTGAGGAAACTGTGGCACAGAGAAGTGAAGTGACTTGCCCAAGGTCCCACAGCAGACAATTGATAGAGCATGGATTAGAACCCGGATCAGTGGAGATTAATTTGGGAGTGAGTTGGTGAGGTGCCTTGCTGGGGATGGGGGCTTTGGGTGGTGGCGAGAGCGGAGGATGTGGTGAGTTGGGGGGCGGTGGGGATAGGGAGGACACACCCAAGTCCTGAAGTTTCCAGGTCCTGTCTCTGAGCAGCTTTCCGACTTCACTGGAAAGTCGAGGAGGTACGGTCCATGAGGCTTCGGTTTCCAGGCGTGATTGGATGTCCAAGGAGAGCCTGGCGTGGGCGGAGAGTCTCTGGCAGCAGTGCAGTGGGAGAAAACGCTCCAAGAGGCATCTGGGTTGGCCAAGCCCAGCTTTCACATTCATCCAACTGATCATTCTTCCTCCTCATTTCTCGGCTCCACTCTTTCCTCCCCATCCAGACAGCCACCGCCCTGGTCCGAGCGCTCGGTTAGAGTTGTGTCAGCCTCCTCACTGGTGTCTCTGCCTCCATCCTCTCCCCCTCATTTAGTCTATCACCTTATTGAAGCATTGCTTGGCACACATCTTTCCACCTCCAATGGCTACCCATCCCCCTCTCCATTGAGCAGAACATCCTTACCACAGCTTTCTCTTTCATATTGGTTTCTTCACCCGTTACTCCTAACCTTCCCTCACTCTTCATTCTCCAGAGTCTCCAACCCCTCATTTATGCTGTTCTCACAGCCCAGAACTTCTTCCCCTCCAAGAATCCACCAGACCCCAGTCCTCCCCATAGTCACAGGCTTCCTAAAAGCCCACCTCCTCCAAGAATTTGAGAACTGCCCTAATTCCCAACACCTCAATCCAATCCAATCAATCAACCAATTGCTGAGAAGCAAATTTGCCTAGTGGATAGAGCATGGGCCTGGGATATAAAGGACCAGGATTCTAATCCTGGCTCTGCCACTTGTCTGCTGTGTGACCTTGGGCAATTCACTTCACCTTTCTTGGTCTCAGTTACATCATCTGTAAAATGGGAATTAAGATTGTGAGTCTCATGTGGGATATGGACTGTGTCCAACCAGAACAGTGCCTGGCATGTAATAATAATAATAATAATAATAATGTTGGTATTTGTTAAGCGCTTACTATGTGCCAAGCACTGTTCTAAGCGTTGGGGTCGACACAGGGGAATCAGACTGTCCCACGTGGGGCTCACAGTCTTCATCCCCATTTTACAGATGAGGTAACTGAGGCACCGAGAAGTTAAGTGACTTGCCCAAAGTCACACAGCTGACAAGTGGCAGAGCTGGGGTTTGAACCCATGACCTCTGACTCCAAAGCCCAGGCTCTTTCCAGTGAGCCACGCTGCTTCTCTTAGTAAAGAGAAGCAAAGTAGTAAAGTGCTTACAAATACCACTAAAAAATGGCAGAGCACTTGGGAGAGTATAATGTAACAGAGTTGGTAGATACGTCCCCTGACTACAAGAAGCTCACAATCTAGAGGTAGACATCAAAATACATAATGGATATGCACATAAATGCTGTAGGTGGGATGAATATCAAATGATTTAAAAGGTAGAGATCCAACTGCACAGGTGATGCAGAAGGGAGGAGTAGGGGAAATTGGTCAGGGAGACCTCTTGGGGAAGATGTGATTTTTAATTAGTCTTTGAAGGAGGAGTGATGGTCAGTCGGCTATGAAGGAGGGAGCTCTAGGCCAGATGGAGGAAGTGGGTGAGGGGTTGGTGGTGAGATAGATGAGACTGAGGGACAGTGAGTAGGTTGGTTTTAGGAGCCAAGTGAGTAAGCTGGGCTATAGTAGGAAATCAGGGAGGTAAGGTAGGAGGGGGAGCAAAGCGAAGCAGCGTGGCTTAGCAGAAAGAGCAGCGACTTGGGAGTCAGAGGACGTGAGTTCTAATCCCACTCCGCCACGTCGGCTGTGTGACCTTGGGCAAGCCACTTATGTTCCCTGTGCCTTAGTTACCTCATCTGTAAAATGGGAATTAAGACTGTGATCCCCACATGGGACAACCTGATTACCTTGTATCTACCCCACTGCTTAGAACAGTGCTTGGCACATAGTAAGTGCTTAACAAATACATTATTATTATTATTATTTATAGCCGACCGTAAGGAGTTTTTGTTTGATGCAAAGACGGATGGGCAACCATTGAGGTTGAGTGGGGAAGCATGGACTGAACGGCACTCCCATATTTTATTCCTATCCTTAACACTTCCATCAGCAGTATTTATTGAGTGCTTATTCTGTGCAGAGCACTATGATAGGCACTTGGAAGATTATGTATAAGAGTGAGATAGACATAATCCCTACTCTTAAGGAGTTTACAATCTAGCTGGGGAGACAGACACTAAAATGAATTACAGGTAAGGAGAAGCAGTAAGAGTTAAAGATCTATGCATGAGTATTGTGAGAGGAAGGGGTGGGTTGAGTAATCAGTAATCAATAATTAATACTATTTTTTGGTTCATTGAACTCTCAAGAGAGCATTCCTTATGTGAAAGATCCTCTGTGCGCTAACAATGTATTTCTAGCTTTTTATTTTCTTCCTAGACTGTGACAGCGGCTGTCTCCAAACTGATTAAATTGTATCTTCCCCACGCTTAGAACAGTGTTTGACACATAATAAGTGCTTAACAAATACAACAATAATCATAAGTGGGTATCTAAGTACTTAGGGTGAGTAGAGGGGGAAACAGGGCAGGAAGATGAGAGATTAGTCGGAGAAGTCTTCCTGGAGATGTGATTTTAGAGGGCTTTGAAGAAGGGGAGAGCAGTGGTCTGCAGAAGGTGAAGGGGAGGGAGAGAAGAGAACAAGGCAGGGAGTAGGTTGGCTTGAGAGGAGCGAAATGTGTGAGCTGGGGGTAGTGGGAGAGGAACGAGGATAAGTAGAGGGGAGAGAAGAATACCTCTATCGTCAGAGACAAACACCATGTAGCCATCACCTTCACTCCCACCACCAAGGGTCCCTGTGTCACTTGCCTTCCGGGCTGGTGATAAAAGCTGCTCCCGCATACTCTTGGACCCCTCCATCCCCGCCCAGGCTTTGAGCCTATTTTGTCTATCGTTTGTGTTGTATTTTGTGTTTTCATGTTTCATCACTCCTGATGTGTCTGTCTCCAATTCTTTCTCCCCACTTAAACGTCTAGACTGTGAACCCCCCGAGGAACAGGAATCGTGTTTAATTCCCACCCGTGTATTTCCTCCCAGTGCTTCATACAGACGGATCTGGGCTTACTGCACACAGTGAGCACTTAATAAATACTATTACAACTAGAGGGGAGAAAGATGATTGCCTGCCTTAAAGCCAAAAGTCATAGATGTATATTTTTTACTCGTACCCACTATATTCAATTATTTATTCAGCAATTTCACCCTGACCTATTTGTAATACTTTGTTAGCTCCTTATTCTTCCTTCTGCTCTGACTATTCATAAATCCTTCTTGTGTTTGTCCACTCCATCAGATAGCAAGCTCCTAGAGGACAGGGATTGCGTGTTTTGCTTCTCCCGAACGCTTAGTGCAGTGCTTCGCGCTCAATAAATATTACTGATGATGATGAAGTCGCTCCCCACACCACAGGAATGTGGCCCTCCGGTGCCATCTGCTGGACAGAGTGTGCCTCTCCGCCCTTTCTCCCACACTGGACAGGAAGCCAAGCGGGGAGGGTCCGGGTAACTATTGTCACTGTGAGTCTTGAGGGAAGCCAGTATGAATGGATTTGAGGTTCTTCCAGCTCCTCTAGAGGATGTTCTTGGGTCCTGGTAATTGATAATCCTCACTGTAGTATTTGTAAAGCACTTACAATAAGCGAAGCACTGTTCTAAGCACTGGGGCAGATGCATGAATCAGGCCAGATACAGGCCTTGTCCCACGTGGGACTCCCAGCCTAAGCAGGAGGGAGAGCAGGTATTTAATCTCCATTTTACAGTTGAGGACACTGAGGCACAGAAGTTAAGTGACTAGCCCATGGTCACATAGGTAAGGGGCATGACAAGCAGCATGGCGTAGTGGATGGAGCATGGGCCTGGGAGTCATAAGGTCACTGGTTCTAATCCTGGTTCCGCCCCTTGTCTGTTGTGTGACCTTGGGCAAATCACTTCACTTCTCTGGGCCTCAGTTCCCTCATCTGTAAAAAGGGGATTAAGACTGTGAGCCCCATGCGGGACAGGGACTGTCCAACCCGATTTGCCCGTATCTACCCCAGCGCTTAATACAGTGCCTGGCACATAGCAAACGCTTAATACCATAATTGTTGTTATTATTATTATTACAGTTGGGATTAGAATCCAGGTCCTCTAACTCCCAGGTCTGTGCTCTTTCCACTAGTAGCCACACTGCTTCCATCTTTATTGACTCCCATGTCCACTGACCACACCAGCTGTTTCAGATGTTTAGTTCCCTCCTTGTCTCCCCCACTTCCCTATCTCTTGCCCCTAATGACCTGGTCACATACCTTACTGAAAAAATTGAAACCATCAGGAGTGGTCTACCTAAAATCTCCCCTGCTCTTCAGTCCCTTCTTCCTCCTGCTCCTTCCTCAACTCCCCCATCTTTCCCAGCAGTCTCTCAAGAGCTCTCCCACCTCCTCTACCTCCCACTGCACCTCTGGCTCATCCCTCTGCACCTTATCAAAACACTTGCTTTCTCCCTTCTTCCCTTCCTGACCACCATATTCAACCCTTCATTTTTCAATGGCTAATTCCCCTCTGCTTTCAAACATGCACATGTCTCCCCTATCCTAAAAAAACCCCTTCCCTTCCCTTGACACCCCTAGCTCCCTCCAGTTATTGCCCCATCTCCCTCCTACCATTCCTTTCCAAACTCCTTGAGGGAGTTGTCTATACCCGCTGTCTCCACTTCCTCCCCTCCAATTCTCTCCTTGAACCCCTCCACACTAGCTTTTGCCCCTTCCACTCCACAGGAACTGCCCTAAGTTCACCAATGGCCTCCTTCTTGCCAAATCCAACAGCCTCAACTCCATCCTAATCCTCCCCGACCTCCTAGATGCCTTTTGACACTGTGGACCACCCCATTCTGGAAACATTAACCAGCCTTGGCTTCATTGGCACTCTCCTTTCCTGGTTCTCATCTCTCTAGTGGCTTATTCTCAGTCTCTTTCATGGGTTCCTCCTCTGCCTCCCACACTGTAACTGTGAAAGTACCTCAAAGCTCAGTTCTGGGTCCCCTTCTATTCTCCATCTACACCCACTCCTTCAATGAACTCATCTGCTCATAGGGAAAGAACATGGGCCTGGGAATCAGAGGTTCAAATCCCACCTCCACCAAGTACCTACCGTGACCTTGGACAAGTCGCTTAACTTCTCTGTGCCTCAGTTCACTTATCTACAAAATGGGGATTCGATATCTGTTGGACAGTGAGCCCCACGGGGGATGTGATTATCTTGTATCTACCCTTGCGCTTAGAACAGTGCTTGGCGCATAGTAATCGCTTAAAAACCACAATTATTTGCTCCCACAGCTTTAACTACCATCTCTATGCGGATGACTCCCAAATCTACATTTCCAGCCCTGACTACTCTTTTCTGCAGTCTTGCACTTCCTCCTGCGTTCAGGACATCTACTGAAACCTCAAACTTTAACACCGTCCAAAACAGAATGCCTTATCTTCCCACCCAAACCCTGCTGTCCTCCACCTGACACTGCAGACAGTATCACCATCCTCCCTGTTTCACAAGCCCGTAACCATGGTACTATCCTTTCAGCTCATCTCCCTCATTCAACCCACATAGTCAATCTTTCACCAAATCCTGTTGGTTCTACCTTCACAACATCATTAAAATTTGCCCTTTCATCTCATTCATTCATATTTACTGAGCGCTTACCATGTGCAGAGCACTGTACTAAGCACTTGGGAGAGTACATTACAACAATAAACAGTCACGTTCCCTTCCCACAATGAGCTTACAGTCAAGAGGTGGGGAGGCAGACATCAATACAAATAAAATAAAATTACAGATAAGTACTTTAGTGCCAAACTGTTGCCACTTAGATCCAAGCACTTATCCTATCCAGCCTTGATTACTGTATCAGCCTCCTCACTGATCTCCCTGCCTCTCCCCACTGCAGTCGCAACTCCATTCTGCTGCCCATATCGTTTTTCTAAAAGAACATTTGGTCCATCTCCCCGCTCAAGAACATTCAGCGGTTGCCCATTTACACCCGCATCAAATAGAACTCCTTAACATTGGCTTTAAAGCACTCAATCACCTTGCCCCCACCTATCTTAACTCTCTGATTTCCTACCACAACCCAACATATTCACTTCATTCCTCTAATGCCAACAAATTCACTGTACCTCAATCATGTCTTTCTTGTCGTCAAACCCTCACCCACATCAGCCTCTGGCCTGGAACTTCCTCCTGCTTCACATACTACAGATCACTACTCTCCAAACCTTCCAAACCTAATTAAAATCACATCTCCCCCAAGAGACTTTCCGCAACAAAGCCCTCATTTCTCCCCCCTTCCTCTCCCTTCTGTGTCACCTATGCACTTGGATTTGATATTAAGCACTTGATATTCACCTCATCCTCAGCCCCACAGCTCTCGTGTACATAGCTGTAATTTATTTTAATGTCTGCCTCCCCCTTTGGAATATAAGCTCATTGTAGGCAGAGTACATATCTACCAACTCTGTTGTATTGTACTCTCTCATATGCTTAGTACAGTGCTCTACACATAGTAAGAGCTCTACAAATTCCACTGTCTGATTGAACTGGTGCCCCTGAATTCAGCTGCTTCTGTAAACTGGATGCAGTGCTGGACACACCAGCCAGGAATGACAGGCCAAACCCAATAATGATCATATACCATAATTATTTTCATGATCATTTATTACTTAGAATTTGTAGAGCATTTAAACTTTTTCCAAAGTGTTAACATCAGTTCTTTTTAATGGCATTTATTAAGTACTTTTGTGCCAAGCACTGGGCTAATCAGGTTGGACACAGTTCCTGTTCCAAATGGGACTCAAGTCTTAATCTCCATTTTAAAGATAACTGAGGCCCCAGAGAATAATAATAATAACAGTGGTATCTGTTAAGCACTTATTATGTGCCAGGCACTGTACTAAGCACTGGGGTGGATAAAAGCAAATCAGGTTGGACCCATTCCCTGTCCCATAGGGGACTCAGTCATAATCCCCATTTTACAGATGAGGTAACTGAGGCCCCAGAGAAGTGAAGTGATGTACCCAAGGTCACAGAGCAGATAAGCGACAGAGTTAGGCTTAGAACCCAGGTCCTCTGACTCCTAGGCCTGTGCTCTTTCCACTTGGCCATGTTGCTTCTCAGTTTGTTTCCTCATTTGCTCCTCACATAAGGAAGAAGTAGGATTATTACCCCTGGTATACAGATGGGAATAACTGGTCCAGAGAGCAATAACAACAATAATTGTGGTATTTAAGCGCTTACTAGGTGCCAGGCACTGTACTAAGCACTGGGGTGGATACAAGCAAATCTAGCCTGTGACTTGCCCAGAGCCATCCAGCAGAGGAAAAGGTGGGTCTTGACTCCCAGACCCATTTCCCTCTCCCTCAGGCCTCACTGCCTCCCACCTATCCAGACAGTGGTCTTGAAGGCCACATAGCCTCACTTCCTGCTGGGCAGGAACCCCCGCTGACCTCTCCCGTGGCCTGGGTAGCCCCTCCTCACAGGGCAGAATCTGACCTGGAGCCTCGAGAGGGTGAAAGTCATCATTGTGGTCAAGTCCACAGGTCCAGTGTCTGCTGGCAGAGGGCAAAAAGTGGAGCTGGCTCCACCCTTGGTCCCTTTACAACTCCAAGGGCTTCAAAAGCTGTGCCAACCCCACAGGAGCTCTACTGCTGCCTCATCCCTCCAGAGTTGGCATCTATGATTGCCATCATCCTCCCTGTCCCACAGTGTCACAACTTTGGGGTCATTTCCCATGTTTAGTCAGTCTCCTAAATCATAGTATTGTTTTTTCCTCTGGAATATTTCCTGGACCAGAAACCAGGAGTTTCTTTTTGAAGTGGAGAGAAATGGGCAAGCATTGGAGGTTTTTAGGGTGCTGGATCATATGGGGAAAGTTAGGTGAAGTTTTGGGAGGGAAGATGAGGAATTCAGTTTTGGACAAATTGAGTTTGAGGTGCCAGTGGAACATCCACATAGAGATGTAGACGTCCATGACAAGTGCCTGGACCATCATGTGGGCAATATTGTTGGAGAGGAAGGGGTAGACTCTAGCAATGAGAAAAACCACGGGATTTGGTGATCGGCTGAATATGTGGGTTAAAGGAGACAAGAGTCACATATGATGCCATGGCTATGGTTTGAGGGACAGAGAGGATGGTGATATGGGCAGCTATGATAGGAAAATTAAAGCCCTTATCTTCCCATCCAAAACCTTTCCTTCCCCAGACTTTCCTATCACTGCAGACAACACCAGGCCAACACTTGTGTTTTATCTTTAATTCATTTTATTTACTTATGTATATTAATGTCTGTCTCTCCCTCTAGACTGTGAGCTCATTGTGGGCAGGAAATTTGTCTCTTTATTGTTACCCTGTACTCTCCCAAGCATTTACTACAGTGCTTTGCACACAGTAAGCACTCATATATGACTGACTGAATAAATGAACCAATATGCTCCTTGTCTCACAAGCCCATAACCTTGGCATTTTCTATGAGTTATCTCTCTCATTTAACCCACACATTCAGTATCACGAAATCCTGTCAGTTCTACCTTCACGGCACCTCTAGAATCCACCCCTTCCTTTCTATTTCAACTGTTGCCATGCTGATCCAAGCAATTATTTCCTGCCATGACAACTGCAGCAGTCTCTCCTGACTTCCCTGCCTCCCGTCTCTCCCCACCCCAGTCCTTAATTCACTCTGAGGCCCAGATCACTTTTCTGAAAAACCGTTCAGTCCCTACCTCCCCACTCCTCAAAAACCTCCACCTCCTAAAACAGAAACTCCTTACCATCAGCTTTAAGGCACTCTAATTAGCCCTCTCCCTACTTTACCTTGCTAATCTACAACCCAGCCTGCACACTTCACTCTTCAAATGCCAACCCTTGCCCATGTCTTCCCTCTAGCTTGAAATTCCCTCCCCCTTCATATTCATCAGACCACCACTCTTCCCACCTTCAAACCCCTCCTAAAATCACATCTCCTCCAAGAGGCCTTCCCTAAGCCCTAATTTCCCCTACCTGTCCTCTCCTCTGCACTTGAATCTGTACCCCATAAGCACTCGAATACTCACCCCAGACTCATTGCACTTATGTACATATCTTCGTGCTCCACTATTTCCCCTATCTGTAATTCATTTCAATGTCTGTCACCCCCTGTAGACAGTAAGCTCCTTGTGGACAGAGAAGGTGCTGTGGCTTAGTGGATAGAGCACAGACCTGGGAGTCACAAGGACCTGAGTTCTAATCCCAGCTCTGCCACTTAATTTCTCTGCGCCTCAGTTACCTCATCTGTAAAATGGAGATTAACAGTGTGAGCCCCATGTGGGACAGGGACTGTGTCCAACCTGATTATCTCACATCTACCCTAGTGCTTAGAACAGTACTTGGCACAGAGATCATCAGGTCCCACTTGGGGTGCACAGTCTAAGTCTGAGAGAGAAGAGGTATTGACTCCCCATTTTGCAGGTGAGACAACTAAGGCACAGCAAAGTGATTTGTCCAAGCTCACACAGCAGACATGTGGTGGAGCTGAGACTAAAATCCAGGTCCTTTGACTCTCAGGCCTGGGCTCTTTCCACTAGTCTGCATTGCTTTTCAATGCAGACTGTTCTGTTCTCTCCCTCCCTCCAGGCTTGCATCTCCTGCCTTCAGGACGTCTCCACGTGGATGGCCACCCGCCACCTAAAACTCAACATGTCCAAGACTGAGCTCCTTATCTTCCCTCCCAAACCCTGTCCTCTCCCTGACTTTCCCTTCACCGTGGATGGTGCTACCATCCTTCCCATCTCACAAGCCCGCAACCTTGGTGTCATCCTTGACTCTGCTCTTTCATTCAACCCACACAACCAATCTGTCACCAAAACCTGCTGGTCTCACCTTCACAATATTGTCAAGATCCACCCTTTCCTCTCCATTCCAACTGCTACCTTGCTGGTACAATATCTCAGAATATCCCGACTGGATTATTGCATCAGCGTCCTTTCTGATCTCCCCTCCTCCTGTCTCTCCTCGCTTCAGTCTACAGTTCACTCCGCTGCCCGGATTATCTTTCTACAGAAACACTCTGCTCTGGGCATGTCACTTCCCTCCTGAAAAATCTCCAGTAGTTGCCTATCAACTTTCGCATGAAGCAAAAACTCCTCACTATTGGCTTCAAAGCTCTCCATCACCTTGCTCCCTATCTCACCGCCCTCCTCTCCTGCAGCCCACCCCGTACACTCCGCTCCTCTGCCGCTCATTGTGCCTCGTTCTCGCCTGTCCCACTGTCGACCCCTGGCCCACGTCCGACCTCTAACCTGGAATGCCCTCCCTCCTCACATCCGCCAAAACTCTCTTCCCCTCTTCAAAGCCCTACTGAGAGCTCACCTGCTCCAGGAGGGCCTCCCAGACTGAGCCCTCCCTTTCCCTCTGCTCCTCCTCCCCTCCCCATTGCTCCTACTCCCTCCCTCTGCTCTACCCCCTTCCCTCAGCACTTGTGTATATTTGTACATATTTATTACTCCATTTATTTTATTAATGATGTGTATATACCTATGATTCTATTCATCTATTTTGATGGTATTGATGCCTACTTGTTTTATGTCTGTCTCCCCCTTCTAGACTGTGAGCCCATTGTTGGGTAGGGATTGTCTCTGTTGCTGAATTGTATTTTCCAAACGCTTAGTACAGTGCTCTGCACATAGTAAGGTCTCAATAAATATGACTGAATGAAGGAATGAATACTACTGAGTGATGAGAGGATTTGGGGATGAAGAGTTCAGCTGGAGAGAAATGAGGACTAGCAAAGTCAATACGAGGCAATTTGGGGGAAGCCATGGACCCAACTTTTGCTCAAGCTCATGCTACTTAACTCTCCCAACTGACCTCTTTGGCAGTGGCCTCAGGATAGGGTGGACTGGACGCCTGCTCTGAACTATCCTGAGGTGCTTATTGCAACTCCTGGAACAGAAACTAATGATCTGTGTGCCCAAGGCATTTCAATGCCCAGTTGGGCCCCTGGTCCTTTCTTCTCACTCTACTGAGTCCAGCAATGGCGACCAAGGGCTTACCAGACTGTAAGCTCCTTGTGGGCAAGGAATGTGTCAATTTATTGTTATAGTGTACTCTCCCAAGCACTTAGTACAGTGCTCTGCACAGTAAGTGCTCAGTAAATACGACTGAATAGCTGGAGAAACGGTTACCCACTTGAGGTATATAATAATGTTGGTATTTGTTAAGCGCTTACTATGTGCAGAGCACTGTTCTAAGCGCTGGGTAGATACAGGGTAATCAGGTTGTCCCACGTGAGGCTCACAGTCTTAATCCCCATTTTACAGATGAGGTAACTGAGGCACAGAGAAGTGAAGTGTCTTGCCCACAGTCACACAGCTGACAAGTATTTATTGCCATTGTTCTTGTCTGTCCGTCTCCCCCGATTAGACTGTAAGCCCGTCAGGGACTGTCTCTATCTGTTGCCGACTTGTTCATCCCAAGCGCTTAGTACAGTGCTCTGCACATAGTAAGCGCTCAAATACTATTGAATGAATGAATGAATGAATGAGTGGCAGAGCCGGGAGTCGAACCCATGACCTCTGACTCCGAGGCCCAGGCTCTTTCCACTGAGCCACACTGCTTCCCCGAATGTTGGTATTTGTTAAGCGCTTACTATGTGCAGAGCACTGTTCTAAGCGCTGGGGGAGATACAGGGTCATCAGGTTGTCCCATGTGAGGCTCACAGTCTTCATCCCCATTTTACAGATGAGGGAACTGAGGCCCAGAGAAGTGAAGTGACTTGCCCACAGTCACACAGCTGCCAAGTGGCAGATGTGGGATATATGACCTTCCTCCCTGGGGTTCCTTAAACACCAAGATGCCCTTTGAACCCCCATCTAGGGTTCAGTGGGATGGCAGTGGAGGGAGTCTACAGCAGGCTCAGCATAAGCTTCTTTTTCTCCCTTCACCATGAAGGCCCTTCTCTTGGCCCTTCCCCACTGCTGCCATCCCCCTCGCCCAGCAGCAGTCCATGGGAATGGAAACTCCCAAAGCTTTTTTACTAAACAAAAAGGAGCCAAGTGAATATGTGAGATGCCCTGGATAGCTTAATAGGACTCCAGCTGAGCAATGTCAACTGACCCGCTTGCTGAGGACAACCTATCAAAATCTAGCCCTGCCCTCTACCCCTTGGCTTCAGGGTCCAGTCTGGCCCCACCAGCTGACTCTCTCGCCTATTCACCTCATGCTTCACTCCCCCCAAGCAACAACTCCATTCTTGGACCTCATTCAACCGAGGACAGCTCTCCCCACTTGAGTACCACAACTCCCCTAGTCCAGAAAGAAACAGCCTCCAAGGGACCACTCAAAGGCTCACTTAGTGGATCGAATCCTTTTCATAATGAATTTCACACAAAGATCCCTCTTATTATGAAACCCAGAGAAGCAGCATTTCCTAAGTGGAGAGTCCAGGCCTGGGAGTCAGAAGACCTGGGTTCTAATCCTGCCTCTACCCCTCTCCTGCTATATGACACTGGACAAGTCATTTTAACACTATCCTCTCCTGGCTCTCCTATCTCTCAGGCTGACCCTTCATTCATTCAATTGTATTATTGAAGGCTTACCGTGTGCAAAGCACTGTACTAAGAGCTTGGGAGAGTACGATACATCGCTAAGATCTGCCCTTTTCTCTCCATCCAAACCACTACCACATTAGTAAAATCACTCATATCCCGACTGGATTACCGCATCAGCATCCTATCTCCCTACCTCCTGTCTCTCCCCACTTAAGTCTATACTTCACTCTGCTGCCCGGATTATCTTTCTACAGATAACGTTCTGGGCATGTCACCACCCCCTCCTCAAAAATCTCCAGTGGCTGCCTCCCAATCTCCGTATCCAACAAAAACCCCTCGCTATTGGCTTCAAAGCTCTCCATCACCTTGGCCCCTCCTACCTCACCTCCCTTCTCTCCCTCTACATCCCAGCCTGCACACTACACTGCTCTGGTGCTAACCTTCTCACTGTGCCTCATTCTCGCCCGTCCCACCATCGACCTCTGGCCCATGTCGTACCTCTGGCCTGGAATGTCCTCCCTCCTCAAATCCACCAAACTAATACACTTTCCCCTTACAAAGTCCTACTAAAAGCTCACCTCCTCCAGGAGGCCTTCCTGGACTAAGCCCTCCTTTTTTCCTCTGCTCCCCCTCCCCACCCCACAGCACTTGTGTGTATATATATGGACATATTTATACTTATAATTCTCTTTTATTTTTATTAATGTCATGTATATATCTATAATTCCATTTATTATGATGCTACTGATGCCTATTTACTTGTTTTGATGTCTGTCTCCCCCATTCTAGACTGTGAGCCTGTTGTGGGCAGGGATTATCTCTGTTGCTGAATTGTACTTCCCAAGTGCTTAGTACAGTGCACTGCACACAATGAATACGATTGAAAGAATGAATACAGTAAACAGATACATTCCCTGCCCACACCAAGTTTATAATCTAGAGGAGCCCTTTTGCGGGCTCCTCCTCTGCCTCCCACCCCCTAACTCAAGGCTCAGTCCTGGATCCCCTTCTATTCTCCATCTACACCCACTCTCCTAGAGAATGTATCCACTCCCATGGCTTCAACTACCATCTCTATGAGGATGACTCCTAAATACACCCCTCCAACCTTGCTCTCTCTCTCTCCTGCATTTCCTCCTGCTTTCAGGACACCTCTACTTGGGTGTCCCACCGACACAAACTTAAAATGGCCAAAACAGAACTCTTCCCACCCAAACCCTGTCCTCCCCTTTACTTTCCCCACACCGAAGACATCACCACCATCCTATCCTCCCGTCTCACAGGCCCATAACCTCAGCATTATCAGCTCATCCCTGATTCCGCCCACATACATATTCAGTCACCAAATCCCATCGATTCAACGTTCACTCAAATCTGTCCTTTCCATCCAAACTGCTACCACTTTGATCCAAGCACTTAACCTTTCCCTTCTAGATTACTGCATCAGTTTCCTAGCTGACCTCCCTAACTCCTCTCTTCAATCCATACTGTACTCAGTTGCCCAGGTCATTTTCCTATGCAACAGTTCAGTCCACGTTTCTTTCCGCACTCAAGAACCTCCAAGTGGCTGCCCATCCACCTCCACAGCAAGCAGAATCTCACTGGCTTTAAAGCAGTCAAAATTTTGCCCCCTCCCACCTTGCCTCCCTTAATTCCTACAGCCAAGCCCACTTACTTTACACGTCTAATGCCAACCTACACAATCTCCAACCCCCCGCCCACATCCTGCCTCTGGCCTGCAACACCCTCACTCTTCATATCCGACGAGCACTCTTCCCACTTTCAAAGCCTTATAGCGCATCTCCACGAGCCTATCCCTGACTGAGGCTCTCATTTCCTCTTCTCCCTGTCCCTACCGCATATCGTCCTTACACTTGGATTTTCACCCCTTTATTCACTCCTCCCTCAGCCCCACTGCACTTATGTACAGTACATATCTATATATTTAATATTAATGAGTCTCCCTCTCTAGACTGTTAGTTCATGGGTAGGGAATTGGTCTACCAACTGTCATACTGTATTTTCCCAAGCACTTAGCTCAATGCTCTGAACGTGTACAACTTCTCTGTGCCTCAGTTTCCTCATAGTTATTAAGACTGAGTCCCACATGGGACATGGACCGTGTCCAATCTGATTAGCTTACATCTATTCCAGCACTTACCTTAGTACAGTGCCTGGCATATACATTAATTGTGGTATTTGTTAAGCACTTACGATGTGCCAAGCACTGTTCCAAGCACTGAGGTAGGTATGAGGTAATTCAGTCGTACCACATGGAGCTCAGTCTTAATCCCCATTTTACAGATGAGCTAACCAATGTCCTGACTCCCAAGCCCGTACTCTTTCCACTAAGCCACACTGCTTAATAAATGCCATTTAAAAAGATTCATTACCTGTTCTCCCTCCCACTGAAGACTGTGAGCCCCATGTGGGACAGGGATTGCCTGACCTAATTAACTTCTATCTACCCCAGCATTTAGTACAGTTCTTTACACCTAGGAAGCACCATCAACATCATCACCCACTTCTCCCACTAGTTTCAATGCTAGAGTCCCCAGCCCAGAAAAGTTGCACTTGTTAAATGCTTACTATGTGTTAAACACTGCTTTATGTGCTAGGTTAGTTAATTAGGCTGGATGTAGTCTGTCCTATAGGGAGCTCACAGTTTAAGTAAGGACAACAGGTATTGATTGAGTCTCCATTTTACAAATGAGAAGACTTGGACAAGTAACTTTTCCAAGGTCATGAAAGTAGGACCAGAAACCGATTTTGATCCTGATTTTGCTCCTAGGCAACACTTTTTCCCTTAGAGAATGTACAGTTATTACAGTCAACTCGAGGGTGGAGACCTCCAACCCCACACTGTAAGCTCTAACGGCAGGATTCACATCTACCCCCAATGTATTGTACTCTCCCGTCCTCAGCACTGTGATCTGGACACTGTAAGCCCTCAAAAAACCAGTGATTACCCAAATGGGTTAAGAGCCTTAGGTTCTGAGCCCATCATTCATTCATTAATTCATTCAATAGTATTTATTGAGTGCTTACTATGTGCAGAGCACTGTACTAAGCGCTTGGGATGAACAAGTCAGCAACAGATACAGTCCCTGCCGTTTGACGGGCTTACAATCTAATCCCTGCCATGAGACTACTGCTCTAAGACTGTGGACAAATCACTTCTCCATGCCCTGGTCCTTTTATCTCGACCTCTCTCCATGACTCATGCAGAGACTGTGCTTAAAAACATCTCTACCTCTTGCCCTCTTTGCCCCAAGTCTAAACCCCACTGGAATACTGGGTGTCTGCTGCCTCTCCAAAACATTTAAGCTCTGTTTGAGGATAGCAAAAGGGGGCTCTGTTCGTTCTTCCACCCAGTCTAGACTGTAAGCTCACTGTGGATGGGGAATGTCATATACACTCCCAAGCACCCAGTACAGTGCTCTGCACACAGTAAGTGCTCAATACAATTGATCAAAGCCTCTTGTCCCCCAGGAAAATCATTTATCGCCCCTATCCCAGCAGGCCCAGATCCCACATACAACACCAGAGGCAGACACGGAATAGGAAGAGCCTCTTTATTTACAGAAAGGCTTTCCCAGTTGACATTTATTTCAGGGGGATGAAGCGGGAAGAATGGGTGGCTCCAATCCCGGGCCGGCCATGCTTGACAGGCTTGTAGGTGATGGAAAACTCGCCCAGGTAGTGACCGATCATCTCAGGCTGCGAAAAACGGATAGGCCAGTTATCAGAAGCTGGACTCCCACCGGACACCGAGGTGCTTCCTCATCTCATCTAAAACATCTGGTCCTTCCACTCTGAAGCACCGGTGTCAACGAGGCCGAAGACTGGCAGGAAGAGGCTTTTTTCTGCCTTTTCCTCCAAAGGCAGGACGTGGGTTTTCTGCTTTCCCGTGAGTCTACTACAGTGCTCTGCACACGGTGGGCACCGAATGGCCATTTAGCGTCCACGGCTCTCCTGGCTTCCAAACCCACGTGGCCTTTCACTCAGAACGACGCTGCCGGGAGACCCAGTTTGGGGTCTTTTCAGTACCCTCCCCCCCCGGGTGCGCTTGGGTCTCGTTGGAGCCCAGAGGCGAAAATGGCTGAGAGTCCAGCCTAAAAAGGCCCAGGGGCAGCAGGCGGTTCTGGAGTAGAGGCCGGTGGGCTACTGGCTCCAGTTGCCTCCAGGGAGCCGACCCCTCTAGCTAGCTGTCCTCACTCCCCGTGCCCCGGCGGCGCCTTACCTTGATTTCCACCTGGTTGAAGGTCTTGCCGTTGTACACGCCGACCATACTCCCCACCATCTCGGGCAGGATGATCATGTCCCGCAAGTGGGTCTTCACCACCTCGGGTTTCTCCATGGGGGGCGCTTCCTTCTTTGCCTTGCGCAGGCGCTTTAAGAGCGAGTGCTGCTTGCGGCGCAGGCCTCTGTTTAGCCGTCGCCTCTGGCGGGCGCTGTACAGCTGCATCAGTTGCTCGCTGGGGAGCGGATAAGTGGGAAGGGATCGGCGTTACGACCTCCCCACCACCCAGCGCCGGCAGCTGGGAGCCCCGGATTTGGGCGTTCGGGCGAAGTCACCAGGCTGGGTGACCGAGGATCCCGCCATCTTTCTTAGGTCGGGGCTAAGCGGCTGGCTGCATGGTCCACGCCGTCGGGTTTTTTCCCCCGCGGCTCCCTCCCGGCCTCTGCGAGGCCCCGGTTTGGTAAACGTTTGGGAAAGGCTCGGGAGCCCGGCCATCGTTGCCCGGGGAACGGGGAAGAGGGGGGTCCCTTACTAGGACATGTCCAGAAGCTGGTCCAGATCCACGCCCCGATAGGTGAACTTTCTAAAGGTTCGCTTCTTCTTCTGCTCGACTTCCGCCTGCGAAACGATCAAGCCGAGGGTGAGAGCCGAACACCGGCCCGTCCCCCGACAGACAGCCCGTTCTATCCAGCCCCCCACGCGGCCGCCCCAGGTCCCCGCCGCCGGGGCGGATCCGCATCGCGCCCTCTGCTAGCTCCACCGCGGCCTAATTCCGGCTTCTCTCCCGCTCTGCTCCCCCCCGCGGTCCGCCCGGCATTCCCTCGCCGAACCGGCCCCGGCCCGGCGCATCCCCGTCTCGGACGCCTCCGGCTGCGGCAGAAAGGGGAGCCGCAAGCAAAACCGCGATATCTCGAGTCGCCAGGACCATCCCGGGGCCCGATGACTGCGGATTCGATCGCGGCCACCCCAGAGCGCACCACCCGCACCTACCATCTTGTCGGCTGAGCTCCGGAAAAGACCGGTAGGTCGCGCACACACTCAGATATCGCGAGAAACACGCTCGCCCCGCCCTCTCTCTCTCTCTTACGTGCCGCGCCTCTTACGTCCTTCCGGCTTCGGCGACTGCGTCTCGTTCTCATGCAGAGCTAGTTCGACCTCTGCTGGCCGCAAGAAGAACGGCAGCCCATTTCCGACTTCCCTGGTCGCCTTTTTAGCAGAACATGTGCACTCTGGTCTGTACCTGCAAAAAGCAAAAGTACGTGGGCGTGTGGTTAAAGTGGGAGGTTCCCATCACTGTCCCGCCATCCTTCCTGTCCCCTACAGCACTTATGGACCTAACTGTAATTTATGTATTTAATAATGTTGGTATTTGTTAAGTGCTTATTATGTGCACAGCACTGTTCTAAGCGCTGGGGGAGATACTGGGCAATCAGGTTGTCCCACGTGAGGCTCACAGACTTCATCCCCATTTTACAGATGAGGTAGGTAACTGAGGCACAGAGAAGTTAAGTGACTTGCCCACAGGCACACAGCTGACAAGTGGCAGAGCTGGCATTCGAACCCATGACCTCTGACTCCCAAGCCCGGGCTCTTTCCACTGAGCCACGCTGCTTCCCATGTATTTATATTAATATCTGTCTCCTCGCCCCCTCCCCCCACTGTAAGCACATTGTGGCAGGGGACTTGTCTGATTATTCTCGCATTGTACTCTCCCGAGCACCTAATACTCTGCACACAATAAGCACTCAATAAATACGATTGAATGAATTAATTTCCTTAGGTTTCTCTGCTCAGCCCCAGGACCTCCGAGACCAGCGTCTAGGACAAGGGTGGTTAATCTTCCGATTTTACTGGGGGATCTGCAGTGGGATCTAATGGAAAGAACGCGGGGCCCGGGAGTCTGATGATCCAGGTTCTAATCCTGACTCTGCCAGTTGCCTGCTCTGTGTAACCACGGGCGAGTCACTTCATTTCTTGGGATCGCAGTTTCCCCATCCGTAAAATGGGGATCTAATACCTGTTGTCCCTCTGACAGACTGTGGAGCCTCATGGGGGACGGGGACTGTATACAACTTGATTAACTTGTATCTAACCCAGCTTAGAACAGCGCTTGACACACAGTAAGCATTTAAATACCATCATAATAACGAGTTTGATTTTCTGCCGGAATGTCCCCTGTACACGTACATAAGAATAATGTGGAGTTGGGGTGCGTATCAAAGTCCTTAAGAGGTTCAGGGCCAAGGGCCCACTTGACACAGAGAGGAGGGTGGGCTTTAAGGACATGTGATTTTAGGAGAGTTTTGGAGGTGGGGAGAGTGGTGGTCTGCCAAATATGAAAGGGGAGGGAATATAGGCCCAGAGGGAGAGCAAGGAGTTGGCGGCAAGATGACAGAATTGAAGTACAGAGAGTAGGTTGGCTTCAGAGTAATGAAGTGTGTGGGTTGGGTGGTGGGTCCAACACCTGCTGGCCTCACCTTCACCATATGATCAAGATCCGCCCTTTCCTCTCCATCCAAACTGCTACCGTGCTGGTACAAACTCTCATAATATCCCAACTGGATTACTGTGTCAGCCTCCTCTCTGATCTCCCTTCTTCCTGTCTCTCCCCACTCCAGTCTATTCTTCATTCTGCTGCCCGGGTCATCTCCCTACAGAAATGCTCTGGGCATGTCACTCCCCTCCTCAAAAACCTCCAGTGGTTGTCTATCAACCTTCGCACAAAACAAAAACTCCTTACTCTTGGCTTCAAAGCTCTCCATCACCTTGCCTCCTCCTATCTCACCTCCCTTCTCTCTTTCTACTGCCCATCCCGTACACTGTGCTCCTCTGCCGCTCACCTCCTCACGGTCCCCCATTCACGCCTGTCCCACCGTCGACCCCTGGCCCATGTCCTCCCACTGTCCTAGAATGCCCTCCCTCTTCACATCCGCCAAACTCTCTTCCCCTCTTCAAAGCCCTACTGAGAGCTCACCTCCTCCAGGGGGTCTTCCCAAACTGAGCCCCCCTTTCCCTCTGCTCCCCCTCCCCTCCCCTCTCCCCCACCCTCTGCTCTTCCCCCTTCCCCTCCCCTCAGCACTGTGCTCATTTGTATAGATTATTACCCTATTTATTTTATATATCTTTATATATATTATATATTTTATTATATATATTATTATATATCTCCATAATTCTATTTATCTTGATGGTGTTGTTTTGTTTTGTTTTGCTGTGCTGTCTGTCTCCCCCATTTTGACTGTGAGCCCGTTATTGGGCAGGGATTGTCTCTATCTGTTGCCGAATTGTACATTCCAAGCTCTTAGTACAGTGCTCTGCACATAGTAAGCGCTCAATAAATACTATTGAATGAATGAATGACTAGTAGATCAGCAAGGTCAGGTAAGAGGGAGTGAGCTGAGCAGTTTAAATGCCAATGATAAGAAGTTTCTGTTTGACGCAAAGGTGGATGGGCAACCACTAGAGACTTTTGAGGAGTGAGGAGATATGGACTAAAAATGATCCAGGCAACAGAGTGGAGAGACAGGAGGCAGGGAGGTCAGCAAAGAGGTTGATGCAGTAGTCAAGGTGGAAAATACTGAATGCTTGGATCAGTGTGCTAGCAGTTTGGATGGAGAGGAAAGGATGGATGCTAAAGATGTTGTGAAGGCAGAACAGATAGGATTTGACAAATGTGCAGGTTGAATGACAGAGATGAGTCGAGAATAATGCCAAGGTTACATGAGGATGGTGATGCTATCTACGGTGATAGGAAAGTCACGGGAAGACAGGGGTTTTATTTTCATGGTATTTGTTAAGCACTTACTATGTGTCAAACACTGTTCTAAATGCTGAGCTAGATATAAATTAATCTATCTCTGTTCCTCGATCCCATCCATCGACCCCTCGTCCACATCCTGCCACTAGCCTGGAATGCCCTCCCTCCTCAAATAATGTTGGTATTTCTTAAGCGCTTACTATGTGCAGAGCACTGTTCTAAGCGCTGGGGTAGACACAAAGGATTCAGGTTGTCCCACGTGGGGCTCACAGTCTTAATCCCCATTTTACAGATGAGGTAACTGAGGCACAGAGAAGTTAAGTGACTTGCCCACAGTCACACAGCTGACAAGTGGCAGAGCTGGGATTTGAACCTATGACCTCTGACTCCAAAGCCCATGCCCTTTCCACTGAGCCACGCTGCTTCTCTAATCCGACAGACAATTACTCTCTCCTCCTTCAAAGCCTTATTGAGGGCACATCTCCTCCAAGAGGCCTTCCCTGACTAAGCCCCCATTTCCTATTCTCCCATTCCCCCTGATTTGCTCCCTTTATTCAGCCCTCCACCCAGTCCCACGGCACTTATGTACATATCTGTAATGTATTTATATTAATGGCTGTCTTCCCCCTCTAATAATAATAATAATGTTGGTATTTGTTAAGCGCTTACTATGTGCAGAGCACTGTTCTAAGCGCTGGGGTAAACACAGGGGAATCAGGTTGTCCCACGTGGGGCTTACAGTCTTAATCCCCATTTTACAGATGAGGGAACTGAGGCACAGAGAAGTGAAGTGACTTGCCCACAGTCACACAGCTGACAAGTGGCAGAGCTGGGATTCGAACTCATGAGCCCTGACTCCAAAGCCCGTGCTCTTTCCACTGCGCCACGCTGCTTCCCCTCTAGACTGTAAACTGGTGGTGGACAGGGGATGTGTCTGATTATTGTTGTATTGTAATCTCCCAAATGCTTAGTACAGTGCTTTGCACACAGTAAGCACTCAATAAATATGATTGAATGAATGAATGAATTAATCAGGCTGGATCAGTCCCTGCCCCAAACCGGGCTCACAGTCTAAGTAGGATGGAGAAGACGTATTGAATCCCCATTTTGCAGCTGAGGAAACAAGCACAGAGAAGTTAACTGACTTGCCCATGGTCACACAAGCAAGTGGTGGGATTGGGATTAGAACCCAGGTCCTCTGGCTCCCAGGCCCATGCCCTATCCACTAGGCCATGCTGTTAGGGTTTGGGTGGGAAGAAGAGTTGTTCTGTTTTGGACTCGTTAAGTTTGAGGTGTCAGTAGGACATCCAAATAAAGATGTCCAGAAGGCAGGAGGAAATATGAGACTGCAGAAGAGTGAGGTCAGGACTAGAGGGGTAGATCTGGGAATCATCCGCGTAGAGATGATAGTTGAAGACGTAGGAGTGAATGAGTTCTCTAAGGGAGTGGGTGTAGATGGAGAGTAGAAGGGGACCCAAAACTCAGTCTTGAGGTACCCCTACAGAGGAAGGGAGACAGAGGAACCCACAAAAGAGGCTGAGAAGGAGCAGCCAGAGAGAAATAGGAAGAGATCCAGGAGAGGACAAAGTGTCAGTGAAGCCAAGGTTAGATAATGTTTCCAGGAGAGGGGGGTGGTCGCCAGCGTCGAAGGCAGCAGAAAGGTTGAGGAGGATTAGGATGCCGTAGAGGCTGTTGAATTTGGCAAGGAGGAGGTCATTGGTGACCTTAGAGAGGACAGTTTCCATGGAGTGAAGAGGATAGAGAGACTTTGGAGAGTTTGGAGGAGAGGAAGGAGTTGGGAAGAGGGAGCTGTGTGGGGTCAAAGGAGGATTTTTTTAGGTTGGGGGATATTTGAAAGCAGTGGGGAAGGAGCCATTGAAAAGTGAGTGGTTGAAAATGGTCATCACAGAGGAAAAAGGGAGGGGGCAATTATTTTGATAGGGTGAGAAAGGATTGGGTCAGAGGCACTGGTGGAAGTGATACAATTTTAACTGAGGTGGGAAATTTCCTCTTGAGATACTGCTGAAAAAAATGGGAGAGTTTAAGAGGGAAGGACTGGAGAGGAGCAGGGGAGATTTTAGAAAGATCACAACTGATGGTTTCAATTTTATCCATAAAGCATGTGGCCAGGTCATTAGGGGGCAAGAGGGAAGCAACATGGGTTAGTGGGCCTGGGAGTCAGAGGACCTCGGTTCTAATCCCAGCTCCTCCACATATCAGCTGTATGACCTTGGGCAAGTCACTTCTCTGGGTCTCAGCTACCTCTTCTGCATAAAGGATTCAATCCCCATGAATCCTCCTCCCTTGGACTTAAACTGAGCCCCATGTGGGACAGGGACTGTGTGCAGCCTGATTGTTGTATTTGCCCTGGCACTTAATTGAGAAGCAGCATGGCTTAGAGGACAGGGCCTGGGAGTCAGAAGGACCTGGGTTCTAATCCCAACTCTGCCACTTGTCTGTTGAGTGACCTTGGACAAGTCACTTCACTTCTCTGTGCCTCAGTTACTTCATCTGGAAAATGGGGATTAAGAGTGTGAGCCCCAAGCAGGACAGGGACTGTATCCAACCTAACCTGTATCTACCCCAATGTTTAGAACAGTGCCTGACACATAGTAAATGCTTAACAAATACCATTTCAAAAAAGAGAGTTATGGGGTGGGGGCACAGGAGATTTGAGGAGGGAGTGAAAAGTATGAGAAATCTGGCACAGGCAGTGGGCATGGAAATCAATAAGGACGGAGAAGTATATTTGCCGGATAGCAGAGAGGGCAGAGTTAAAACAAGTGAAGATAAATTGGAGATGGATGAGGTCAGCCTGGTGTCTGGATTTCCGCCAGCAGCATTCCACAGCTGGAGAACAGGAGCGGGTTAGTAGTATGAGACTGGTGGGAGGGACAGGGGAATGAGGGAATTGAGTTCAGTGGAAAGGGTGGTGTTGAGGGTGTCAATTT
Organism: Ornithorhynchus anatinus; assembly: GCF_004115215.2. Taxonomy (NCBI): domain Eukaryota; kingdom Metazoa; phylum Chordata; class Mammalia; order Monotremata; family Ornithorhynchidae; genus Ornithorhynchus; species Ornithorhynchus anatinus. Next base: position 107,330,092 of record NC_041749.1, on the reverse strand, counting down.
CTGTGTCCGAAGGCGGTAGTTTGGGTATGGAGACCAAATGGGACATGATGACTTTAGAAAGCTGGAGGGGGGTCAAAAGATCAGAGGTCTCTGTTGGGGGGATCAGGGCCGATTTTGGTGGGGGAGGGGGTGTGGGGAGAGAAGGCATGTGAGAAGGTTTGAGTCAGATAGAGGAATCGGTGAGGTTTTCTTTGGTACTTGTTAAGCACTTACTATGGGTTTATTTGGCATTGTTTTTATGAGATGTTCTTCCCCTTAACTCTATTTATTGCCATTGTTCTTGTCTGCCTGTCTCCCCCGATTAGACTGTAAGCCCGTCAAAGGGCAGGGACTGTTTCTATCTGTTGCCGATTTGTACATTCCAAGCGCTTAGTACAGTGCTCTGCACATAGTAACCGCTCAATAAATACTATTGAATGAATGAATGAATAAATAAACACTATTTTAAGTGCTGAGGTAGAAACAAATTCATCAGGTTGGATGCAGCCCCTGTCCCACACAGGGCTCACAGGCTAAAGAGAAGGGGGAACAGGAATTTAATAGAGAAGCAGTGTGGCTCAGTGGAAAGAGCACAGGCTTAGGAGTCAGAGGTCATGGGTTCTAATCCCGGCTCCACCACCTGTTACCTGTGTGACTTTGGGCAAGTCACTTCACTTCTCGGTGCCTCAGTTACCTCATCTGTAAAATGGGGATTAAATAAAAATGGTATTTGTTACACGCTTACTAGATGCAAAGCACTGTTCTAAGCGCTGGGGGATACAAAGTGATCAGGTTGTCCCACGTGGGGCTCACAGTTTTAATCCCCATTTTACAGATGAGGTAACTGAGGCACAGAGAAGTTAAGTGACTTGCCCAAAGTCACATAGCTGGCAAGCGGCGGAGGCAAGATTAGAACCCGTGACCTCTGACTCCCAAGCCTGGGCTCTTTCCACTGAGCCAGGCTGCTTCTCTAAGACTGTGAGCCTCACGTGGGACAACCTGATTACCCTGCATCTACCGCAGCGCTTAGAACTGTGCTCGGCACACAGTAAGCACTTAACAAATACCAACATTATTATTATTAATTCCCATTTGACAGTTGAGGAGAAGTGACTTGTCCAAGGTCACAAAGCAGGCATTTGGCAGAGTTGGGACTAGAACCCAGGTCCTTGACTCCCAGGCCCATGCTCTTCCCACATGGATAAGTACGAAAGACCCATGCGAGGTTATGTGTACCCATGTGCTGAGATGGGAGTTGGGCAGATGTGACCTGGAGAGAAGAATTGGGAAAAATCTCCTATATAGCTAGAGAGCAGATAGCTAGAGAGCTTTATTCCCAGGACTATGCATACAGGAGGCAAGGGACTATATCAACACTTAGCAATCAATCAATCAGTGGCGTTTATTGAGCGCTTAGTATGTGCAGAGCACTGTACTAAGCACTTGGGAGAGTAGTGCTAGCGACCACAGAGAATAGTTTAAGATTAAGCAGTGGAACAGAAGTGCTAGAGATCACAGAGAATGGATTAAGATTAAGCGGTGGCCCTGACTGCAAGGGTGAGGTCAGCACCTATTTCATATTACGGTAGCACATAGTTAAAGGCTTAACAAAGTCATAATTAGATCAGATCCACCCCTTCCCCATCCTACCTACCGCTCTCAGAACCTGAGACTGCACCCGCACAGTCCCAGGCACCTAGGGCACAGACTATTTAAACACAGACTCTTTCAAACCCCAAGGGTCCAAAGGATCCAGATCCTCTCAGGGGAGCAAGGGGGCCTCTGCATCTCTGGGTCATGGAGGAGGGAGAACTGGCTAGAGGGGAGGTGGGAGATGTGGGTGGGGGAAGCAGGGAAAGGACCCTCTGGGAGCCCCAGCAGATCTCCTGGGGGAAGCACCAGCTAATGAACTCCATCCCCTCCCCTGCCCCAAGGGAGATGGCTGTGCACAAACAACTTAACATTGGGGTGGAGGGATGGGGGAGCAGGTGGCAGATTGTTTTAGAAGAGGGATGGGATCCAGCCAAGATCATAATCCCTACCATTCCCAGGCTCTCATCTCTATGCATTGGTCCAAGTTGTCCTTCCGGTCCAGAACCTATCTTCCGATTTTCCGGTCTCCCTCCTTGACTAAAGGAGGCCACTTCCTCCAGGAAGCCTTCCTTGAATCAGCTCTCCTAGCCCATCAGCCAGCTCCTCCCCTTATCCTTCACAGCTGCAGTTGCCTGCTTGCATGGTTAAGGTTGGCCACGCACCTAAGCCCTCATTTTCTCTCCTCCCCCTGCCTTCTGTATTAACCATGCACTTAGATTTGCACCCGTTTAAACTGTGAGCCCGTTATTGGGCAGGGATTGTCTCTATCTGTTACCGAACTGTACATTCCAAGAGTTTAGTACAGAGCTCGGCACATAGTAAGCGCTCAATAAATATTATTGAATGAATGAATATCCCTAATTCATTTGTAATGATATTTTTAAGCCAATAATAATTGTGGTATTTGTTGAGGCACCGTAGCAGGCACCGTACTAAGCGCTGGGGCAGATACAAGCTAATCAGGTTGAACACAGTCTGTGTCCCACAAAGCCCTCACAGTCTTACTCCCCATTTTACAGATAAGGTAACTGAGGCACAGAAAAGTTAAGTAATTTGCCCAAGATCACAGAGCAAACACAGAGCTCTACCCCCTCCCCCCACAGCACTTGTGTACATATGTACATATTTATAATTCTATTTAGATTAATGATGTGCATATATCTATAATTCTATTTATTGATATTGATGTTACTGATGCCTGTTTACTTGTTTTGATGCTTGTCTTCTCCCTTCTAGACTGTGAGCCCGTTGCGGGCAGGGATTGTCTCTGTTGCTGAATTGTACTTTCCAAATGCTTAGTACGGTGCTCTGCACACAGTGAGTGCTCAATAAATACGATTGAATGAATGAATAAATGAATATTATTATGTGCTTGGGAGTGTACAACATAACTAGAGGACTGTAACCCAAGTGTTTAATCCAGTGCTCTGCACACAGTAAGCACTCAATAAATACCATCAATTGATCGATTAATCTTGCCACTCCCTGGCCCTGCAATCAATCAATGGCATTTATTGAGCATTTGCTGTGTGCAGAGCACTGGACTAAACGCTTAGCCCTGTATTAGCACTACAAACCACAAGTCACCCAATAGGGTGTGAACAGATGAACTGTCTCCCCCTTTTAGACTGTGAGCCCGTTGTTGGGCAGGGATTGTCTCTATCTGTTGCCGAATTGTACATTCCAAGTGCTTGATACAGTGCTCTGGACACAGTAAGTGCTCAATAAATAAGACTGAATGAATGAAATTGGTTCCCACAGGAAACTGTACAACCCACCGTATGTGGTTCAAGGGGGATTTGGCTAGATCCACGGAGAAGCAGGCCCATCCAGGCTCACGATTCAGTGGTATTTATCGAAAGCCCACTGTGTACACAGCAATGTGCTAGGTACTTGGTGGGGGATAATCAATCCAAGGTATTTATTGAATGCTCACTTAGTGCAGAGCACTGTATTAAGTGCTTGGGAGAGTCCAATACAGCTGCCTACCCTTGGGAGCTAAAAGTAAACCCTTGGGAGCTAAAAGTAAAAGATGGTTCCGGCCCTTATGATTTTCTGATCTATGTGGCGAGGAACCAGCAGGTATAGATCATATGCTTTCAGTGGAAATAGGGGGAAAAATATAAATATGTCATTCATTCAACAATATTTATACAACTGGCAACTGCAAGAGCATGGAAAAATAAAGGCACAAAACACTGAATGGACCACTTATCCACTTATCCATGACTCGCTCCCAACTCTCTTCGTGCCTGCTGTTTTCAGCTGCACAACTTCCTTCGGGAATTCATTTATCTAATCCTCCCGCTGCTTGAAGACGTATTTCCTTTTCGTTGGAACCCACCCCCCAGGTCTGAGTGCCCCCTCCCTGGTACAGTGGGATTTGGGGAACAGTAATTCCGTGTTCACTCTCCCCCACCCACTTGGTGGCTGTTAAACTGTTGACTCCAAGCCTATCCCCTCTCAGCCTGTGTCTCTGCAGAGGGGGGTGGGACACTCAAGGACATCGGACCCTCAGGGTCCTCAGGGCTCTCTCTCAGATTAGTGACCAAGTCACGGGGAGGTGAGGGTGGGGGAGTCGGTATTCACTCTCAGCCTCCCCGGCCCACCGATCCTTGGGAAGGAGTCAGTTTCCAAGGGCCAATTAGGTCGCTGTTCCATGCTCCACGGTGGGCTGTCCCAGGAGATATCTGAAGCATTGGAGTTCAGAAAAACAAAAGCAGAAACCTTCTATGTGCCACTAGACTGACACAGCTCACAGTCAGTAAGTAAACCAGGGGTTAACGGGGGAGAACCTTTCTGAGGGGATGGGAGAAAGTTGCCCAGCCCTGCCCAAAATTAGCCTAAAGCCAAGTCCCCAGGTGTTGCCGGGAGTAAAGAAAGCAAGTTGACAACTTCCCTGAAAGGCCCAGACTCCGTGCTCTTTATGCATCCAAGCCCAGATGGCCTAACTCTGGCCTGGCACGCAAAAAGGTCTGTGCCCTCCCCAAGATCTGCCGAGCCTTCTCTTGGGCCAGGGAAACTCAGTAGATTAGGACAGCGGGAGATGCCCCAGATCTAACCTAAATTTAGCTTCTGGCTGCTGAGAGAACCCCAATCACATCCTCTGGGCTGGCAGGGGTGTGTGTGGGGGTGTGTGGGGGGGAACGGACACGTAGAAGTGGGAGGTATAGTTTGTGGCTATGACCTCAGCAGCTGCAACTTGAGACGTCAAAGCCTCCCTGGTGGACGATTGAAAAAAATGGAGCCTCGGGAGCTGCAAGGGGATAATCTCTCCTTTAGAAACTGGGCAGGGTGCCCTTGGCCCAGGACCTACAGCCTGGGTCCCTTCCTTCGTGGACTCATGCCCACAGACACTCTCTGTTCCTGCCGAGGGCAGGGGGAGAAATGCTGGCAGGAGAATGGATTGCTATACCCATGGGAGACACAGGTTCCCGAGACGTGCAAGAGTAGATAAAGAGTTGCCAAAACCTCCCTGAGAGAAGCAGTGTGGCCTAGTGGAGACAGTCCAGGCCTGGGAGTCAGAGGACCTGGGTTCTAATTCCCGCTCCGCTACTTGTCTGCTGCGTGACCTTGAGCAAGTTACTTTACTTC